>NC_057394.1:73489501-73817680 GCF_019320065.1 Cervus canadensis | reverse complement strand
TTTATTCAATTCCACATACAGACTATATCATCTGATACTTGTTTTCTCTGGTTTACTTCACTTAGTATGATAATTTCTTGTTGCTATAAATGGCATGATTTTATTCTTTTTTGTGGCTGAGTAATATTTCATTAGAAGGACTGATGCTGAAGCTGAAACTCCAATACTTTGGCCACCTAATGCAAAGAGTTGACTCATTGGAAAAGACCATGATGCTGGGAGGGATTGGGGGCAGGAGGAGAAGGGGACGACAGAGGATGAGATGGCTAAATGGCATCACCGACTTGATGGACATGAGTTTGAGCAAGTTCCAGGAGTTGGTGATAGACAGAGAGGCCTGGCATGCTGTGATTCATGGGGTCACAAAGAGTCAGACACAACTGAGCGACTGAACTGAACTGAGTTGAACTGAATATTTCATTGTGTATTTAAGCCACATCTTCTTTATCCAGTCATCTGTTGATGGACATTTAGGTTGCTTCCATGTCTTGGCTATTATAAATGGCGCTGTAGAGACACTGGATGCGTGTATCTTTTTGAGTTATAGTTTTCTCCAGCTATATGCCCAGGAGTAGAATTGCTAGATCACATGGTAACTGTTTGTAGCTTTTATTACCACCATACTGCTTTCCATAAAGGCTATACTAATTTATATTACCACCAACAGTGTAGGAAGATTCCTTTTTCTCTGCACCCTCCCCACCATTTATTATTTATAGACTTTTTGATGGTAGGCATTCTGACCAGTGTGAATGATACCTCTTATAGTTTTTAACTTTCTTTTTTGTAATTCTGTTGAAAAATCCTGTTCACAATTTTAAAGTAAGTAAATAGAAGGATATTGACATTTTATTCCAGCAACATTTATATAGCTTTTTGTGCCACTTTTAAGTTGTATGCTAAAAATCACCTAGTGGATCTATCATCAAAAATTATCTTTAATTATCTTCCAACTATCAACCCAATTAAATCCAACTTCAGCTCTTTGAAAGTAAAGAATTAGGAAACCATTTAACTTGAAAAAGATTTTTTCAAATCTAGTCATTGAGGACATACACTTTCCAACACTTCCTTCAGTATTTTGAATTGTCCCTTTTTTGAGGCTCCTACCCCCTCAACAGATTTTGTATCCCAGATGATACATCATAGAGAGCCCCCCTCCCATTTTGTAATTGGAGAATGGCAGTGAGAAAAGAAAGATGGGAAAGACAACATGTATTTCTCTCACATATTCATCCTCAGGCAGATAGATTTTAAGAAGGTAAGGATCTGAAAACTCACTTTTAACTTGTGCATACGTCTGTAACTGACCTCTTGAAAGCCATTCACTGCCCAATTAGAAGAGGATAGTCCATTGTGTTGCTATTTTCTCTTTTCCATACACTTCTAATTAGTTACATCTTATTCTCTCTATGCCTTTGGTGAAGAAATGGTATCACCACGACATGCAGTGAGAACTGGAAGAAGGCAGTTCCAAACATTTGGCCATTTTTGCTACTTCCTACTTCGTCATCTCATGTTCCATGACCTTGACTGCCAGTCAGAAATGATCTTCCGTGTGGTCAATTTAGAACCTGAGCTGCTTCTACTTTGTGGTTCTGGTTTTCTTCTGGGCCTTAGCATCCTCTTTATTCATCTGGCAAAAGGGAAAAGACCATGTATGAATGCAAACCTAAAACTACTCTTGTACTATTCCATCCTGAATATATTTGTTACATCCAGAATCATTGATAATTTGTACAGAATTACAAAAGTAATGGGAATTACAGTTTTCCATTGCACTAACAGCCCTTTAATTAAGCTGTTCAAGCTGCAAGTGTCTGTTGGATATGATGACCTGATGAACACTGAACAGGGCATGTCTCGCCAGCCCTTTGCATCATTCTCATCAATTCTTAACAGAAAATACAGCTTGAAGCAAAATTTAGTTTTTTCATATCCAAATATTTGTTCTGATAGATGCAGTCAGACAATTTGAGATTGCCAAAGCTATCACAAAACAAGTACTTTTAGGTTACACAATATTAACTGCCTTTAAAGGAAAAAAAGATGAAACCGATTTGACAGCCATACCCATGTTTCTGACAAATATGCATGTCTGATACACATGAGTGCACAGCAACCCTATTTTTCTTCAACACAGTCATCAAATAATATGTGTTAAGCACACATTTGGGTGAAGTGGTTTACAAGGGGTCTCTATTACATTTGTTTTAGATTGCGTCCTATGTGCTTCGGTTCGTAAGTGAGTGGGGCAGACCTCAGGGTATAAAACCAGTGTGATCTCTCTCTCCCTTCACTGTTTTTGGATATTAAGCCCTTAGTTCAAAGCAGGTCAGTGGTCACTTAAGAAAATCACAAAAGTTTCATAAAATTTGTGATCAAGATGCTTTAATTTTCCCGTTTATGACCTGTGTGTGTGGTGCTAAGTCGTGTCCGACTCTTTGCGACCCCACAGACTAACCCACCAGGCTCCTCTGTCCATATGCTGTAATAAAAATTCTTTATTCAACTTTTCAGAAAATGAAACTGGGTAGACTAGTTCAGCATTTGTTGATTGGTTTCATAGTATATTAAATAATTTGGACAGCCTGGGAAGCACAAATCAGATGATATGGAAAGGTTGACTTAAGAAAGAAAACAAAACCACAAACCTCAAGTCTTGATGAAAGTACTTCTATGGTTTAGAAGAATATCTTGGACTAAGTGAAAAAGTAACTTAAAGCATTATTATAGAACAGCCTAAAACTTACAGAACACTGTGTAACTAGTGGAAGTATAAATAAAATACAGGCAATTTTATAGCATCAAATCATATTTCAGACCTAGGCTTGATGCCCAGAATTTTATAGAAACATACCATAAACTCAGTACTTAATCAACTATAAATGATACTCTTTTGCCCTTTTGAAGCATATACAAATTGGTTAAACTCATCACATGCCCAAAGTAGCATGCTGACTAGTCTCTCTGCCTCCAGTGTCACAGCGTTCTCCTTTGGCCTCCGTGAGCCCCCTGAGTGTGTCAGTAAACTCTCTCTAGTTACCCTCATGCTCTGTTTCAGGGCTTTCTCTTGGCATCTGAGCAGAGGAGAGGAAAGGGGACTGGGGTATAGTCCCAGGCGATCATGGTGATCAGTGAAGTTATTTGAATGCTAGTGGTTTATCTCAACAGCTCGTCATTTATTTAAATATTTTATTTTCCATCCTATCTGCAGTAATTTCACTACCAAGAAAAAATGTCTAATTACTTAACAGAGATGAAACCGATGTTTAACAGGGGTGTCAAATGATATTCAGTGACACACCTCAGTATATATTTTCTTAAGTGAGAGACATTAAGTCTATCAACTAAAATGCCTTAGCCTAAAAGACCTTCCATAGCCCCTCTAGAATGAAGGAGTCCTTTTTTATGGAGACAGACCTTTCAAGATATGGTATAACCCAGTCTACCCTAGTGACTCCATGATAAAGAATCTGCCTGCCAGTATAGGAGATGCAGATTCGATCCCTGGATTGGGAAGATCCTCTGGAGGAGGAAATGGCAATCCTTTCTGGTATTCTTGCCTGGGAAATCCCATGGACCAAGGAGCCCAGTGGGCTACAGTCCACAGGATCACGAAGAATCAGACATGACTTAATGACTGAGCACAGCACAGCACATAACCCAATCTAGAGTTCCTTGTGAGTGCAAATTAAACTACTAGAAAATATAAAACAGTTATTCTATTTAGATTGCTTTGTTTAGATCTTGATTAAGTCTCAAGTCAGGAGAGACTTCTGGCGGGCTTCAGCATTAGGATAATAAACATGCAAAGTCTGAAGGTGAAACTGGAAAGCTCTTTACAATTCAGCAAAGGAGTCAAAGATGCACATACTTTGTAAGATCTGTTTGTAACCACCCCCCCATATGTATTATCTCTGTTTGTCTTGGTGATTTAGTCAATAAACGAATGTATATGGAGCACATATGTGCGAGGCATTGCTTTAGACTCTGTGTATTGAGCAGTAAATAAGATGACTGAGGACCTTGTTGTCATGGAACTTTCACATCACAGGGAGGGGACCGACAAAAAGCAAACAAATAAATAAATAAGTTCCATGCACAGAACTGAAACAAAATGATGTCATAGAAGAGATACTGGAGGTTAGTACATGATAACTCTTAAGCTGGATGCCAGGAAAGGCAGTTCACAGGAAAGGATACTTAAAAGAGAAGCTTTAATTAAATTAGGAGAGTTTCATTCCATAATCAATCTGGAAGGAAATGAGAAAGTAGGAGGTGGCATGCTTAAAAAAAAAAGAAAAGGACTGTTAGCTCTCTTGAGTTTTCTGGCAGGAAATTATGAATGCCTCAGAGCACTATCTTTTATCAGCCCCTTACTATAACGTCAGTGATTGTTAAGGAGAATTTTCTTTTCCTTGGCTTCTCTGAATGGGGAATATACCGCTCATTCAGATGCTGCTGTCCTTGTTCAAAACAGCTTGGAACTTTGGATCTATCTTTTGGAATTTGCCTCCTGAGCTGTTCATGGTTGTTGATGTTAATTTAGTTGCTCAGTCATATCCAACTCTTTGTGACCCCGTGGACTGTAGCCTGCCAGTCTCCTCTGTCCATGGAATTTTCCAGGGAAGAATACTAGAATGGGTGCCATTTCCTTCTCCAGGGGATCTTCCCAACTCGGGGACCGAACCCACAACTGCTACATTGGTAGGCACATTCTTTTCCGCTAAGCCTCCATGGAAGCCCAAGCTGTTTATTACTTGCTAGCAAAATAATTTAATTTTATTCTGTCTCCTTTTACTCTTCACCTCCAGGCTTTACTGAGTTCCTCTGATTATCTCAGTTTCCTTTTTCTTGCTCCCAAGGGTCCCTGAGGGTCCCTGAGGACTGTTGTGGTCCCAGCCTGGAGGAGAACTGATTGAGTTCCTATATCAATTTGTAACCAATCAAGAGAAAGAAGCCATATAGCAATTTGAACAGGGAAAGTGTTATAATTTATAAACACTATAACATATAAATAATTACAATATAAACTCTAGTAGAATTTTGGAGAAACAAGTTAGTAAGAAATAAAAAGAACTCTGAAGAACATAGGAACAGAATACATGAAGAGCAGCCACTGTATTTTGAGCTGATATTGAACCCAAGCAGGGGCCCCTGACTTAGGTAGGGAGGGCATGTATGTATTGGAGAAGGAAATGACAACCCACTCCAGTGTGCTTGCCTGGAGAATCCCAGGGACACAGGAGCCTGGGTGGGCTGCCATTTGTGGGGTCGCACAGAGTCGGACACGACTGATGTGACTTAGCAGCAGCAGCAGCATGGCTAATAGCACCCTTCATGGTACAGAGTCACTCTGGTGCCCTACTGGGGGAGCTTGGTGCTCTGTCTTTTGGAACTTTCCAGAAAACCACCCTCTAGGGATTGGTGAAGCTCCTTATAGGAGGGTTCTCATCAGAGCACGTTGCTATAAAAGTGCCCGAGGCACTGAAGTACTGGAGAAAACTTCTAGTCACCAGGTCCTGTCGGCCATCACACACTGCAGGAGCCGGGCCCTGGAGAAGCCCACGCTCTGCAGACCTGCCAGGTGAGCACACAGAATGGGGAAGGAAGACCCCTTGCCTCTGCATCGTCTCTTCAGAGTCCTTTCCTGATGGACCTCAGCATGCTCCCAGCTACCAAGGGAAAAATTAAGGGCATGGATTCATTTTCACATGATAAGCAATTAAGTGTGACTCCAGAGCCAAGAGCCAATCATTGAATAACTGGCACAGTTGGTAAGACAGTTTTACATGAAGCACTTAGAGCAACTTCTATGTGTGTGAGCCACCTGCCTGCTAAAGGTATTCAATAAAATAAACTGACACTATGATTAATGGGAAAGAATACTTGATCAAATATGCATTAAATCATGGTTCTCAAAGAGAAAAATACAAATATTAATGTGTGCATGCATATACACACACTCATATATATAAAGTCTAATATATAATATGTGTGTGTGTGTTACTCGCTCAGTCGTGTCCGACTCTCTGCGACCCCATGGACTGTAGCCCACCAGGCTCCTTTGTCCATGGGATTCCCCAGGCAAGAATACTGGAGTGGGTTGCCATTTCCTTCTCCAAAATGGCTGATGAAAGTGTGTAAAATCAAGATGATAACCATACTTAGCAGCACAGTCGCAAATACATAAAATCACCCATCCTCCTGGCATACCACTTTTAGTATAAAGGTGCCATCATAGCTTTCATGGAAAGATCTCTTGTTTCTGAGATTATACTCATTTTGTTGTTATTCTGACTCTTTGTGACCCCATGGACTGCAGCATGCCAGACTTTCTTGTCCTTCTCTCTCTCTGTTATCTCCAAAAATGTGTTTATTGCAGATTTGACTGCAGCAGAATAATCAAATGTGAATTTATCTGTATCATGAAGCAAAAAGTCCACATATGGATAGTTGCTGAGAATTAGTATTAGCAATACTATTAGCAATACTAAGCAACTTAGTATTAGGGTCAGCCTTTGCTGGGATTCCCTTGGCCTTCCTCTAATGGCTACACAATTGCTTCTACAGTTTCTGCCATTACATCTCCATTCAAGTAAGGAGGAGACAGAAGTGTGCCAGCTACATATGACTCCTTTTATCAGCTTTTCTGGAACATCCCCAAATGACTGGTTTCATTCTCATTAGCCAGTTCTGGGTCACATTTCCTTACTTATAGTTGCAAGGGAATTTGGGGAAAGCAAAGAATGACTTTATCATCACTATCTTAGATCAAAGGTCAGACAAATTCTGGCCTCAGGAACAAATTCAGGCCATTGTTGCAAATAAAATTTTATTGGAACAGAGTCATGCCCATCTACTTACACATTGTCTGGGACTGCTTTCATATCACAGTGGCAAAGTTGAATAGTTGTGAGAAGGACAGGGGGCCTGCAAGTCCTAAAAATTTTTACTATTTCACCTTTTACCAGAAATGTTCATTGACCTCAGGCTCAGACCAATCATGAACCCTTGCTTGGTGTTGACCACTTTGAGGACTAAATGGTCTTCCATTAAGCAAGGAAGAAGGAGGAAAAATGACATCGGAAAAGCACCAGCCATGTATATCCAGCCACCTGGTCTAACCAGTCATATGTAAGACCACCAAGGCATAACACATTTTCTGTTTTGTCACAGGGTCACCTTGAACTTACAACTTTTCTGTTCCTTTGTTCCTTCATTTCTACATGAGCCAGGTACAAAAATTGAGAAAGGTAGAAATTTTGTAAATATACAGAATCAAATGATTTACAGTATTGTGATACATCATGAATTCAGGAAGATAACCCCTAATTTACTGATTTTTATACAGCACTGTCTAAGGTATTGTCAGACTGAGTCTGAGACACACATTCCACTGACTGACAATTCCCTTCAAACTGCTTATTTTAGGTCCTTGCATACACTGAAGGACTTCATGGAAAATGGATGTTCAGCGAGATACGAGCTGTATTTTCAAGACGTTATCTTCTACAAAATACTGCCTTGGAAGTGTTTATGGCAAACCGAAGTAAGTCTACTTAAATATTTTGAAAGAAAATGTGCTGCTGAATGTTAATGATTGACATGATGTGATACTGACTTGATTTTTTTCATTGTATTTCTTTCTTTGATATGCTGCTGCTAATGCAAAAATAAAAATTAAAAAAGAATATATTTGTTTGAAAATGTTAATCCTAGGATAAACTTACAAGAAAATCTAATTTCCATGAAGATTCATTACCTTTACAAATAAATCATGAAAGGCACTTGAAAAATGATTTCTGAAATTGATGGTTAGCTCTCCTGTGGATTTCTAAATCATGTTTTTTCTTCTTGCCACAGCTTCAGTTATGTTTAATTTCCCTGATCAAGCAACAGTAAAAAAAGTCGTCTATAGCTTGCCTCGGGTTGGAGTAGGGACCAGCTATGGTTTGCCACAAGCCAGGTAATTATATCATATTACACATTACCTATGGTTTGCTAACATATTTCCATCTCAATACAACAAAAATCTGAATAGAGTTATGCCATTGTAATTATTTTGAATACCAAGGAATTGTCTTCCTCTGCAGATCATTTGTAAGGAAAGAGGTTATGAAAACAGCTATTTTAAGAATGACAGAATAGGGAATAATTTTATTTAACATAATTTTATTTAAATGACAAAGTAAGAAAGTTGATTGCATCTTATAATAAGCATGTTAAGACATTTTTGCTGAAGATCTTATGAAAGACATACCAAAAGCCTCATGATGTTTGTGATTAATTGTTGTGTAATAACATATAGTTTTTTATAAGTGTTGTGTAAAAAGACTTCTTCATTACAGTAATAAAACTCGTAGGGTTTATTGAGATTAATAGTCATTCATTATGGTGTGGTTATAATCATTTCCTGAATCTTTCATCTTTGTATTTTAAATGCATTATTTTGAAATCTTACTTAGTCAAAGATACTACTCTGTGTAGAAAACATGGTCAGTAATTATGTGTGTCACTAATATCAATTAGTTGGTTTTGGCCGCGAATAACTGAATGACTAAAAGTGGCTTAACCAATAGGGTTTTGGTTGTGGGGGTTTTGTTTTATGAAAGAGGTGGAATTAAAAAGAAGTTGCCAGGGGCTCCCCTGGTGACTCAGTGGTAAAGAATCCACCTGCCAGTGTAGAAGACACAAATTCAGCCCCTGGTCCAGGAAGACCCCACGTGCCGTGGAGCGACTAAGCCCATGCACGATGACTGCTGAGCCCGTGCTCTGAAGCCTGTGAGCGTAACTGCTGAGCCTGTGTGCTGCACCCACTGAAGTCTGCGTGCCTAGAGCCTGTGCTCTGCCACGAGAGAAGCCGCCGCAGGGAGAAGCCCACACACCACGTCTGGAGAGTAGTCCCCACACACAACAGGAGAAAAGCAACAAAGGAGCCCCGGTATAGCCAAAAATAAATAAATGTATAAATAAAAATTTTAAACATAAAACAGGAGTTGCCAGTATTGGCTCAGAGGTTCAGTAATGTCAGGACTCTAAGTTGGCCTCATATTCCCAAAATAACCACTACTGCTCTGAATACCACATCTTCATACAACTTCATTCAAGGATGAGAAGGACACAAAGGACTTCCTGAAATTCTGTGTTTTAGAATGGAGTACATTTAGAAGTCCTTTTGGCCAGAATGGAGTCACCTTCCTGCCCCTAAAATAATCACTGAACACTGAAAGTGAAGCCAAATCATCCCTTACAAGTCAAGGAAAAATATACCTCTGAACTCCCTGCCACTTCCTACCTGAAAAAAATACACTTTCTGTTGTTAAGGAAGAAAGAGAATAATCGGCTTCGGGCAGACAAGCAACAGTGTCTCCCGTGTAGATCGTTAAGTGCCTGGGAGTTGTTCCAGAGCACTGCATGCATGGAAAGGAAAACCAATCTTTGTCCATCTTCCCCTTAAATAGGCTACAGACATTTAAAAGACAGGAACTGTGTCTCATTTATCTTTTAATCTACAATACCTAGCACACTGCCTAATTGCAAAGGTGCTTTTAAGTGCTCCTCAACTAGAGTTACCCTACATTACAAAGTCTCTATTCTCATATTAAGCTTATAGTGTAAAACCAATTCACAGACATGTTTGCACATGCTCAGGGTATTTGCTATTTTGAACAACAAAATTCACTTAAGACATTAGTAGACAACGAAGTACTTACATAAAATACAGGTCAAAAGAAAAATGCATTTAATCTAGCAAAAAAGATGAAGTTAATTTTGCAAGGCTTATTCTTAATCTAAGCTGACTCTTAGTAATCACTTCTTCCTTTCGCAAGTACCTACAAATTGTTTAATCATCAAGTCAAGAATTTTTCCAGGAATTGAATTTAAGAACTCACAAACAGGCCTAACTTTTTCCTTTTAAAGAATAACCATCTGCCTCCTGGCATATTTCTCAATGACCATGATTCTTCAAAGATTACCAATAGAGTTTTCTGATTTCTTTCGGTATTCTTCTACTTGTCAGGACCTGAAATCATTTAAAACAACCAGAAACTCTTTTACTATATTCCTTATTTCTTATGAGTATAATTTTCCTTTCAGCCACATTTAGACTCAGATTTTTGGAATGCTATTCTTTTTGATGGAAAAACTGGAAACAAAACATATGTTTAGTAACTTTGGAAATTCTATCTTAAGATAGTTTTTTGTTGCCCCCTTTGTGTTCCCCCCAAAGACTCAACTCATTATTTGTTTCCCAATAAAATACTCATAAGTTCAGTTTTGTTTATTTCCTGTGATATTTAGCCTTGGAGGTAGCAGATGGAGGTTGGAGGAACATTGAATCTAGGCTCAGACCTGCCACTTACTGGCTGGGTAACAATGATTGGGTCTGATCTGATTGTAGGAACTCAGATAACATTAAGCAAGAAGACTGAAGTTCTCATCTACTATAAAATGGGCACAGTATTTTGTGAAAGATACTTCAACAAATGTCCTGAGACCATAAAATGAATACACTTTGTGGACTGTGAACACACATATACACTATACACATGCATGTGGGCATGCACACATAGATACAGATGGTAGGTAGGTAAGCAGGTAGGTAGCTAGGTGAGTAGATAAATAAATATACACACAGACACCTACAAAGAGTGTGTGATATGTAAGATCCTATTATATTTAGAGAATTGTCAAACAGAAGGGATGATGTCTGACTCCTACAAATAGAAGCCTTCCAGCTGAGAGTATCTTGGTAAAATCACCAAGGGATCCATTCTTTACTTTGTTTTTTTGACATCAGGTTTTGTCAGTTTAAGGAAGAGTTTATCAAACTCTAGGGAATATACCCTAAACTAAGCCCAAAGGAGACTGCTTTAGAAGCAAACAGACAAAAATGATCAAACTCAAAGGCAGGTATACTGCCAGAAAATCGACTTCACGTATCACTTAGGCCACTTCTTGGGCAAGCCCACCAAAGAGATCACATTGCAAAGATTTAGAACAAAAGGAATATTTCCATAAAGCTAGCAGAAAAGACCATGATTCTGGGAAAGATTGAAGTCAGGAGGAGAAAGGGACGACAGAGGATGGGATGGTTGGATGGCATCACCGACTTAAGGGATATGAGTTTGAGCAAGCTCCAGGAGTTGGTGATGGACGGGGAGGCCTGGCATGCTGCATTCCATGGGGTCACAAAGAGTTGGATATGACTGAACTGAACTGAGCAGAGCCTAATGAACACCCCTCTAGTTTACATGCATGTCTCATTTGCTGAGCACTTTCCAAGTCCCAGGGACTATATTTTGTGTTCAAGTTTATAAGCTTTAGTTTTTTGCTTATAAACAGCAGACATTTATTTCTGGCAATTCTGGAGGATAGAAAGTGCAGGATCACTAGCAGATTTGGTGTCTGCTGAGGGCCCAACTCCAGGTTCATAGATGGTCATCCTGTCCATGTGTCCTCACGTGGCAGAGGGGCACTCAGCCCTTAATTCTTAAAACCATGTGGATTCTTAATGGATTTCTTTTTTAAATCTTTTTCTTTCTCTCTCTTTTTTTTTTTTTTTTTTTTGCCGTTCCATGTGGCATGAGGGATCTTAAGTCCCTCCACCAGGGACCAAATGGTTGCCCCTTGAAGCAGCAGCATGCAGCCCTAACCACCAGATGGACAAGGAGGTTCATTAATGGAGTTCTTACCCCAAGTTACAATAGGAAGTTTTTGGTTTAGATAAGTTACTTGTCTTGTCCAAGATCATAACCCACTCTCTTAATTTCTATTTGGTGTCCTCTATCAAAGTGGTCCACATTGATCAAAAGAGCAATACCCTTACTCCATGCATAATGATAGAAAAATACTGACAAAGAATTTGTCCGTTTTCTAGACTCCATACTGATTGTCATTGTTTGGTTAATGTATTGCTATTTTCTATTCAGACAGTCATTATAATCAATAAATTTTGAGTATAGTTAGATTCTTTACTTACTAAGAATATACCTCGTTGCATATATAGAGTTAATGATTTTAAATGGTCACCATTTGTTATAGTACTTAGTATTTTTTTTCCAGAAGGCAATTTTATCTTCTTCTTATTCACCAGTTGTAAAAGCATTTTTGTGTAGCCCAGATATGTACCAACTATACTCATTCAAATGTCCAAATCTTTATAGGATATTTTTAATCACCCTATTGATTTACTGTTTACCATTTTGCTTCTTCTTATGATTGAGTTTATTTATTTTTTTTAATTTCATCTCTCTTTAGCCATTATTTTTTGGGGGGGATAGAAATCCAATAACTCAAGTCATTTGGTTTATACTTATTTAGACCCCACTCTAGTTCAAGTATTGTTAAATGCTAAGGACATAACAATATGTATAACATAGTTCCTGCTCTCGGTGAGTTTATAGTAGAAGAGAGAGAGCAGTAAAGAGGAAAAACTGGTCCTTTCCATGAACTTGCTAATAGTAATCTGATTTTCTAAATTCATGTTGTATGCCCGTATTTTTCTTCACAATTGCGTACTCTAAGAATGACATAACCTTCTCCCATTAGTCCCATTATTTATCCTTATCACAATTTGTTTGGTCTTGGTTTTTGAGTGTTTTTGGTGCTCAGGATTATTTCCATATCAGCAGTTTTCTTCTTAAATTCTCTAGATTTAAAATGTCGACAAATAATTTACAACTTTATTCTATACATTGCTTTTAGCAGACTAAGCATGATGCTGGTTAGAATTTTAGTCAGATTAGCAAGAATATGATTAAAATAGTAATACAGTGAAAGTTGAACTAAGCACATAATTACAATAGTGGCAAGTAAAAATTGGGTCAATATAATTTATTAATTGATAATTCAGAAAATATTTTAGCATGTTGCTATGACAAATCCAGAATCAAGGCTAAAATTTATAGCATAAATAATTGTGTAAGTGAGAGTATCTGGCCTAGAAAATTTTTGAATAGTGGTGCTGGAATGGCTTAAAATCTGGAAACCCTTTTAGTAGCCCTGTGAAAATCATATTGCCAGTTAATTGAAAAGTTTACTAAGATATAGTATTTAAGTGAAGTATGAAATATATATTCCCCTTACCATTGCAATTAGGCTTATATAGTTCTTATGGAATCCTTAGGATCTTTTATCTCAAGTATATATAACTAGGAAAGCCCCAAAAATGTTAATATGTGACCAGGCTGCTACAAAATATTAAGTTAACATTTTAAGCATTGAGTTAGACATAATTATTTTTTAAATTCTTAATTCAAATTTTAATTTGACAGACCGAGTTTATTCCCATTCTTCCTTCCTCCTTCCTTTTCTTCAACCCTTATATCTTGAGTTTCTCTGGTGGCTCAGTGGTAAGGAATCCGCTTACCAATGCAGGAGACACAGGTTCAGTCCCTGGGTTGGGAAGATCACCTGGAGAAGGAAATGGCAACACACTCCAGTATTCTTGCCTGCGAAATCCCATGTACAGAAGAACTTGGCTGACTACAGTCCATGGGGTCACAAAAAGTTGGACATGACTTAGCAACTAAACAGCAAATTATATCTTGGCTCTTGCCATGGTTATTAAGATCTCATGTGAATGTAAGCATGGTAATAAAACACGGGAGATAAAGATAGTCTTAGGTCCACAGCTCCCACCATGGAGCCCTAGGATGTCACAGTGAACTCTCAGGCCTACTGCAGGGCATTTTACAGTTTTTTAGGGAAATACAGCAGCATCTATCAAATGCTGCACAAACTCAGTTCGATTTAGTTCTAATCTTCAACATTTGATGGCACTGCATTCTTGTATTCTTTTTGATGACATCTTAGCTTTGTGAAACTAATTTTTAGGGGTTGCTGTGGTTAAAAAAAGAACAGGCACCCCATGAAAATTCATGTGGGACAGGAAATGAAAATGGTAGTGTCAGGTATGATTCCCAGGTTTAAGAAGCTGTGCAGTGCCCAACAGGTGTACACTGCACCCCTTTAGTAAGTAATTGTGGTTATTTAAGAAGGAAATAAAATACTAGTTTTCTTTCAGTTTTTGAATATTGTATTCTCAGACAGCTACTAAGTTGTTATGGCTCAAGTGTTAAGTTATTTAGACCTAACTACTCAATAAAGAGAACTGTTAGATGTTTCTCTTGGGCTAGGGGCACCATGAAAAAATTCCTGAGACGCTAAAGGTGGCATAAATTCAAAACGTTTGGGAACTTCTTTGTTAAGTGGTGATTGTTTTTGAAACTCAGCCTTATCATGCTTTGACAAAAGCAGTCAGCTTTTAGAGAAATACATTGTACCTTCAAACGTTTGTAATTTACACAAATTCTCCTGACTTAGTCTCTTAAGATATTCCTATGTTCCTTCTTCTATTCCTATATTTTCAAAGATATTCCTATATTTTCAAAGTTCTCAGTTGCTTGCTTTTGACCTTCTAGAGGATTATGTGTCATGTGGTTAGAGGCTGTGCTCATGTGCACACTCTGTAGGGAGACAGGCTTAGAAAGTTCAGAGGGGTCATTATTACATGAGGTTTGAGTCAAATGCTTATAAGCTGCTACCTAGTATCTGAGCATGGGGTGGGTTTGCTGTGCTGTTTAAAAGCGACTGACTTATTTTGAGTACAGTTTAACCTTTTTTGTTCTTATTGACTTGTAAAATATCCACTTGGAACAGTGTTATACAAATAGGTGCTTTCATACTGCTTTATTCTAAGGAAATACATGTATCTCCTCTGTAATAGATTTTTTCAAATATTGCTAATTCAACAACTAAAATGTATTTTGTAATTTATCTAAGAAGGATAAATCATACATCAAATTATATCAAATCCATATATTAGTTATTATTGGACTTTTAAAGGTTATGAGTTTAAAGAAATTGTTATAATTTGCTTAATTGCTAGGAGGATATCACTGGCCACTCCTCGACAGCTTTATAAATCTTCCAACATGACTCAGCGCTGGCAAAGAAGGGAAATTTCAAACTTCGAATATTTGATGTTTCTTAATACTATAGCAGGTAAGACATCTCATTCTTTAATCTCATAATATGTTTATGTTCATCAAAATCCTCAATAATGTGACTTGACAGAATACATTGTTCTCCTTGGAATTCAAATACAGCATCAGAATAAATATTGAAGCATTCACATTAAATTGCTATCAAAAACTATACAAGCTAGCACTAAGGTTTAGTTGCATTTTATTGTTGAAGGGACTTTTCTTTACTCTCCTTCTGCCATTTGCTTTGCTGACAGCTTTGTCTGAAGGTTTATTAGAGTCAACAAACCATTGCCAGAGAGTGTCTGGAAATAATAGTGGGAAAATGTAATTTCACTACTTTGTCATTCTCATCAGTAGCAGCTAGACAGGAGAATAACAACAGGATTCTGCCTAGTACAGATGTCACCTGGATTGTGGCATGATTGGGTTACAACGTGTTTTTTTCCTTAAAATCTTCAAATGAAAATATAAAATCAGATTGCATTTCTGAATGATGAGTAACTGCCATCAACTTTAACAATACCATGCTTGTAAATTAAGAGAGGGTAGTGGTTTTATTTTTCTACTACATCAGTGGTCATCAGTAGCTGAGTATGTCTATGAGATTTCAGTACCTCTTTATTTTTTTCTTAAGTTAGGCTCCAAAGCCCTTATTCATGTTGAATTACAGAGAGTTTGCTTCTGTAAATCAGGCTCAACAAAAACTTTCTTTTTTACAATAAGATAAATTTAAATAACTGTGCAGTACATATGTATATGATTATTCTTTTTTTGTGAATGAATGCTCAGAACTATGGATCTAGAGCCCTGTTCTCTGAATCAATGCTTAAAAGGATAACTGTGTAGTATAGCTCTTTTATAATCTATTATATATGTATGAATATGAATGCTATAGGCTTATATTAAATATGGATGATATAGATATGTATTAAATAGACAAAATAACTCAATTTGTTGACATAAAGGGATAAAAAGTTATTTAAAATGGTTTTGCATTTTAATCATTTACTACATATTATAGTATTGATGCCTTTGCTAAATAGGATGCTAGAGGTACAACTAAAGAACTATTTTATTATATATATTAATTTTTATTGTATACTTTATACACACATCTCCATTATATAGATATATCTTCATGACATGTGTATATATATTCACATAATAGTCTATACAAAGTATATATCTTTAAAAAACCTATTTACTTACTCAAAAATAAAGGAAATATGTTATGCTACTTAATTAATACATATTATATACATGCAGAGAGTAGAATGAACTTAAACATCTGAAATGTAAAGAACCTAATTTCATTAGTATATTTAGGTAAACAGCATGATGTAACGTAAGTATCATTGCCAAAGTGAAAAAGGATAGAATATCAAATCTGCCAACCTCGTGTCTTAGCCCATAGGTGAAATTTCAAGTTTTAACTTTATCTTGGACTTTAAATCTTTTAGTAGCCATGTTTGATATTTCTTTGCATATGTTTTAACAACTGATATGTTTAGTCTTATATCATCTTGTCTTATACTATTGCTTGTAATATTTTCTTACTTTCCTCACTGTTTTGTTTCTCTTTGGCCATTTAAATAAATTTCTGCCTACTTTTTTTAGAGATTTAGAACATAAGCTTTTTGTTACTACTTCTCCTAGAGAATTGATGCTGATATGTTTACATTTTTTAAAAAACTCTCTGAAATGTATTTCTGTTACCTTTGAACTAAAAAATGAATCAACATTTTAAATCAGTCCTATGCGAAATAAGAACTTTCACTCAATTTACTTCTTATTCATTGCTTATCTTTGTCAATATAATTTATTACCAGAATCTGTATTATTATGAAACACTTGTTTTTGGAGTCCATATATTTTTGCATATTAAGAAGGGTTTTGACTTTTTATTAAAATCTTCTCATTAATACAGTATATTGTTTTCAGCTACATGGATCTTTGGGGCTTCCCTGGTAGCTCAAAAGAATCCTCTGCGATGCAGGAGACCCGGGTTTGATCCCTGAGTCAGGAAGATCCCCTAGCGAAGGAAATGGCAACCCACTCCAGTACTCTTGCTGGGAGAATTCCATGGACAGAGGACCCTGTTGGGCTGCAGTCCATGGTGTCACAAAGAGTCGGACACGACTGAGCGACTTTCACTTTTCACATGGATCTTTACCTGATTTTTCAGGATAAAGTTCTCTTTTTTTTTTTTCTTCTGCAGTATTCTTCCATATTCCCTGTGTTAAGTTTTTCTATTATCTATCCTTCAAGGATCTGTCAAGACTCATGGTCTATCATATGTCATAGATAAGTGTATGACTTTTTCCCCTTGATTCTGGTACCTTTATGGAGCTTTTGGAATTAAAACTGGAAGACGTGGTGGTATGCCTCACTCCTAGTTCAGTTCCCAGTGGAGCTAGCATTTTTCCTAGAAGGTTCTGCTGTTCTAAAATGGAATTCTGTCTGCCTGTCCTCTGGATGGAGTGTCAGCTGGTTGGTTGTGTTAAAGGACACGTCTGGTCTCCTCCCCTCCTCACTGCCTTTTACTCATGTCAGCTGCATTTCCCAAAGTGTGGTGCACAGTTCCACCTGGAAGCACCACCTACCTCATGCCTGTTGCTTTCTGGCAGTTCCTCTGTCTAGCTCTAGAAAAATTGCAGTCTTGCTAGAGATAATATGATCTGATCTAAAAGCTTCTCTGACCAGTATGAAGTGAAAGTGTTAATCTCTCAGTGGTATCCAACTCTTTGTGACCCCATGGACTCTAGCCCGCCAGGCACCTCTGTCTGTGGAATTTCCCAGATAAGAATACTGGGGTGAGTTGCCATTCCCTTCTCCAAGGAGTCTTCCCAACCCAAGGATCAAACTCGGGTCTCCTGCACTGCAGGCAGACTCTTCACTGTCTGAGCCACCAGGGAAGCCCACCCTGAGCAGTATAGACAGAGCTTTTCTTTCTGGTGGGGACAATCTTTGGGTTTCTGAGCCAGGACACACAGAGAGTAAGGGGAATTTGAGTGTCTTCCTAACTTCTTTTGAATAACTGTGGTCTATTTTATTTGGTGACATAAAAAATGTATAGACCACAGGCGTTTTTTAAAAGAACATATTGGGTATTTTTCTTAATACAATTATAACTAAACATTAAAGTCTATCTATTGTAGACAATAGACTAAAAAGAAGTATAAAGCGGGTGAAGACTCTCCCTGCAATATGGGAGACCCAGGTTCAATCCCTGGGTCGGGAAGATCCCCTGGAGAAGGAAATGGCTACCCACTCCAGTATTCTTGCCTGGAGAATCCCCACGGACAGAGGAGCCTGGTGGGCTAGAGTCTATAGCGTCGTGACAAGTCCAACACAAGTGAGGGACTTCACATTTACGTTTAGGAATCAGAGCATTGCAACTAGTCGAGTGAATGAAATATACATAAGGGAGCATTCTAAGACAGTTGATGGTTAAGTGTTGAATAAGTGCTGTAAATAGTGAATGGTGCAAGAGCTAAGCAGACCAGATGAATTTTAAGACTGTGTTTGGGGAGGAAAAAAGAAAAGAACAGAGCTTTACAAATTTCTGCCAGGTGAATATGTGTTATGTGTTCAGTAGACAAGAGTATCACAGCTTGGCTACTACTGGAGCTGTTGGTTAAGTCAGACTATAGTCAGACTATGAAGAGCCTGAATCTAGGAGTCAGTATAGTTTTGTAGTAGAAGGTAATGCAATATGAAATTTTGGGAAAATTAAACTGATAGCTATATTTCACATGATTCAGAAATCAGATCCCTTAAAGTTAGGAAGAGCTATTAGGAGAGCCTTTAGGACTCTAGATATGAAACCGACTTTTTCATCATTTTAATAGTTACTGAACGCTTCTACTATGTGGCATGCACTGTGTTTGGCACACTAACCCTTCAGAGGAGAGCCCTGCATGGTTTCTGCCTTTGAAGGGGTCACGGTATGCTCAGGAAAACAGACATGTACACCAGCAATTCCAGCAAAAAGTCGTAATTATTATAATGAGAAAATATACAAAGCTATTGGCCTTCCCTGGTAGCTCAGCTAAAGAATCCACCTGCAGTGTAGGAGACCCTGGTTTGATTCCTGGGTCGGGAAGATCCGCTGGAGAAAGGGATAGGCTAGCCACTCCGGCATTCTCAGGCTTCCCTGGTGGCTCAACTGGTAAAGAATCCGCCTGCATTGTGGGGGACCTGGGTTCGATCCCTGGGTTGGGAAGATCCCCTGGAGAAGGGAACGGCTACCCACTCCAGTATTCTGGTTGCAAAGTCGGGCGCAACTTTCACTTTCATTTGAAGTCTTAAATCCAGAAGGCAATATGCTTACAGGAAAAGTTTCTTGTAATCTTTTCATAGGCTTCTCTCATAGGCAACATTTAAGTTGAAAATTGAAAAAGGAATAAGAATTCACTAAAAAGTAAAGCAGAAGTCATTCCAAGAAAAAAGAAAATATGGGCTCAAAAATTGGATTACAGTTGTAGTAACAAGTATGGCAGGGAGAAGAAGTAAATAATTTAATGCACAGTGTCATTATTACAGAAAGTAGAAGTCACTGTAATATACTCTAGTTTAGTGTTTTACAAAGTAGTTCCCCGGCCTAGCAGTATTGGTATAACCTGGGGACTTAGAGACGCAAATTTTCAGATTCCTTCTCAAACCAACTAAGTCAGAAACTTGAAGTGAGGCCCAGCACTCTGCATTGCAGGGAGCCTTCTAGGTGGTTCTTATGCTTAAAGTTTGACCGTGATTGGTCTAACCATTTAAGATCTAATTATCAAAACAAGATTTACATATGAAAGCATATAGAACATACAAGACAGCGTGCAGTCAAGTGTCACTAACTGTAATAAAAATTTAGAGAAGTGACAGATTAGTATGACCTAGTCTAATCAAGGGAAGCCTCATAGAAAAGATGGGCTTTAACTGAATTCTAAGGATTTTGTCATATGTAGATGATTATGTAGATAAAATGAACCTTCATATAAGAGTAGAATGACAACCTGAAAAAGTTATAAAATACATGCAGAGGTACTCACCCTGCATGTATTCCTGCAAATTCTTCCTTTGCTGTCGTCTTGAAGTT
The DNA here is from genome assembly GCF_019320065.1 of Cervus canadensis. NCBI lineage: Eukaryota > Metazoa > Chordata > Mammalia > Artiodactyla > Cervidae > Cervus > Cervus canadensis. The sequence continues at coordinate 73,797,592 of NC_057394.1, read as the reverse complement.
CTAAGTAGAGGAGCCAGTTTATATTGAGCACCAGCATTAGTTAAACTGAAGAATTGATGCTTTTGAGCTGTGGTGTTGGAGAAGATTCTTGATAGTCCTTTTGACTGCAAGGAGATCAAACCTAAAGGATCTAATCCTAAGGGAAATCAGTCCTGAATATTCATTGAAAGGACTGATGCTGAAGCTAAAACTCCAGTACTTTGGCCAACTGATGCAAAGAACTGACTTCTTAGAAAAGATCCTGATGCTGGGAAAGATTGAAGGCAGGAAGAGGGGACGAGAGGGGATGAGATGGTTGGATGGCATCACTGACTTGATGGACATGGCTTTGAGCAAGCTCCGGGGTTTGGTGATAGACAGGGAGGCCTGGCATGCTGCAGTCCATGGGGTCACAAAGAGTTGGATGCAACTGAACTGAACTGAACCAGCATTAAAGAGTTGAGTGATGCTTTTATAAAGAAGCTTCACCAAAGCCACTATTGAGTACTTGATTAGGAAGCAGCTGGAACTGCCTATTTTCCTGAATTGTGCAGAATATCATATATATCCATTCATCTCTTCTTAATGGAACACTTTTCACAGTTCTTTAAAGGCAGGACTCTAAAGGATCCTAGAATAAAGGGAACTATAAAGATGTTAAACTGTACCAGGACCACTTTTACTAACATAGTTCTACTAAATAATCATGTTGTTTCATTGCACAGTTTTAGGGATATAGTTATTGTTCAATAAATACTTAAGTCAATTGATTGAAACTTTAGATTTATCAGTGTTCTTATTGACAAATTATATTTAATTTCCTGGGTAACCCAAAGGCAACAAATGGTTGGCTTATATTTTATCATAGTCTTCTTTAAACATTTCTTTAATTACTCTTAATATCAAGAGTCAGGAAAAATATTTGTATTATTTCTTTGTTTAGTTTTATTATTTCTTTTTTAAACACTTCTTTAATATTAACAGCAACATTCAGAAAAAATGGTAAAAGTTAATATTTATTGAGACATTTCTAATGTTGCAAACACTGTTTCCTTCTAAGTGTTTTCCATTAAGTGTCTTCCTTAGTGTTTCCACTAAGTGGTTCTGTGTTTTAGGTGTATTTACTCATTTAATACTAACAATAGCCCTGGTCCTTAACCCCATTTCACCAATGAAGAGATGAGGTACAGAGAAGTAAATAACTTGCCCAAGTCACAGAACTAATAAGTAAGTGAAGTCAGGATTCTAATGTAGGTGGTTTGGCAGTAGAGCAACACTCAACTTCTATACCACACCGTCTCAGGATATTCATGGTGCGGTTCAATTTTTACCTCATCAGCCTTAATCCATAGCTGCTTTTAAGACTGAAAAAAAAAAAAATAATGGTTCTTAGACAATCGTTTTTAATTTGTATTTCATCAAAAGAACTTCTGACATTTATTTACCATCATGACTTTTGTCCATAGGAATATGCTAGCACTAGATCTGGGCCTTGAATTATTATCTCTAATGTAGACCCTGGTACATGTTCAGTTGGGTCTCAGATCCAGAGAAACAAACTCTGAGACAGAAATGTGCTTGCAGGAAGTTTATTGGAGAGTGTCCTTGGGATCAGTGTCTATAGGGGAATGTAGAAAGTAGAACTGAGCAGGAGAACTTGAGCCCCAGAGTAATCACAGGAAAGGCCTTGGCAGATCCCACAGGAAACCAGGAGCTGGGATGCCTCTCAGAGATGTCTTGCCCTGAGGCAGGGTGGCCAGGCCTTTGTTACCTGCAGTTAGCAGTCAGTGGATGGAGACTCCTGGGAAGGACACAGGACCTTAGGTGAGAGGACTTTCTTCTGATGATGACACCTCCCGGGGAGTGCCACCAGCCACGACACGAGCCACACAGTCACCAACCCCACATCCGGGATGGAGTGGTTCTCAGAATCACCTGGAGGGCTTGCTGAAACACAGGTTCTGATTCAGTAGGTTTAAGGCGGGGCTTAAAGTTTGTATTTCTAGTAAGTCCCCAGGTGATCCTGATGCCGCTGCTCCAGCGTCCACACTTGGAGAATCACCAAGTTACACCTGTATTCTTAAAAGAGATACCTTACCATAATTGTCTTAATCTCCTATAGCATTCACACCTTCTATGGCACTACCTGTGCTACACACGTTGGCACTTAAGGTAATGTGCCCTTAACATTTTATGTCTGTATCACTTCTTTCTAATAAGATTATGAAGTCAAAGTTTTGCTCTATAAACTCTCATCAAATTGAGCTGATTTAATATTCATACTCTGTGTTTGCATGATTTTATAATCTGTTATGTGAATGCACTAAAATCGCTGGATGAGGGATTCTTTATATTTCCTGGATTAAACAGAAGAGTAACAGAATAGAAACCGATTGAGAAGATGAAACAACCCTTTCTGGCTTCAAGTTTTTAAAAATATAGGTCAATGTGACTTAATAAATCCACATGTTCTATAAAAAATATTCTAGTAATTCTCTTACACTCTCAGATTTACCATTTTTCTCCATTACTTTAACATGAAATGTGAAGTACATTTTATGACTCATTTCTTGCTGTTCATTTCTTGAGGTCTCTCATATTTGAACAATTTGTCTTTTCTCCTTTATAGATTCTTTTAAAAATAAGACTAAAGCAGACAGCAGCAGTGTCCTAGTATTAGTACAGTATGTAGATTTTTAGACCTTCATGTGACATATGTATATATATACGATTGCATATAGTTTACCATATATACATTTGATAAAGATACTTCACATGGTAAAAGAAGCTTATCAAATATTCAGAAAACATACTGTTTTGAAAAGTCACCTAAAGGCCCATAAATGTTTTAATGGCCTTTATTTTGTTATATTTATAAATTTAACAATTACTCATTATAGAAAAATGGAAATATATAAAATTATAATTTAAAAATTTAATCAGTCCTAAGTCTAGCCATAAATATCATAAGTAAGATTTTGGTGATTTTTCTGTGTAGTAATCTTTAGGAGTCTGCTACACCTGAAGGTTTACATTCTACTTTTCCTATCTCATTAAATAGTATTTGAAAGCATAATCTTTAAAACTACATGAAAGTCTAGCATAGAACTGTTGTAAAATTTAACTATTTTGAAACAAGTTTTGTTTGTTTTTTTTTTATTTTTAAAGAACATTAAGCTTTGGAAGATTTTCAGTGATGCTTAGAGTTTGACTAAAAATGTGAGTTCACCCTCTAACTTCCAGAGTTGAGCTAATTTCTGTTTATTGTGCTTCAAAAGATACAGCCTATGCCTCATTTTGTATTTTATTAGGTAAGACAATGAACAAGGTGTTAAAATCAGGCATTAAAAAAAAAATAGAGTAACTGCTAACATAGCTTCATGTAAGTGATCCGGTTAGGTTTGGAAGGTTTCTTAAAAAGCTTTCTGAGTTATTTTTTATATGATCAGCTAATGAATTCAGCACAACTTCCTCAACCCCAACCTTTTTCTCCTGTTTAGCATTTTCCACTTTTTTACTCTGTGATGTACAAGCCCTCCCTGGTTAATTATGTATATATTTAGCTACTGCATGTGTTGGGCTTATTATTGTCATCTAATTAGATGTAACTTGAACTGCTTGCTTCTAGAAAAATCATTAAAAATTCTTTCCTAATGACCTAGAGATGACAAAATGTCTGTAAAGTGTGAAGAAGCAGACAAGCACGGGAACATCGCTCTTAAAGAGTGTTAATCCAGATGCTGCAATCATCTAATTAAACAATATTTTGCTGTCATTAACATTTTCACCAAGGAATTGCAGTTATAATTTCTTTGTCAGCTGTCTCTAGATCACTTTACCTTCAAAACTAAAGTGCCATATAAAAACATTAAATTGGATGGTTTAATTAAAAGTTTTTTTTTTAAATGAAGAAACATATCTAGTGTTTCTGAGATCTCATTTACTGTGCTTCACTTTTATTGTTTGAGTAGATTAGTGTCATAAGCTTATGATATTTAATATTCATCTTCCAAGATAAGTCTTTATAAGCATAGTTAGTTAAAAAAAAAAAAAAAGCTCTTCACTTATTACTACTGGGAAAAGAAAGGAACCCTACCAATTACAGCACAAGGTTATTTACTAAATTTCAATTATCCAAAAAAATTCATAAATACCTACATGTACCAGAACCTAACAGGTCTTGCTTTGAAAATATTTCACTTTTTTGGTTAATTTTGTAAACAGCAGTTGTTGTTGTTGTTTTTTCCATTTCACAAAGGTGTTTAGTAAAATAATTAAAAATAATAATGCTAATTTATGGCTAAAACTTATAAATGGAAAGTACCAGAGTACCAACTTCATCCATGAGGCTTTTAAATACATCATGAGTTTTTTTTTGTTTGTTTGTTTGTTTGTTTTTAAATTTTTTTATTAGTTGGAGGCTAATTACTTCACAACATTTCAGTGGGTTTTGTCATACATTGATTAAAATAAAAAATATATATTTGCTGTCCATGTTGCAAAGCTTTTATATGGAAATTTTTATATAAAAAGATTTTAATGTAACTGTCAGAACAGCTATTTATATAGTTTATTGTATTTATTGGATTTAAAATGGCTTTAGTAATTTAAAACTTACCAAAGTTTTCTAAGCATTTATTTTTAAAGAATCTTCCAAAGATTATTAAAAGTGAATTACAAAAAATGCAGGACAGGTTAATTATGGTGAGCTGTGACTGTTGGCAGCCATCAATTTGTGTGTGTGTGGTAAAGAGTATACTTTCTTTTTAAAAATTTTTTTCCAAAAATAGCATTATGTCTTTTATTAGAAAATCATTTCTAGAAAAAACCAGTGTCTTCAAGTATGGTCTCTATTTTTATGCTGTTTGTGCTTAAACAATACATTTAAGTACTGAGTTAATGTAAATTGGCATTTTATTTATTTTATTTTAACAGTTTCTCCTTGTTATGAAATGTCATCAGAAATTTTTTAAAAATATGATATATAATTTTCAGCTGTTCATTTATTTATGTAAGTAATGTTACGTAAATAACATCAAGTTAATCTCTAAAAACACACATATATTGGAAGACCTCGCTTTCATTAAAATCTATAGATTTTTAAGGAGAATGGTAGCTGAAAGAATGGCAGAGCACTGAATATGCCAGGGAACTCCTTAGAACCCCAGAGAGAGCTCTGCCCAGCCAGGCTAGATTCCCTGGGTATGTACAAGCGTGGAACACACACTTGAGAGTCATCAGGGGTCCTAGGTTAACATGAACATGAACTCTCAGTAATAATATTTAATTTTAGAATTCCACACTGTGTATCTTACAGTGACTGCTTTAGAAGAATATCTCCATATTCTGCTAAAGAAAAACTTTAATTAAAAGGTTCCAAATTCTTGCTTACTCTCGTCACTCTCACTCATCACAGTCGAGTTGCGGACGTAAAGCAGGCACATTCGTTGGCTGCCAGTGTGCCCTTCTGGTGGTTTCACATGCGTGCTCACGAGGCCTTTCTCTCCCTTTGTACTTCTGTGCCTTTACACAGTCCTCATCCTCCAACAGGACTGTTCTGCAGTTTCCATTCTTTATTTGGCTTATGTTTGTTCATCTTGTAAACTCTGGCTCACTTTATCCCATATTTATCATGTATATGTTCATTCCTTCAACAGATATCCATCAGACAAACAGAATATTCAACACACAGAGTTTTTCTTTTTATTTTTAAAGCTCAGACCCTACATTTTGGAGCTTACAGGACTAGTGGAGAAGTAGACAAATATTAGCTGTAACACATCTGCAACAGTGCTATGGCAGAGAACAAAGAGGAAATCCCAAGGTTACTCTCACCTCATTTCAGTAAATGCAAAGTGGGAGTGACATTCTGCTTTCTTTCAATTGCCTTCATATATGATAAGCACCTACATTAATTTATGCATTTTAAACAATAGGTATTTTTGTTGTAAAATGCAGAGATTCACATAAGAACAGATAAAACAATCATCCAATAAAATGTTTACTCAGTGAATTAATTTGATTTCATGCTCACAATTGTTAACAGATTTAGTTCTTCCTCAGATTATGGTTTTTTTTCTCTATTTCACAACCAGTGACCAATTGCTACAAGAGTAGGTATCATTTAATGTCAGTTCTTGAAGATAGATAAGAATATGTATATCTGTTCTACTGTTACACTAATATGTGTGCACCAAGGCATACAAGATGAAATCCATATCACTAATATCAGGGAAATAGCTATTTTTTATGGGTTTGAATGGAAACCTAGGAAGTCCTATGTTCAATTCATATCATATTTTTACAAGAAACAATCTTTTCCAATAAAAGTTGTCTTTGGACCCTGTTTCCTTAATCATGTTTCTCTGAATTTCATCTGATCATTTGTAATTTCAGTATCAGTTTATCAGGGGGGGCCTGTGCTGTGCTCTCCCTAAGCACAGGCTTCAGTATCCTACCCAAAAAATATTATTAAAACTAAAAAACAAACAAACAGGAAAAAAATATCCAGCTAGCATTCAGCAGCTCTCCGCTAAACTGAAACAACATAATAGGAAAAGAAAATTTGTGAGCTTAAGGGAGTGAAGAAAAAACATGCTTGACATCTGCCTCATTGCTTTTCCATACTGACTTCAGTGTACTTCCATTAACTTGAAAATTCTCTACTTTGATTGTCAAGAGAAGCACAATGTAGTATTCAGTGTGCTGGCAATAGAATTTTTAGATATGTACTTGGTATAATAGAACACCATCACGTGATCTGCAAGTGGGCAGGCCAGCTGGTGACCTCCTCCACGATCACTTCCAGGGACCCTGGCCTACAAGGCTCAGCTTCCAAGGTGACAGTAGCGTCTTCATCATGTTCAGCTGCAAAGAGATGGACGTGGAGCATCCAAGTGCCAAGCTGCAATGAACCAAGCCTGGAGGTGCCGATACCAACTGCGTTCACATTCTCTTGATTGCAACTTAAGGCCCACAGCCATAGCTACTCATAAGGGAGCCTAAGAAACATGGTCTAGCCCAGGAAGAAGAGAGATTGATTTTGACAGATAGCTAGCAATCACTTCAAGTTATCTTATAAGAAAGTAATTCTCATTACTTACTTCTAAATTATTATTGAGTGAATTCACTTGAAACATGTTGTTATAAGTGCTTTTGATTAAATAAAGACATAGTTCAATAAACAAAAGAGTTACTTTTCTTCTGCAATGCAATAGTTGCCTCATCGATTATAAAGATGGTCAACACTTTCCTCAGCAGTTAGTGTATACAGATTTTCATGTCTCTCTTTCTTTACTAGGACGGACATACAATGATCTGAACCAATACCCCGTGTTTCCATGGGTATTAACAAACTATGAATCAGAAGAGCTGGATTTGACTCTTCCGGGAAACTTCAGGGATCTATCAAAGGTAACTTTTAAATACATAGAAGTGAATTTTCTTCTTAAGGCTATATTCCAAAAACATTTCTACCAGAGTATGTATGTTCAATTAGTGTTGTAAGAAAGGTAAAGCTGAATGTCTCCTCTTTTTGCACTCAGTATCTAAATTGTTTCCTTAGCATAGGAGTTAAGCTATAAGAAGTTAAATTAGTACTAGTATAGACAAAATGAAATGGCTATTTGAGAAACAGCATGTGTAAGGAGAGGTTGTTCTGATATTCTGGGTTTTAAAGGTTCAGGCCAGAAACTTCAAATTAGTACAAAATATGACCAATAATTTATGTGATATATTTCTTAGATGATAAGACTTGTTATCTTAACTGTAGTACATACATACATTGGAGAGAAGCTTGATAAGGAAAAAGTAGGACACAATAATTTATCAAGGATCTGTTAAGATAAAAGAGAGAAGATTTGTCCCAAAAATAGCAAGAAAAAAATACATAATGGATGATAAGAATAAAAAGCCAGTTTTTGGTTCATTCCCCTCATTTGCTGAGAGGAAACTTAACGTGGGATATGAAACTCTGAAATTCAGTGAAGAACTAGATACTCAGCCCCAAAAGCTTCTCTCTAGCCTCAGCTAATGTCAGAGCTAGGCCGTAAAGTTTAGACAGGTTAGCCATTTTAAGCTGCTCATCCACTCTGGATTTTCTGTCTTCCTTAGTTGTCTAGTTTAGTATTCCACAACAGCATGAAAGGCATATGTGCATATGTGTATACTTTTGGTTCTGGCGGGGAGAAGGTTGAGGAGCTCATGAAAAAGTGTAGCATAAGCCCTGCAAGGCAGGAAAGTGAGCAATATAACCAATTTAATCTCACAGACAGTTTTTAACTAAGCACATCTTCTCTTGCCTTTTTTTCTTGCCTTTGAAAATTAGATCCACTTAAGTTGAAGTTCTCTATGTCACTGCTTACATTTGTGGGAGCTGAAGCCATTCTATTTGCCTCAGTATCCCCATTCGTAATATGAGAATAAGTCCTACTTCATACAGTTGTGAAGGTCAAATGACACGTGCATTTAAAGAATGTAACAGTACTTGGATCATAGAAGCACTTCATGAATATGAGCTGTTATTACATATGGAATGTTTCTTAGCCTGTGGCTGAAGCCTATGTACTAATTTTTCCATGTTATCTGCCCTTCACTCTCTAGTTCCTATAATTTATGGGACTTCCTATCAAACTTGCTAGCTTATTGCTGATTTTAGCTGTGCTGTTATAGGTACTCCAGGGACCTAACGGATCAGCTAGCCAGTATCTTATTGAGAGTCACATAGCTGGTAGAAAAGTGCTAGCAATTGAATTTCAATATGGCTGAAAGTGTAATAATTTTTCCAGTGTGATTGCACTGAACAAAAATCTTTAATCATTTACTGTGTGCAAATAAGTATTCAGACTCAGGCAGAATTCATAGGGCCTGCCCTTCAGAAGCAAATCTGGTTATTGATTATCTGAATGATAAAATCATTTTCTGTAAAATTAAGTAAGACTGAACTATATTGTATAGGGAGCTACATGAGAGGCAATAAGTAGAGGTTAGGAACAAGAACTCTGTAGCTAGACTGTCTGGCAGATCCTAATTCTGCCACTTAATGGCTTTGAGGCTTTAGACAACTGTTTCATTTCTCTTTTCCTCAGTTTCCTCACCTGTATAACGAGGACAGTAATAATAGGGTTGTTGCTGAATTGATGAGTATAAAAATGCTGAGAGCACCTGGCATATCAGCATTAGCTAATACATTGGGTATAAATATAATGTAGTAAACCCTTGATATATGCCATATACTTTGAATTGTCTTTCAAGTTTCAAATAAGGATGATAAATATACACTGTTACATCCTTATTGGAATTAGGATGTTTGAACAGTATGCATCTTTGACATGAATTTCTAAGATTGAGGTGTGATCTTTGGATGTAAAACAAGACCAAACTAACTTATAAATGTGGAGGTGAAAACTGCTAAATTAGATCTTTAACAAAATCTTATTAACATGTGTTTTACTTAACATTAATTCAATAGTCATTATGTATTATATACTATGTGTGTGTATATATGTACATATGTGAGTGTGCATATATATGTGTTTATACACACAATGAAATGTATAGTGTGGATTCTCATGTAGCATCTTACCTAAGAATTCCTCTCATGTAGCTCCCTATATAATATAGTTCATGCTTATTTAATTTTACAGAAAATGATTTTATCATTCAGATAGTCATATAGCATGTTACATAGTGTTATAAACTCATGAGTTAACCACTACAATAGGTATTTTAGATTATTTTTAGCACAGGGAAGAAAGCCCTTTTCCTTTGAAATCAACTGGGATATTATGATGAAAGGAAGCTTACAGACCAAAGTTCCTCTCTTTCCTCCATTTACGTGTCCATTCTTTCAGTCATTAATTCAACCAACACCACACACTTACTGTATGTATGTTAAGCCCTGTCCTAGGTGAAGGAGTGTATAAGAGTCAGTAAAGACGTATCTTAGCCATCTTGGAGAGAGTCTAGTCCAGAGCTGAGAGGAAGACTCAGATGGTTACCAGAAATCTGGGAATCCAGCATTATGGCAGTAGGTATAGTGTGGGCTGGAACAGACTGAAAAATGCAAGCTCAAGTACACTAAGACATTTGGACTCAAAGGTTCTTGAAACATTATCCCAACCAAAGAAAATAGAGCCTTCATCTTGGTTCATATGGATGAGATAAGGCAAATGGTAAAATATTTGCTAATAATTATAGATTTTTAGTTTATTCTTGTAGAAAAGATAAGTTAAATGAGGAAATCACTATTTCTAAAGTAACTAGAATATGTAAACATTCTTCAAGTTTTTTAAGATGATCTATTTAACCTGTATGCCTTTTGCCAGAACTTTTCCTTTTGTGACCCACATGTGCTCTCCTAATTTTATTTAGTGTTAGATAAGTAAAAGAGGTAAACAGACAGCCTAAACAAATTAGGCGACATGAACACTGACTGCTTTTGCAAACATAGAGTCCTTCATATTGTGAACTTTTGAACCCATGGTTCTTAAAAGATAGATGACTTTTTCTTCCAGTTCTACTATGTTCCATTCTTTAGCAATTTGTTCTTTACATTCTGTCAAAATAACATGATAGGAAAATGGTAGCAAATTAAAACCTTGATCTGTTAATAAATTATTCTTACATTCTTTCCCATGCTTAATTGAATTTCTTAATAGGAACTTCTTACAAATGGGCTAGAAACTCGAGACCATCCTGTATAGAAATCATTAATAAATAAGATTTTAGTGTATGAAAATATATCATATTATATGCCTAATGGGAAAATGACATTTGAAGTATAATAAACATAACTGGAAAGAAAAACTTCTAATGATGCAATATTATTACAGTGAAGAGATTACCATTGAGAAGCACATGAAATTCTTGTAGTTATAACCAGTACTATGAATGAAATTTTTAGTGAAAAGTCTGTTAATCTTCAGAAATTCAAGGGATATTTGGAATATTTGAACAGTGTTATTAACCAGAACATTCTAAAAGCTCTCCAATAACAAAAGTTTTTCCTACACAAAATTTAGGACCCAAGTCATAATTCCTGTCAGTGAATAAATTGTAGAATTTGTTTTAGTAAACAACATTTAGAGCCTCAACTAATTTTTATTTCTTTACTGCATAAAAGTTAAGACATTAAGAAATCAACAGTCCTTTAAAAAGTCACAGATTATTTCTTTTCTTTCTTTATACCTCTGCATTGCATTGGTTTCATAAATACTAGTTGTGTCAGGACTTCTAATGAATGTTTCAGACAACCCAGCTTAAGCAGTTGGCTTGAACAGTAAATCAACATTATTGGTTCTCACAACTGAAGAATTCAGAGGAGGAAGGTTTAGTTTCAGTCAGGTTTTTTTTTTCCAGTGATGCAAATAATGCCACCAAGCACCGAGTTCTTTCCACCATTCTGCTCTGCCTTCCCCTCTGTGGGCTTCATACTCACCCTCTACTGGATGGCCTCCAGTAGCTCCAAGAAATCCCCTTTTAGAAGCAAAATGACCATGACAGTTCCAGACTCATATCAAACTATCCAAATAAAGCATCTCACCAAGTTCCTCATGTGAAAGACAAAAGAAACTTTGCTTTCCCAGAAATCCCAGAAAATGTCTCCTCATGTGCAAGGCTAAGAGTTGACAAGAGGAACGTTGAATTCCTATATGCTAAGGAAAGGGAGCTTAAACAAACTCACTATTATAAAATGTCAAGTATACTGTATCTGAAAGTTTCTTCTTTATAGTTTCTATAATCTATACAATAGCAAATGAACTACAGGTTTGTATACACAGAGCTACTATGTAAAAGGAACTTTCCAAGGTGCTAAGAGGATTTTAAGATAGAGACCTAACTCTCAAGGAATGTTCATTGGTTATGAAGGAGAAAAAACTAATTGGCGGTAGGTTGCCTATTACATATATAATCTGAATGAGTTACAAGCTGGAATCAAGATTGTGAAGAGAAATATCAACAACCTCAGATATGTGGTCAATACCACTCTAATGGCAGAAAGCAAAGAGGACCTAGAGAACTTCTTGATGAGGGTGAAGGAGGAGAGTGAAAAAGCTGTGCTTAAAACTAAATATTAAAAAACTAAGATCATGGCATCTGGCCCCATCACTTCATGGCAAATAGAAGGGGAAAAGGTGGAAGCAGTGACAGATTTCCTCTTCTTGGGTCCTAAAATCACTGAGGATGGTGACTGCAGCCATGAAATTAGAAGACAGTTGTTTCTTGTCAGGAAAGCTATGACAAACCTAGAGAGTGTGTTAAAAAGCAAAGACATCACTTTGCCAACAAAGGTCCATATAGTCAAGGCCATCGTCTTTCCAGTAGTCATGTATGGTTGTAAGAGCTGGACCGTAAGGAAGGCAAAGTGCTGAAGAATTGATGCTTTTGAAATGTGGTGCTAGAGACGACTCGTGAGAGTCCCTTGGATAGCGCAGAGATCAAACCGGTCAATATTAAGGGAACGCAACTTTGAATACTCACTGGAAGGATTGATGCTGAAGCCAAAGCACCAATACTTTGGCCACCTGATGCAAAGAGCCGACACAGTGGGAAAAAAACCCTTATGCTGGGAAAAGTTGAAGGCAGAAGGAGAAGAGGGTGACAGAGGATGAGATGGTTGGATGACATCACCAATGCAATGGACATGAACTTGAGCAAACTCCGGGAGATGGTAAGGGACAGGGAGGCCTGGCATGCTGCAGCCCATGGGGTCATGAAGAGTCGGACACAACGTGGCGACTGAATGACAATAATAATTATAATATATGAACTTCCATGGTGGCTCAGTCGTAAAGAATCCACCTGCCAGTACCGGAGACACGGGTTTGATCCCTGGGTTGGGAAGAGTTCCTGGAGAAGAAAATGGCCAGTATTCTTACCTGGGAAATCCCATAGATATAGGAGCCTGGCAGGCTATAGTCCATGAGGTCACAAAGGAGTTGAGCATGATTTAGTGACTAAACAACACAGTGGTTGTAATACATGACATTAAGTGGAGTCAGAAATAAATTTATCATAATTTAAGCTAGTGAAGCTTAAACTTCAAAGCCCCTCAAGTTTCAGGGGCCTCTTATCATTTGCCCCTAATGGTATGTCTGTAGTTTTATGCTCCTGTTCCTAAAGAACCCCTCTCCTACAAATTGCTTGTATCATAAAACCCAGATCTACTCTCAGTGCAAAGAAGAATCTCTCTCTCAAGGAATCCTGGATGCTTCACTGAAGCAAATGAAAGGGGTATGAAAGGGCGTAAAACATCTACGTACACCTGGGTCTGTTTCTTCCCATATCTGGTCTAAGCCCATAATTCAGCTGTTACATGCATTTCTTATCTACTTCCCCAAAATGTTCTGACAATATTAACAAAACAATGGCTATTTCATTTTTAAGCAGCATCTAATACTTAACAGGAATTCCCTGGTAGCTCAGTTCGTAAAGAATCTGCCTGCAGTGCACGAGACCCAGGTTCAATCCCTGGGTCAGGAAGATCCCTTGGAGAAGGAAATTGGCAACCCACTCCAGTATTCTTGCCTGGAAAACCCCATGGACAGAGAAGCCTGGTGGGCTGTAGTCCATGGGGTCTCAAGAGTCACACACAACTTAGCAACTAAACTACCACCAGTATTTAACAAAATCACATTGGAAAAATTAGTAATGATATTTTTATAGGATCCAGACAAGAACCAAAAATGAGAAAATAAATAAAAATAATGTCGCTGCCCTAGACATGCTTTCCCTGGGGCTTCGGTGCCGAGGGCAGGATAGCGATCTGAGTTGGAGATGGCTTTCTTTTCACAAAGTCGGCTTCAGCAGGCACTCAGCTCTCAGTTATAGAGAGAGGGGAATGCTGGAGGTTTCTGTTCTCTGTACTGGCTGCTGGGAAAGGCTAGCTCTAGAATCATCGCACCTTTTCAGTTTTCCTTTATGTATATCGGATTAAAATTGAGAGGAGAAAAAGGAGAGGTCATAAACAGAACATGGAAAGAATATAAGCTCTATTCAAATGTAGCTCTCTCACCTGCTGTGCAGACTTAGGCTTGTTTCCTAAGCTCTCTGAATTTCTGTTTCCTCTTCTTTAAAATGAACACAATAGTATTCACATGGAGTTGTTGAAAATTAAGTGCAATAATGTAGGTAAGGCATCTACTGTAATGCCCAACACACAGTGGCATTCAGTGACTAGGGGTCAAAAAAGCAAAATTCTGTAATTCTCAATTGAGAGTTTGTGATTGAAAACAATCTAGTGACAAAGATCGGTTTAATTTTATTTTAATAAAATCAAAAGCAACAATTTTAAATAAAATATGAAATATTTTTCATGCAATAAATGACTGTTTTTTCATATGTGTAGATTTCCAAGTTAATGAAAAGCCTTAAACATCAAATTACTGAAGTTAAATGTTTACTTAAATTTGTTTGAGATACATATTTATTTAAATGAAATATTTTATTGCATTTATAATATTCTTACACTTCCTTCACCCACTTAACTGAAGAGCACAGGAGCAATGAAAGTTCCTCATCAGTAAAATATATTAGACCCCTCTTCAGATTAGACATCACAAGTTCAAGTTTTATTCATTACATGTGCAGGTTAGAGGTCTTATGTATTGCTTGACATGATGGGCGGCTAAAGAAACAACCCATCATTGACTTATCTTTTCAGTACTCAAGCAACACTGATTGTAGAGATTTTTCTCCAAATTTATACAGATTTTCTTCATTGAGATGTGACTTTGTGGCAAAATCTATCTTAAATCATGATATGTGCCACTGTTCCAGTTATTTGCATACACACGTGAATTTTACTCTGCATATACAGTGGTTATGTGGCTTTGACAAGAAGCACAGCTCCTTGCTCACTAAAGTGTAAATGGAATTTTCCTATATCCCAGTCAAACCCTCTGATAAATGAAATAGTTTCATCACAAGAGCCAAATTTTACTAATATTGACATGAGCATAGAACATCACACACACACACCCATTCATTGTGTGGAAAAAATATGTTTTGTTAACTCAGGAGTTGTTTGATTGACAGTTGATGATAAGCATTACCATTATTTCCCAAATTATTATGCCACTTTAAAAAGGAAGTGATAATGCCTTGAGGTTTAGAAATGTGATAATGCAAATAGATGCACTGAAGTGTGAATACTCTCAACTGTCCACCCTTGATACTGCCAAACGCCTACATACCACATAGAAAAGGGTTTATTTACCTTGTTAGCATAGGGAGTGCTCAACTGGGCAATGTGGTGCAAATTTCTACAGTCATTTTATCTTTCTTTCTCATTAAAAATCAACAATATCTAAAATGAAGTTAGTTTTATTTGCTTTAGCATGTAATTTACCTAATGATCAAGCTTTAAAAACAAAGCTTGAAAAATGGGGCAAAACTAAGTGTATTCGTAGCTGGCTATGATGATGTAAAACTGGTTAGAAGACAAAAATGTGAACGTGTAAATCTAATTGTATACCATCTGCCAAAAGAAGCTACTGCCAAATACAAAATTTTTTCTAAATGTATGTTGAAGGTTGCCTTAACATAGAACCCAATTTGAAAATCATTTTTGTTAGAATGGCTTCTATTGCAAAACCAAAGGATAAGTACTATTTTAAGACAAGGTTCAGTTCAGTCCAGTTGCTCAGTCGTGTCCGACTCTGCGACACCATGAACTGCAGCACGCCAGGCCTCCCTGTCTGTCACCTACTCCTGGAGTCCACCCAAACCCATGTCCACTGAGTCGGTGATGCCATCCAACCATCTCATCCTCTGTCGTCCCCTCCTCCTCCTGCCCTCCATCCCTCCCAGCATCAGGGTCTTTTCCAATGAGTCAACTCTTCGCATGAGGTGGCCAAAGTACTGGAGTTTCAGCTTCAGCATCAGTCCTTCCAATGAACACCCAGGACTGATCTCATTTAGGATGGACTGGTTGGATCTCCTTGCAGTCCAAGGGACTCTCAAGAGTCTTCTCCAACACCACAGTTCAAAAGCATCAATTTTTTGGCACTCAGCTTTCTTCACAGCCCAACTCTCACATCCATACGTGACCACAGGAAAAACCATAGCCTTGATTAGATGGACCTTTGTTGGCAAAGTAATGTCTCTGCTTTTTAATATGCTATCTAGGTTAGTCATAACTTTCCTTCCAAGGAGTAAGCGTCTTTTAATTTCATGGCTGCAATCACCATCTGCAGTGATTTTGGAGCCCAAAAAAATAAAGTCTGACACTATTTCCACTGTCTCCCCATCTATTTCCCATGAGGTGATGGGACCAGATGCCATGATCTTAGTTTTCTGAATGTTAAGCTTTAAGCCAACTTTTTCATTCTCCTCTTTCACTTTCATCAAGAGGGTTTTTAGTTCCTCTTCACTTTTCTGCCATAAGGGTGGTGTCATCTGCGTATCTGAGGTTATTGATATTTCTCCTGGCAATCTTGATTCCAGCTTGTGCTTCTTCCAGCCCAGTGTTTCTCATGATGTACTCTGCATAGAAGTTAAATAAGCAGGGGTGACAATATACAGCCTTGACGTACTCCTTTTCCTATTTGGAACCAGTCTGTTGTTCCATGTCCAGTTCTAACTGTTGCTTCCTGACCTGCATATAGGTTTCTCAAGAGGCAGGTCAGGTGGTCTGGTATTCCCATCTCTTTCAGAATTTTCCACAGTTTATTGTGCTCCACACAGTCAAAGGCTTTGCCATAGTCAATAAAACAGGAATAGATGTTTTTTTGGAACTCTCTTGCTTTTTCGATGATCCAGCGGATGTTGGCAATTTGATCTCTGGTTTCTCTGCCTTTTCTAAAACTAGCTTGAACATCTGGAAGTTCACGGTTCACGTACTGTTGAAGCCTGGCTTGGAGAATTTTGAGCATTACTTTACTAGTGTGTGAGATGAGTGCAATTGTGCGGTAGTTTGAGCATTCTTTGGGATTACCTTTCTTTGGGATTGGAATGAAAACTGACCTTTTCCAGTCCTGTGGCCACTGCTGAGTTTTCTACATTTGCTGGCATATTGAGTGCAACCCTTTCACAGCATCATCTTTCAGGATTTGAAATAGCTCAACTGGAATTTCATCACCTCCACTAGCTTTGTTCATAGTGATGCTTCCTAAGGCCCACTTAACTTCACATTCCAGGATGTCTGGCTCTAGGTGAGTGATCATACCATTGTGATTATCTGGGTCGTGAAGATCTTTTTTGTATAGTTCTTCTGTGTATTCTTACCACCTTTTCTTAATATCTTCTGCTTCTGTTAGGTCCCTTCCATTTCTGTCCTTTATTGAGCCCATCTTTGCATGAAATATTTCCTTGGTATCTCTCATCTTCTTGAAGAGATCTCTAGTCTTTCCCATTCTATTGTTTTCCTCTCTTTCTTTGCATTAATCACTGAGGAAGGCTTTCTTATCTCTCCTTGCTATTCTTTGGATCTCTGCATTCAAATGGATATATCTTTCCTTTTCTCCTTTGCTTAAGACAAGGTATGTATTGGCAAAATCTGGATACTGTTTTGGCCTTCCCAGGGGTGCTAGTGGTAAAGAACCCACCCGCCAATGTATGTAGGGCTTGGGTTCAATACCTGCATCTGGAAGATCCAGGCAGAAGGAATACATGGCAACCCACTCCAGTATTCTTGTCTGGAGAATCCCGTGGTTGTGTATTAAGCTCCTTTCCTTCTAGCTGGAAGGAAGGAAAATGAAGAAAAGTGCAGAAAAAGAAACAAGTTGATTCACATCCACTATAGTACCCAGGACTTCCCTGTAGCTCAAACAGTAGAGAATCTGCCTGCAATGCAAGAGACAGGGCTCATTCTCGGGAGCAGAAAGATCCTCTGCAGAAGGGAATGGCAAGCCACTGGAGTATTCTTGTCTGGAGAATCCCATGGACAGAGGAGCCTAGCAGGCTACAGCCTGTGGGGTTGCAAAGAGTTGGACCCGACTGAGCGACTAACACAGAAACAGAAACATAGTACCCAGAAGGGCTTCCCAGGTGGTGCTAGTGGTAAAGAACCCTCCTGCCAGTGCAGGAGACAGAAGAGAGGCAGGTTCAATCCCAGCGTCGGGCCCCTGGGGTAGGAAATGGCAGGCTGCTCCATTATTCTTGCCTGGAGACTCCCATGGACAGAGGCGCCTGGAGGGCTACAGTCTATATGTAGGGTCTCAAAGAGTTGGACACGACTAAAGCAACTTAGTATGCACATACACACCCCCAGAAATAGCGAGGCATTTTTGGTTTATTTTATTCTCCACTGTTGTTTGTTGGGGACACATGGAGGGTGACAGCGAGCTTTAAGGATTTACACAGAAGTCCCCACCCAGTCCTGCTTTGTCTGCTTATGCTAAAATCCACTTAGCCTCTTTGCTTGTGCCTTCCCATTCAGCTAAGCATCCTATCCTTTCAGAAAGGGAGATAGAGAGGTGAAAATACTGCAGCCTGTTCTACTTTTAAAAATGTAAGCTGTTAAAAAAAGGAACTGGGAACAACTGGAGCACTTCTCTAGTGTGTGCTCTATGTGCTTTTATTTCACCCGCCGTGTGTCACATCTAAAATGTAGCATCATTGTGGCAAAATTAGGCCAGAGTCGGCCTCTTTGAACCTTGCTTCCCAGCTGAAATGGAATATTCAGTAGTGATGATCTTGAAACTTACAGACTCATCATCACCCCACTACTTAGCAGTTTGACATCTTTTAGAACTGACACTTCAAGATTTAAGGTATTTTATTTTTACTTCTATTGTTTTTATGTAAAATTGAGTACTTTTCACTAAGATATTTTAAACTAACTTTTAGTAATTATTCCAGGGTAATGGTAACAGCCCACATTCGACATGTACTATTATGTGCCAGGCATAGTGCTAAAGCAGTGTACATAGATTTTTCTCATTTTATCCCCACAATTCTAGGAGAAATTGCACTAGTTAATACAGGTTGTATTAATTTCTCCACAACAGTTAGGTAGAAAGTACTTTTTTTTTTTAATTAAATGCCTATTGACTACGTTACCTCCTAGATGTGCTCCACCTCTCCTAAATGCTGGGACAGCCATGTCAGACAGAAGCAGGGAAGGCAACAGCAGCACCTGGACTGAGCCTCTCCCTCTGCAGAGACTGTGGTCCCATGTGGGGCTGAGCGACGTACTGACGTGCTCATAAACTGTGCTAATCAAAGTGCAACTTTGGCTCAAAGTTTATCTTTTTTCGTAATATTTAACTGTGTTTATTCACCCTATGAAAAAGTATTAAAAGAAATACACTCAGTTAAAGCCAACAAAATATAATTCCTAACACTTCCTTTTATTAATGCTTCATTACTTCAGGCTCCATTTCTTAAGAATTTAAGTGGGAATTGTGTTGTGATTAGCTGAATTTCACCTGATGATGAAAGGCTGTATTAAGCAGATTAATAGTGTGCATAAAATTCCAAAGGGGAGATTAAATCTATTTCAGAGACCAAAATTTTCACACAGTTTGCAAACACAAATTTCCAATTTAAAAGCATTCTTATCAATAAGAACAACTTAAAACATAAGCACTATTGGTTAGAGTTTGAAAGATTTTTTTGGTTTTTACATTCCATTTTTATTTTATTTTGACTTTTTATTATAAAATTTTTCAAAAGAAAAGCACCAACAGTTATTAATACCCACTTACCCAATACCTAGATATTAGTTATTAACATTTTAGCTTTTTTTTGTTTTACTGAAGTGCTTTAAGGTAAATTAAAGATATTACACTTTATCCCTAAATACTTTAGTATGAAAAATACATTTTCCTCCATTATCAGAATACTATCTTCACACCTAAAAAAACTTAATGGTATTTCCCTAATATTATCTAACACTGTGACCATAATCAGGTTTTTCTAGTTACCTACTGTATGTCTTTAAAAATTGGTTTGTTCAAGATAGTATTCAGTCAAGGACTACACAGTAATTTTTTTTTTAAATGAGCAATTTATTTTTTCTTATCCCTTTTTTAATTGAAGTGTAGTCGATATACAATATTATATTAGTAACAGAGGTACAAAACAGTGATTCAAAATTTTTATAGGTTATATTCCATTTAAAGTTATTATAAATACTGGCTATATTCTCTTTGCTGTACAGTATGTCCTTGTAACTTCTTTATTTTTTCATGGTAGTGTGTACCTCTTAACCCCTTCCTCTTAACTTGTCCCTCCACACCTTCCCTCTCCTGACTGGTAACTACTAATTTGTTCTTTATTTCTATAAGTCTGTTTCTATTTTGTTATAACCATGTGTTTGTTTTATTTTTTTTAGATTCCACATATAAGTGATACTGTACAGTATTTGTCTTTTTTCTGTCTGACTTATTTCACTAAGCATAATACTCTCCAGGTTCACCCATGTTGTTGCAAATGACAACATTTTCATTATTTTTATGGCTGAGTAGTATTCTACAGTGTGTGTGTATATGTGTGTGTGACATTCTCTTTATCCATTCATCTGTTGATAGACACTTTGGTCGCTTCCATATCTTGCCTGTTGCAATGTTGCTGTGAACATTGGGATGCATGTATCTATTTGAATTAGTGTTTTCATTTTCTTCAAGTATATACCCAGGAGTAGAATTGCTAGATCATATGTTAGTTCTGGGGCTTCCCAGGTGGTGCTAGTGGTAAAGAACCCACCTGCCAATGCAAGAGACATGCGTTCAATCCCTGGCTCGGGAAGATCCCCGGAGAAGGGAATGGCACCCAATTCTAGTATTCTTGCCTGGAGAATCCCATGGACTTAGGAGCCTAGGTGGCTACAGTCCATAGAGTTGAAAAGAGTCAGACACAACTGAAGCGACTTAGCATGAGCACAGTGCTAATTCTATATTTAGTTTTTTGAGGAATCTTCATACTATTTTCCATAGTGGCTGCACCAATTTACATTCCCACCAGCTTTGTATAAGGGTTCTCTTTGCTCCACATTCTCACCAACGTTTATTATGTGTGGTCTTTTTGATGATAGCCTTTTGATAGCTGTAAACTGATATCTCATTGTGGTTTCAATTTGTTTTTCTCTTTCATCTTTTCATGTGACTGTTGGCCACCTGTATGTGCTTTTGGGGAAATGTCTATGCCGGTCCTTTGCCCAATTTTTAAATTGGTTTGCTTATTTGTTTTAATTTGAATTGTATGGACTTTTTTTTATAAGTTGGATATTAACCCCTTGTCAGTCATATAATTTGCAAATAATTTCTCCCATTCAGTAGGTTATCTTTTCATTTTGTCAGTGGTTTCCTTTGCTGCACAAAAGCTTTAAGTCCCATGGACTTAATTAAGTCCCATAACCACAAAGTATGTTTGATTCTTAGGTCTCTTACATGTCTTCTAGGTCAGAATAATTCCTCACCACTACCTTTTCTTTTTCATGATAGTGACTTATTAAGAAACCGTGCCAGCTTTCCTGTAGAATATCTCACCTTTTGCCTTTGTCTCTTCTACCTGATGTTGTCGCTTAACTTGTTTTAACTAGAAAAGTTCTGATATAAGGTGATTCAAATATTGGTAAATATTGATAGCAGGAGTTTATATTTTAAAATACATCCTTATTGTTTGCTAGCTAAAATATAAAGTTGCTATAATTTATTAAAATTTATGAAAATTTAAATGTTCCCATTTGAAAGATATTCCTGGGTCATCTAACTTATTTTTTATTGAAGTGTAATTGCTTTACAATGTCTTTTTAGTTCCGAGTGTACAACAAAGTAAATCAACCATGTGTACCTCTACCCCTTCGTTTTGGAACGCCCTCCCCCGACCGCCATCCCACCCCTCTGGGTCACCGCGGAGCTCCATGTGCCCTCACAGTAGCTTCAGCCCATGGAGCTCAGCACAGCGCTAAGTCGCTTCGGTCGAGTCTGACTCTTGGCGACCCTGCAGACTGCAACCCACCAGGCTCCTCTGTCCATGAGATTCTCCAGGCAAGAATACTGGAGTGTTGCCATGTCCTCCTCGAGGGGATCTTCCCCCCTCAGGGATCAAATCCACATCTCTTATGTCTCCTGCGTTGGGCAGGAGGGATCTTTACCACTAGTGCCACCTCAGAAGCCCTACAGGAGTTTCCCAGTAGCTGTTTATTTTACACATGAAACCTATTTCCAGGTCAGGAATAGAGACGCAGATGTAAAGAAGGGACATGTGGGCACAGGGGGAAGAGGAGAGTGGGACAAATTGGGAGAGTAGCATTGATATATACACACTACTGTGAGTCATATAATTTAAAAAGCCATCTAAAATTCTGTACATGGGATAAACCAAGGTTATAATCAAATAGTAAAAAAAGAATGATGGAAAACTAAAAATTATCACTATTCTTACTCCCCACAGGCAACATTGTTATAGTTTCATGTATATTCTTTGAAAAATTTTCTCTGGATAAATAAGCAAGAATACTTTAAGCATGTATACTATAGGATTTTTAGGGAAACATTGATTATGCTAAATGATGCTGTTCTTACAACTGGCTATTTTTCAATTCTATTAGTAGTCCTGATAATTTAATATTATCTCTAATCCATTCTCCACAGAACCATTGGAGTTACCTTTCTAAAGCTTAACTCAGATCTTGTTTCTCTCGTGCTTAAAACCACTGAGTGGCTTTCCACGGCACTTTCCACCCATAAAATGTGCTTCATCACTCTGGTCTCCAAAGCCATATGACATGCCTCTGCCGACTTTAACTCTTCTCACAAACTTTTCCTCTCGTTTATTATGCTTTAGTCACACTGCTTTTCTTTCAGTTCCTTGAACGTGTCATCAGGGCCCCGCTTTGAGCCTTTGCACTAGCTCTTCTTCTGTCTTGAATTCCCTCACTCCAGAATTTCTTATGATTAGCTTCTCCTGGTCGTTCATGTCTCTGCTCCAAGTTCTTTAGAGATGCCTTTCCTATCCACACAGTTTTAATTGTCAACAGAGCACTGATCGCTGATAGTTTCTCATTTACCAAATTGTTTATTTACATTTTGTCTGTGTCTGTCTCTACAGGCAACAGGAACACGTATACACATACACATGCATTCTCTTAAATGCGCAGATATACACCTACATTTAAATACAAACTTCATGAGAACAGTGACCTTGTTTATTTTATTTTAGGGTCTAGCATAATTTCTGACGCATAGTAGGCACTCAGTATTTATTGAATTAATTTATCTTGGAATTTTTTCTCTTCAGCCTTTTTGATTTCCTGCACAGTACACAGCAGTGGGGGTGTGTCATTATTTAACTAATCCTTTATTGGAAATTTAGACTACTTCTAGTTTTTATTTCTTTTCTGCCATTTCAGGCAATTCTGTAAAAAATGCCCTTGCATCTTATTCTTCCCATATTATAAATTCCTCGGAGTGGAATTACTAGATCCAAAACATGTGCATATTTTTTAAAATATCACATTTTCCCCAAAAGAAATTTATACCAGTTATATTTCTACCAACTGTACAATGAGATATCATGTTTTGTCACACCCTGGCCAACAATGAGTGATATGAAACTTAATAATGTTTGACAATCTAATGAATAAAGATAATTTTTATTTGACATTTTAAGGATTGCCAGTGTACTTTAGATGTTTGGTTACAAGTAACAGAAAATCAACTTAAATCAGTTTTAAAATACAAAGTTGTTTTGGATCATATAACTGAGAGATACAGAAATGGGTCAGTTCAGGTAAGCTGGACCCAAGGACTCCTCAGTGTCATAAGATGCTGTGTCTCTGATACTTTTCTGCATTGGCATCATTCACAGCCAAGCCTCTCTATGTTATAGCAGTGATGCCTTTGTAACCCTACCAGGAAGAGAAAAATGCTTCTTTCTCAAATAGTTTCAGCAAAGTTTCACTGAAATAACTTGAATTGTGTGCACATTTCTGTACTAATCTTACTGACCATATAGCTAGAATATGCTGATTGACAGGTCTGGATCACAAGACTACCCAACAGGCCCCACCCAAGAGTGGGGAAGGAGTGGTTCATAGAAGAAGATGGAATAGTGAATACTGAATAGCAAAAGGATAGGTATCATTATATCAAATGACCTAGTGATATTTTTCCTACATATAGTCCATTCATTTTTCTGTGAATTGCCTGTTCATCTCATTTGCTCATACACTTAATTGGATCATTCCTTGGTATTTTTATTGATTTGTTTAAGTTTTTGTTTTTGGTTTTTTTTTTTTTAAAGAAAAGTAACATCTCATCATATGTGCTATAAATATTTTTTCACTATGTATTGTCTTCGGTGTCACTGACTCAGTGGCATCACCAACTCGATGGACATGAGTTTGAGCAAGCTCTGGGAGTTGGTGATGGACAGGGAAGCCTGGTGTGCTGCAGTCCATGGGGTCGCAAAGAGTCAGACACAGCTGAGCAACTGAACTGACTGATTGATGTATTGTCTTTAGATTTTTGCCTAAAAATTTCATCTAAAATTTCTATGTGGAAGTCTAAAATATTGTCCAGTCGGATCAGCTAGTCTTCATTTATTCAGGATTTATGATGCATCTAAATAGAGCCAGATACTGTCTTAGACACCTGGCTCAGAGGATACAGAGACAAATTAAACATAGGGCATTCCCTTGAAGGGCTTATCTGCTGTGGGAGGGAAAAAAAAAAGTTATGAACTTGCCTCACCATTACCATATGAGCTGCTACAAACATGTAGGGATTTACAGATAAAATTTTAGCTACTTCCAGAAGAATAGTTTGAAATTCCCTGGTCAGATAAGAACAGAGTCAGGGAATTTACTTGAGCACAGAATTGTCTATAGGTGTGATTTCTATTTTGTCATAACTGAGAATTTTAAGAATGATGATAAAACAAGAAAGGCAGGGCTGATTCATATCAATGTATGACAAAACCCACTGAAATGTTGTGAAGTAATTAGCCTCCAACTAATAAAAAAATTAAAAAAAAAAAAAAAAAAAGAAAGGCAGGAATTCTTGAAGCTTCTTCTAAGGGTTTCCAAACCCTCAGTTACTATAATGAGAGATAACAAGATAAACTAGATTATGTTAGAAGCTCAGTTGTGTTGAATATTGAGCTGATAACTGGAAAAAATACTTAGAAGCCAATCAGTCAGCTCTACCCAGCTTTAAGCTATATCCAGCACACAGTTTCAGCTCATTCTGTAAAATGTACAGCTATCAGCCAGCAATGTGATCTTGATTTGACTTTTCTTCGTTGTCTTCATCTATAACGTTAAGGGAGTAGAATTACTAGGCCTGTAAGGTTCATTCCATTTCTGAGGATCCATGATGGACGAGGAATCTTATAGACAGTTTTAGGAAAAAAAATGACATCAGGATCAGAATTTCATATTTAGCAATGAAAAAGCAGTGCAGTGTTATGTGAAGTGTAGAGACCCAGGCACCTGCTTCCATGTCATGAAATTAGGTTATTAACAAATACCATGTCCACCTCAGAGACTTTTGAAAATCAATCTTATACATGGTATTATATTAGCAGTTGTAGCAACAATAGTGGACTCTTAAACATTTTTATATTATTTGAATCCTAATGCTATAAATATAATAAGTATTTTCAAGTTATTTAGATATGCTAGAATTCAATGTTATTAATTTAACTGGACCTCTCATTTTTCCTTGAAAGTCCTTTTTATTCTTATTTTGTTTTATTTTTAAGCTATTTTAATGGTATTGACCATACCTCATCAATCCACATTATTTAAAGTTATTGAAATCAACTCTAAGCTCAGACTTTTATATTCTCTAAGAGTCCTTTTAGTGTCTCATATAGTAACAGTCACTCAATAAGTATTTTTAATTTAAATCATTTTTGTTCCTCACTTTTACTTATTTTATTTAATTTATGTATCTGCTCTGTATAAAAGACTTGATAAAACTTGTAAGGTTTCATAAAATAGGGAAACATTGATAAAGCCTCAGAGAACAGGAAGGAAAAGAAAATAGGAAAAGGAAACAAAAAAAAAAAAGTTAACAATCAAAAATATATACTGTAATTATTCTAACCAGAATTTTTCAAAGTACATTTTAATGGACACTAGTTCTATTGCATGTAGCCGCAAAACGAAAGAAAGATGAGGTTCTAGTAAAAATAGACACAGGAATGAGCAAAATTAAGCAATGCTATTTACAGTAATATTTCTCAGAGCCTTTAGTAATGTAAATCTCCATAAGTATCTGTCAGGAATTTTGTCCCATACAATAAAAATCATAGTTTATCAGGAAACAAAGCTTTTTATGATACTGTTGCTGAAACAAATCTCTCTCTCAGTATTGAAAACAGGTAAATTAAGTGAGAGAGCAGAGAAAATCCTCAACAGCATTTCTTCAGTAAATTTAATAGTGTTTCATGTAGACATGGTAATGTTACGCATGTAATTTCCATCAATTTTATATTGAAAATAGTGCTTTTTGCAAGCTATACAGGATTTATAGCAGTGTTAGAATTTGAATTATAATATTAAAGTGTCATAGAGGTAAAATTATTTTTTAATTTTGCATTGTTATCATAATTTTCTGCAACATGTTAAGTATCAACTTGTGATATACAGACTCACAAGGACAAAATAACAAATCTAGAGCAAGCTGTAAACTTTCAGTTATAAATTTCATATGAGAATCCCTAAAAAGCCCAGAGGTGGCTATATCTAAATGCCTACTGTTTGAGAGAAAATAAAACGGATTGTTGCTATGGTAGTTATGATGAAAAAGATTGCAAAATAATGTATAAATTTCATTAAGTGTAGTTTTAGGTGTTTTGGTTTTTTTTATCATAATTCTACCTTATTTACTAAATCCAAGTGGTATTGACATTGCATTAGTTGCTCAATTTTTAAAAGGGTAACAAATTTACAGCCTTATCACTTTATCCATGGGTTAAGTAGGTGGTATATGGGCTTCCCAGGTGATGCAGTGGTAAAGAATCCACCTGCGGATGCGGGAGACGCTGGAGATGTAGGTTCAGTCCCTGCGTCAAGCTCCAGGAGGAGGAAATGACAACCTGATCCAGTATTCTTGCTTGGAAATTTCCATGGAGAGAGATTTGCAGGCTACAGTCTATGCAGTCACAAAGGGTCAGACAAGTGAGTGACTGAGTAGGTAGGTATAGGTAGGTGAATAATTGATTGATGATAGGTAGGTAAGGAAGTAGGTAGATAGTTTGGTATGTAGGTCAAATAGATGGATAAATAGAGATAGACAGATAGATAGATCTATTTGGATCTCATAAGAAGATATGTCATCTGTGATGAAACTCTCATTTCCCAAACAGATATTCTGAAGCATTTTTCCTTTAAATAAAGTATTGCTTCTTGATTGAAGTAAAATAATAGAAAAATAATAAGTACAAGCCAAACTATTTATACTTGTTTTATAAAATTTATTCTAAATGCATCAAATGAAAATTCAACAGTAGACATGTATTTTAAGAAATTACTCATGGAGGCATATATAAGCTTTAATACAGGGCAGCTGTTTCCTACAACATATTATTCTGTAAAACACTCCAATAAAATGATTTTGATGGAACTTGAATAAAATAAAAAACGTACAGATTTATTTTTATTTTTTCTACTTTCAAGTAGTTGAGGGAAGCCTGGAAAAGATTAGAAGAAGGGCCGTGAGGCCCTTTTGTGGGTTTTGGTTTTGTGAGGCCTTGCAGAACAGTGTCAGGTAAGGTGAATCCTGAAAGATTGTGTAGACATTTTATGCATATGAAAGATCTATAAGCCTATTCAAGACAGAATAAAGTACTCAACATTTAAATGCTCTGAAAAAATAATAATATTATAATTTATAATATTGAGTTAGAAAAACTTATTTGCACATCTAAAAAGTATAAAATATGTGCATGCATGCTCAGTCGTGTCCGATTCTTTGCAACCCCATGGACTGTAGCCTGCCAGGCTCCTCTCTCCATGGAATTTTTCAGGCAAAATACTGGAGTTGTTTCCCGTTTCCCCCTCCAGGGGATCATCCCGATCCATGAATTGAGCCCACATCTCCTGCTTTGGCAAGCAGATTCTTTATCACTGTGTCACCTGGGAATACCATAAAATTTATAAGCCAGTTTAAATGAACAACTTACTATTTTAATTTGTAATAGAACTCAACATTAATTTTATTGTAGTAATTACCCTTTTACCAAAAAATTATATATTTGTCAAATATTATTAATATTTTGCTGACATTTAATGAAATTACATTGCCTTTCTGTATGCAAGTAAAAAATTTTTGAGAGATAGTAACATTTAGCAGAGAATAAGGTTTAAACCTTAGAATATTTGAAATATATATTTAAGCCAGTTTTGAAAACATTAAATAATTAAATTATTTAGTCTTTGTTAAGTCATAATTAAGTTTAAGGAAAAAGAACATAATTTATAAATAGTTTTAATATTCAGGAAAAGAATCCTTGCAAATAAGAGTTTATTATGAAAATTCTGAAAGACTTTTTAACTGCTGACATCATTGTATAGTTTGAATTAGTCCCCTGGGACCCAAAGAAAAAGCTTACAAGCAATTTATTAATCTTTCTCTCTTGTGTAACATTATTTGTCTTCCATTGAAACACTAACTTTCTACTACTTCTCTTGTTAAAATTAAGCCCTGGGGGGAACTTCATAGCTAACTAGTAATATTACATTTTAAAATAAAGGAATTATATATTTTACATATTATTCATCTTTTGCTTTCTATAGAAACGTTTATTTCTTACAGTATGCAACCTAAAACAAAGCAGTGTAGCTATTAGGTTTTATATGAATGGATTCCATATGCCATTAAGTCAAAATCAGACAAAAACTTAAGCTAAGGAAGTGTGCTACTTGAAATCGTGAGTACTAAATGTTAGAAAATCTTGATAAATGGTGTCCTGGGAAGTCTGAGACAATGGTCCAACTAACATATGCTTTGTTGGAAAAAAAAATATGTATATATATATATATATATATATATATATATACACACACACATATAGTATCCTGAGCATTTTACCACGTGTTCCACTGTAGGGATTAATGTCGTAATCAGTAGTGTAGTGGTGTTGCTAGGACAAGACTTAGTGGCCTTAACAGAATGCTTTCCAGGGAATCTGAATTGTCCAGATTATTTCCATCAGCCTCAGATTTCCTGTTGAATTTAATAAAAAGAATACTTGCTACATCTGTATAATAACAGAATGGGACTACTATTCCAACAGGGTTTCCATATGTGTGACTACTATCTTTCACACTCTGGTTAACTGGCTATTAAGACAAGATTTTCTCTAATGTGATGGTCACATGGCCAACTGCTTCTTCACTTTCTCACTCGATTTCCTGTAATCAAGCTAAATATTCATTATGGCTGTGGTTAGGTAGGCAAAATGACACCAAAATACTGGTTTTGCCTTAACAGGTTAAACTGGCTCATCTCTGACAATCTACTTTATGGAAACTTTCAATAAAACCTAGAAACCCTGCATACATAAATCATTTCTTGAGTTAATTTTAGCAAATGTAGTGATTATCAAAATCAAATGTCAATATCAAAATCAAATTTGGTAAAAATATAATGCAAAATAACACGTATTCTATCGTTAAAATGAATTCACAGTAAATACTTTAAAGAGTTATAATGTTGAATATCTAATATGACTGTATTAAACACAATGCTTCTTTTTCTCTTTTTACAGCCGATCGGTGCTTTGAACCCAAAGAGAGCTGTGTTTTATGCAGAGCGCTACGAGACCTGGGAAGATGATCAGAGCCCTCCCTACCACTACAACACACATTATTCCACGGCAACGTCCACCTTATCCTGGCTTGTTCGAATTGTGAGTGCCTTCATTAAGTTACAGTTTGCCTTTAGTATCTCAGAGTATTTAATATAAGGAAATTAAATAAAAATCAAATATACTTATTAGTTTTAAGCAGAGATTAGAGACCACTGAAGTAGAAATGAAAGATGCCAAGCTCTAGCAAAACCTGATTCCTTTTTGTTCATGAGTTGCCTTATTTGCAAAATTGGGTTAGAAAGATAGATTGAGTTTCTTAAACCTAAACCATTTACAAAAGGAACCAGACTCCCAGATTGTGTCCTTAATATCCAGCATTTCCTTTCACACTGATTGTCACCAGCTAGCATTCTTCCCAGCCCTCCCAGTCTTGCTTCTGAGGTTGTGTATTTTAAAAAAACAATTTTCTTAATGTTTTTGAAGACTACTTTCTGTTACTTTGTCTTTCTCCTAAGACATAAATAAATTCAAATCTCTCCAGTCTTTTAAATGCATACTTACACATGACTCAGCAGGCTAAGAATCTGCCTGCAATGCAGGAGATGCAGGAGACGGGAGTTCGGTTCCTGGGTCAGGAAGATCCCCTGTAAGAGGAAATGGCAACCCACTCCAGTATTCTTGCCTGGAGAATCCCATGGACAGAGGAGCCTGGCAGGCTACAGTCCATGGGGTCATAAAAGAGTTGGACACAAGTGAGTGACTAAGCATGCAGTTTGCATGTACACATACTTTCATACATATGCAGATACATACATGCCTCCTCCCAGCCCCCACCCACTCTTCAGTGACTTCCCATGTCTCCCCCTGCATAGTCAAATGTACCAGAAGCACAGCCTCCACTGTCTAGTTCTGCACTGTGCTGGTCTCTATCACCACATTCAGTCTTTATCCTGCTTGATGCAGGTTCCACTCCCATCACTTTACTGAGTTGTCTCTGTGAAGGTCACGGGTTACGTGGCAGAGCTTCATGGTGTATCTGAAGCATGTGGCACCATTGCTCATTTCCTCCTACTCGAAGTTTCTCCCATTTCATGGCTCCTCTGACAATATCCTCTGCTGGTTTCCCTTCTGTCATTCTAACTGTCCTGCCCTATCTCATGCTCAGATTTCTTTTTCTCAATATTTCTGTTCCCCAGGATTTTTCTAGGTATGTTATCTGGGCTGTATCATTCAGTTCTAAACTAGTGACTGCTAGCTTCTCTCTTCATTGCAGACATTTCTCTTGGGCTCCTAACCTGTATTTCTAAGATATGAATATATTTGCTTATTTCTATGTCTTTCTATATTTTTCTACCTGAACACCTCACAATACTATAAACAGCATTTCCAAAAATAAACTTCTCATCTCCCTCATAAATGTGCAGGGGTGTTTCCTACTGATTACTTATCTAAATAATCTGCATTTATTGCACCCAGTTACCTAACCTAGATATTTCCTCCATTTTGTCAGCCCCTTACATCCAGTCTGACATCACATGGGATAGGTTCTACCATCTACAGTCTATCTCCATTCTTTATTAACTCTGTCACTTCCTTAGTTCAGGTTCCTGTTCTTTCTCATCTATATTATTGCAAAAAATGTTAACAAATCTCTTTGCCTTGGTTTTGCCCTCTCCAATCTAGTCTAGTTGAGAGCAGTTACTGGAGTCAGATGGCCAGATATTTTTTAAACTATAAATGACTGTGGAGTAAATCTCTGAATCAATACAATCAATAATGTTTATCTCCTCTTACCAAAATATACTTCAGACTACTCTATTGCATGAGGCTGATTTGCCTCAGAAACACACTGACAAAGTAGGGAATGCATCTCCAACTGACAAGGGTTTTTTCCCCCACTGCCTAAGGAAACAGTTTGGTTTGGAGAGTTTCCTCAAGCAAACCGAACTCGTTACAAACATGTAGTGTGTGCATGTTTTAGGTAACTTGTAAATTAATGGTAGGTGATATACTATAAATAATTACTGTTATGAAAAAAGTTTGTCAGAATTGTGATTCAGTTTAATTGGATGCCTGTTTTATATTTTTCATAATCCTAAACCAACATAAGAAATTAAAGTTTAGCTTAGTCTGTAAGGAAACAAAGTCAAATGTTATTTTAAAAAACAAAGTCTGTAATTATAAACTAAAGGAAAAGACATAAAACTTTTTTAGACCAAAGTTGTTTGTCTAATTTGTTCAAAAATTCACCTTAACTATGTAAATTTGGATCCTTTTATAAAAATGTTTCTGAGCTAGCTATTTAAGAATTTTTTAAACTCTAGGACTTTTACAGAAGTTCTATTTTTAAAAAACTTTCTGTTAATTTGGGGGGAATATTAGATTTATATGTGTCTATTTACCAGTATAAACCAATCAGAACAAAACACCGTTAGTTTATGGGTTGTAATAACTTATTAATTCTCTCCAGGTGTAAGAAAATACTAGACGCTCATATAAAGAGGTAAAGGCTTTTCTGAATTACAGTCACACATATACAGAGAGAACTTTATAGCTGCAGTTTCAGGCACAGGTCAAAACTAAACAGAGAAACCCAAAAATTCACCAGTCAAGATCTCAAACAGCTGGTGTCCTTTACAGTAAATGTAAAATATTTTATCTGAGCTCAAAAATAGACCGACAAGAAAACAAAAAGCAAGAAACAGTTATTGCTGTAGTGAGCCATCACCCTGGGTGGGGGTGGGGGGCCGCATAAGACACCTTTTAGGGCATTTTGGGATTAAAAACAAGTCAGGCACCATTTCTGAAAAAAACCATTATCAAGTCGGTTGGTTTGAGAATTATATGAGAGTATATTATACATATTATGTATTATAGTATTTTGAGATATATAAAATGATATTCAATGGCTTTTGTATAATCAAATAAGTCTAAAATCGGTTTTCTAAGAATTTAAGGATGGATTTATAAAAATACTTATTATCAACAGCTTGATTTAAGTTAACACTCTTCTATCCCTGATAAACTAAACATTTTATCAAATAATAAATCATAATCCATCCCTAAATTTATTTCTTATTCTAGAGAAATGGAGTACAAGTTTGACTCTCTGTAGGGGTACAGCAGAAATGCTATCCTTGTTTATCCTACACATTCCCTTTTAGTATTGTCTATAGCTGTGCTGAATGGCAGACATGTAATGCAAGCCACTTATGTATATAATTTAAATTTTCTAGTAGCCACATTTAAGAGTAAAAAGATTCAGGTGAGATTAGTTTAATAAATATATTTGTTAGCCCAGTAGATCCAAAATGTTGTAATTTCAACATGTAACCAATATAAAAAGTGTAAATGAGATATTTCACTTTTTTTTTTTTTTTGTATTCTTTGAAATCTAGATGTATTTTCTACTTATAGCACGTTCAGCTTGAACTCACCATATTTTAAGTACTCAGTAGTCACATGTGACCTCTGGCTACTGCCTTGAAAGAAGAAATCTATAGGGTTGCTTTTATGGGAACTCATTTAGCCAGTGCATCTCAAGTTGTACTGTTATAAATAGAAGTATCACAGTCTAATAGCTTACTAAGTGTTTAACCTAATGGCCCAGAGAATTGTGATTTCCTCACTCCCAACTCAAGGAGTTTATGAAGTAGAAAATACATTAAAATTTGTGTCACTGAAAATTTGTTCATAAAAATAAAATACAGATTAAAATAAATATCTGTTCTTTATCTTTCAAGCCTGCTAGACCCAAAGTCATTAAACTCATTATTAGTTTCAGTCAATATATTTAGTATGACATTGATAATAGTTGCTTTAAAACGCAAATTAGCTACATACCTCATTACTTAAAATTAAAAGTATTATTTTAGACACACCACCAGTAAAGTCACTTGTCTAAATTGCAGGTTTCTGAAAAAGCTGTTTCTCTGCTACCTGCTGTTGGGCAAATGATGAATAAACTGTTACAGAGTTTTGGAGTTTGTTCAGATATTAAATAGTATAAAAGGACACATTTTACTTTGAATATTTTTGCTTTAAATCTTACCCTGAATATAAAACATATTCAATGAAGTAGTTAAATCGGACTCTTATATCCTTTAGTAACCTATTCAAGTTCCAAATTCAGTATATTCAGCCTACCTGTTCAAAACTCCATTGTGAAACATTTAATCATAATTTTTAGGAGGTTAAAGAGGTTGTACAGCAAGTGAATTGATAAATAAATTGTTCAGAATTTGGGACTTACTTCATAAATTATGAGTTGCCTTGAAAGCCTACCCAAAAGCCTATTTAAACTGTAATATATCTTCAG
Organism: Cervus canadensis; assembly: GCF_019320065.1. Classification (NCBI taxonomy): domain Eukaryota; kingdom Metazoa; phylum Chordata; class Mammalia; order Artiodactyla; family Cervidae; genus Cervus; species Cervus canadensis. Next base: position 73,763,589 of record NC_057394.1, on the reverse strand, counting down.
CAGTATATATTTGTAATGGGGGGAAAAAAATAGTAAAAGCGCTTAATGCAAGCATTGTAATTAAGACCAAAATGTAATGCTATTTTTTTTTTGGAAAAGTTAAAAATTACTTAATTTTTTATTCCTGGTACCACTACCACAATTTACAGGGCAATATACCTGATGTAATGAAAAGAAAAAGACAAAGCTACAACAGATAAAAGACCTCAGGAATGTACATCAAATTGACACTACATTGCATTAATCAATAGCTGCACTTTTTGCAAACTGTGGCTATGACAGTCCTGAACAAGAAGGGTTTCCTGTTTAAGCTGCAGTAACTTTTCTGACTATGGATCATCGTTCCTTCTGTGGCAGATTTTTACAGTTCCTCTAACGCATTTGGGACGACTGTCTCAAAGTAACCTGCAGCTTTCCTGACAACTCCTCGCTCTCTCTCCTGCTAAGAACTGTAGCCCTTTTCTTCTGAGTTTTTAGAACCTTCTGCTACCATATCCACCACTTCCACCACCAGATCCATAACCATCACCATAGGGACCGCCCGAGCTTCTTCCACCAAAACTACCCCCTTTCATGGGTCCATAATTTGATTGCTGTTGTCCACTGTAATTTCCAAAATCATTACAGTTTCCACCACCACCATAGTTACCTCCAAAATTTCCTCCTTCATTGTAACCATCATATCCTCCACCACCGCCACCACATCCACCACCTTGGTTTCCAGATCCTGGTCCACCACCACCGTAACCTCCTCTACTACTATAACCAGGACCACCGCCATAGTTGCCACCATCACCTCCAAATCCATTGTATCCACCGTCACCTCCTCCATAACTCCCTCGTCTGCCACCACCTCCACCACTATAGCCTCCTCTTCCACCAAAGTTTCCACCACGGCCAAAGTTACCTCCACCACCTCCAAAGCTTCCCCCACGACCCATAAAGTTGCCAGATCCACCTCCACGACCTCTTTGTGATCCAGCAGATTGCATCTCTTGTTTAGAAAGGGCCTTTTTCACTTCACAATTATGCCCATTAATAGTGTAGTATTTCTGAACAACAATTTTATCAACTGGATCATGATCATCAAAAGTTACAAAAGCAAATCCTCTCTTTTTTCCACTCTGCCTGTCTTCCATAACTTCTGTGGTTTCAATCTTGCCATACTTTTCAGAGTAGTCTCTCAAATTATATTCTTCTGTATCTTCTTTAATACCACCAACAAAAATTTTCTTCACTGTTAGATGGGCACCAGGCTTTCCAGAATCCTCTCTAGAAACAGCTCTCTTTGGCTCCACTGCACGCCCATCAGCCTCGTGTGGTCGGGCACACATTGCTGCATCCGCTTCTTCCACACAAGAGTGAGTCACAAACCCAGAGCCCCTGGAACGTTTTGTTTGGGGGTCTCTCATCACCACACAATCTGTGAGTGTGCCCCATTTCTCAGAATGTTCTCTTAAGCTATCATCTGTAGTTTCAAAGCTCAGACCACTGATAAACAGCTTTCTCAGCTGCTCTGGTTCCTTGGGCTCGTGACCCTCCTCCCCCCGGTGGCGGCGGTGACGGCTGGAGTCCGGCTGGGGGCGACCGGGCAGCGGTTTTACCTCCATTTTGAGACCGGACCCGCCTCTTCCAACTCGAGTTCAATATGGGACCCAATGTAATGCTATTGGATAGAATATTGCCATCCTGTTTCTCTTGATTCCTGATGCTTACGGACAATGCATGTTTACTTCGAGAAAGATGAGGATTCTTAAACAAGAGCCTGGTGTATGGTAAACACATAGATTTCTGAAGATTCAGAAAGATACTTCTGATTTCTTTTGAAAACACTGGGAGAAAATAAAATTCTGAAGTTAGACACAGCACAGTGTAAACAATGATTCCTCCATTTCGGAGAGTGTGATCTCTCTCAGATGTAAAACAGGGATAATTACACCCACTTAAAGGTTAATAGGGATGATTGATTTAGTTAACTGAGATAATACAGTGCCATGCACAAAAAGTGCTCATAACTTTAGTTCCCTTCCCTTTGGTCTTTATTATGCTTTATATAACTTCAAGGTATATATATCTTTTCTTTGATAAAATTATGTCCCGGCACTATTAACAAGGAATGAGGTTTGTTTCACATGAAACGAAGAGAAAGAAGAGAAGAGCGGAGAGGGGTGTAAAAAAGTCTCTTATGGGTGACTGAGCAGAAGTCATGTAAGACAGAAAAATAAAGGAGGTGTCTAAAGAGCAGAGGGGAAGAGTGACAGAGTTGGATGGCCCGGGGAGGGTGAGTCGTTTGCGATCAGATCATGGGAGGGCGCCTCTGGTGGCTCAGCTGGTAAGGAATCTGCCTGCAGTGCAGGAGGCCTGGGTTCAGTCCTTGGTCGGGAAGACCCCTGAGAGAAGGGAATGGCAGCCCACTCCAGTATCCTTGCCTAGAGAATCCCAAGGACAGGGGAGCCTGGCCAGTCCATCAGGTTGCAGAGCCACACAGGACTGAGCAAGTAACACTTTCACTTTCTTTTCACATCATTGGAAGGCAGGACAGGTTGTTAGTGTCCGTGCAGGCACTGAGGGTTATGACATAATTCAGTCGGGCTGGTACTTCTCATGTAGGACAGGCTAGTTTGACTTTCTGGCCCCAAGGAAGAGTTGGAAGGTTAGGGTAGATGTAATCAGGAGAAAGACGTCTGCCATCAGCCATTTATACGTCCGGACAGAACCTGAAGTTTTTAAAGCCCAACCAAGTACAAGTATTTTAATTTCTGAATTTTCTGTTTAACATTTATTTATTTTTCCACCTTATCTTCAAAGCCAAAAATTTTCTAGGAGAATGATAAAATACCAAATATAATGATATACACATAGAAAGAAAGGAACATGAATTCAATCCTGGGGTCGGGAAGATCCCCTGGAGGAGGAAGTGGCAACCTACTCCAGTATTCTTGCCTCGAGAATCCCATGGACAGAGGAGACTGGCGGGCTACAGCCCATGGGGTCACAAGGAGTCAGACACGACTGAGTGACTGAGCACGCACACATTGAAAGTGGTTTGATCAACATGTGTCAGTTGAATAAATATTAAAGTTTCTTAAACTTAATGTAGCGCTTGATCCCCTGTGTTAGTCAAGCATGAAGCAAATGAAACAGAAAGTCCTTGTACTGCGCCTTGAAGGTAATATGGAAACACATGAAAAAAGGTAATCTCTCTAGTGAGCAGGACTTGAAAGATCATTACCCACTTATAAACAAATAGGTTCTCCCTTTCTGTTAGTACTCTACCACTGTAGCAGCTGGAGGCCTTTGGAAATAATGAGAATATATATCAGTAAAGTAGTATGTGACCCTCAAACAGTTGTTAACTAGATCTTTTTAAAGGCTATGTGGAACAGCAAAAAATGTAGAATTCTTCAATATTTTGTGCTTTGAGTGCAACCAGATTCATAAATTTCATGACCAGAAGTAAATAATTCTTCAATTTCAGGTTTATTTTTACTGTGCCCATCTGCACTTGTTCTTGGCATGACTTCACTAAGGGTTCAAAACTAAGGAAGAGTTTGATAATTTAGGCTAAGGTAGAGATCAGCTCTTAGTGGTTGATGATAAGAAGTAAGACTCTTCATGTATAAATGGGTCTTCACTCACATCTATAACAGGTTAAAAATCATGAAGACAACTCAGACCCCTCTAAGTTATTCTCTGCCTACTACCTACAAAGAAAACATAAATGCCCTTACATCAGCATCCTAGAATAATGAAGAAGTGGATTATGAAGATGCAACTTTTTGGTCAAACTAGTAGTTAAAAACTGACTAGGAAAACTATATCTTACTCTTATCCAACCATACCCCTTCTCCCAGCAGTACCTTGTATGCTTATGTATGTTCAAAAATATTAATTAAACACTAACTGTGAACCAAGCACCATGCTTGGCTCTAAGGATAGAGGGATGAATAAAACCTAAGGAACTGTCAGTCTTGCTGGAGCCCAACATGGGTACTTGACACCAGGCATGAAGCTGGTAGTCATCGTCACCACTCTGTCATCTCTGATGCTACAGACTTTCTCCATATTATTTAATCTGAATTACCCACCAGGTATTGTTATTCCCAGTTAACACAGATGAAGGAACTGAGATATGGTTACTTCATATTGCTACCTATTTGAGGTTAAGTAACTTGCTTAAGAGGTAAATGGTTCCACCAAGATTCAAACTTAGATCTGTCATTTCATTCAGTTTACTGTTGCTATTTCTAGAATTTTTCTATCCCCACTTTAATTTAGTGATAAGATATGCTGCATTGACTACCTTATATTTAATAGGGATTCTAAAATTTACAAAGCAAATTAATTAGTGAAAGACATCCCTAAATTTTTTTTTCCTAACTTATTTTTGGGGGCATCTATTTGTCTGTCAAATCACTTAAAATCTTAAACTGCAATGTAGACCTACTGGATGCATATTTGATTTTGAGGTAAATCAGTAATACCCTCTTTACCTATATAGTGTTATATCATTCTTTATCTTATCTCTTTCACCATACTTTTCTGTCATTCAGTATTAGACATGAAAATTGGTGGCATGTTACAAAGTTATAAAATTGATGACATCCAGCCATACTAAATTTCAGGAAGATACTGAGGCATATAAATATTTATAGCTGTTGCCTGACAACTGGACTTTATGACTAGTGGCAAAAAGAGGAGTTTAAAGAGACAGAGTATGTTTTATGGATATAAAAGAATGAACAGAGATTATATATTAAGAGAAAAAAAACCTAAATATGTAGGAAAGATTTCTTAATGTTATTGAACCTAGGAGTGACATGTCATTTATCCTAGATTTAAGAGAGAGGGACTGAACCATAAGAAAGTAAATATATACTCATCTTTGTTATGATGAGTAACATAACAAAAAAGCAATAAATTTAAATGCATTAGGACCTTGTGATAACGTTATTCCTAGGTTTCCTGCTAAGGGAATATGTACTTAATGACAGACACCATGTTGCAGTAAGGTAATAGTCACAGAATACTAGAAGGACTAGAGTTGATCTAGTCCTATCTGATTTGCTTTAGTGTCATTTCATTCATTCCTTCAACAGATTATATTAACACATTGAGCAGCTTGGGTGTACCAGGAGTTCTTCTAAGTGTTGGAGATAAAACAGTGAATCTGGTAGTAGTTGGTGCTCAGTCATGTCCGACTCTTTGCGACCCCGTGGACTGTGGCATGCCAAGCTTCCTTCACCATCTCCCGGAGTTTGCTCAAACTCACGTCCATTGAGTTGATGATGCCATCCAACAGTCTCATCCTCTATTGTCCCCTTCTTCTGTTGCCTTCAGTCTTTCCCAACATCAGGGCCTTTTCCAGTGAGTCAGATCTTTGCATCAAATGGCCAAAGTATTGGAGCTTCTGCTTCAGCATCAGTCCTTCCAATGAATATTCAGGGATAATTTTCTTTAGGATTGACTGGTTTGATCTCCTTGCAGTCCAAGGGACTCTCAAGAGTCTTCTCCAACACCACAGTTCGAAAGCATCAATTCTTCAGTGTTCAGCCTCCTTTATGGTCCAACTCTCACATCCATACATGACTACTGGAAAAGCTATCGCTTTGGCTATATGAACCTTTGTTGGCAAAGTAATGCCTCTGCTTTTTAATATGCTGTGTAGGTTTGTCATAGCTTTTCTTCCAAGGAGCATTGGAACCTATTCATACAGTGGGAAAGATGGACAAGAAAGAGAAAAACAAATATCATATATTAATGCATGTATATGGGATCTAAAAAATGGTACTGGTGTACCTATTTGCAGGGCAGGAACAGAGATATAGACATAGAGAACAGAAAGGTGGACGTGAGGGTAAGGGGGCTGATTGAGAGATTGGGATTGACGTGTGTCCTGTGTAAACAGCTAGTGGGAAGCTGCTGTGTATAGCACGGGGAGCTCAGCCCAGTGCTCTGTGATGACCTGGATGTGGGGTGGAGGGGTGGGATGGGGTGGAGTGATGGGGTGGGAGGGAGGGGATGTATGTATACATAGAGCTGATTCACTTTGTTGTACAGCTGAAATTAACACAACATTATAAAGCAACTATACCCCAGTAAAAAATGTTTAAAAGTCAGTTTCAAAAAACAGTCACAAATTCTTCAGGGATGTGTTTGAGGAAATATATGTTACCATTTGAACATACTGGAGGGCTTGGCAAATCAAGGGAAGTCTTTCAGAAGGAAACATCTTGGGCTGAGACTTAAAGGATAAGAAGAGCTTAACCAAGTCAGGATGATGAGGTAGAGGGTTAAGTTTGTAGCAGGCAGAGGGAATATCCCATACAGAGGACGAGAAATGAGACCAACATGGCAAGACCTTAGGATGTGAATAAGGGAATGGCAAGAGAGAAAGAGTTTAAGCAGGTTCCATATCACTCAGGCTCTCTTAAGACAAATCAAATAGTTTCTGCTTTTTCCTAAGAGCTCTGAAAAGCTATGGCAGGATTTCAGTCAAGGAGATTTGCATTTTAAAAACATCAGGTCATAATATAGTAAGTTTAGGAGACTTTCAGGTAGTCTAAGATGGACATCCCCTATGCAATTTTCACACCATAGTGTCGGAGAGATTTTCTTAATGCAGTGTTACTATGTGTGGCCTTAGTTATGAGAAAGAAGATCTGAGTTATATGTTGACAGCAATGCAGTCATTTGTCTTAAAATCATAGAGCACTAGAACTCCATCATTTTATAAATCAGAATACTGAAGGGCAAGAAGCAAGGTAAGCTGCCAAGGTTGCAGAGTGACAGGTGATTCAGTGACCCAGAGTGACTCAGACCAGCCCCTCCTGACAGGATCCTGCCTCAAAAAACAGGCTCCAAAGGGTCTCAAAAGGGTTTCCACCTCAAAAGGGTTTCCAAAAGAGTCGTGTTTCACAAAGAGAACAGTTGTGTTCAGAAGGGTCAAATTATTGATTTGCTTTTTTTTTTTTTTTTTTTTTGCTTAGGAACCTTTCACAACCTTCTTCCTCAATGCAAATGATGGAAAATTTGACCATCCTAATCGAACATTCTCGTCTGTCGCAAGGTCTTGGAGAACTAGTCAGAGAGATACTTCTGATGTAAAGGTAAGCTCTTTTATTTGTTGATATTAATTTCAAAATGCGTTGAAATTTTGAGTTGTTTAAGTGGGTGTATAAGATACTTTATTCTGCAGCTTTGTTCCGTATTTTAAAAATTATGTGGTACACCTAAGAGGGACTTGAAAATAATTTTGAGTGCACAGAAAATGACTCAAGATTCTTTTATATTATTCAGTTAAGATGTTTTTGTTATTTTTAAAAAATTCCCATCTAATTTAGATCAAATAATCGGTAGATGGAAAGAAAAGCCCATAAATTGCCTTTCCTGCTGTTAACTCAATATTTGGCCCATTCCAGAAAACACAGCAGGAATTGGATTTGACCTTAATGTGTCATATTGTTATAGCTTGCCCAGCTTTGGGTTTATGTAGCCTGGGGCAATTAATAAAGCATTAATGACAAGACCCATTTAAAATGTAGGCTTTTCTGTACAGCCTTAGCTTTTACTTGACTGTGCCTGGGGATACTACGCAACAATACACATTAGATTAAACCAACACACACACAATATCCTGGACCAGCCGGAGAGCAGAGTCATTTTAACAGTTGCTACTGCTTACCTATTGGTAAATATAAAGATGTATTACTCCTTTACGTGGACTTTCATTTTTTAAAAAATAATCTTATTCAAAACATTAAAATACATTTGTTCTTCAATTTTTTCCTCACTTTTTTCCAATAAGATTAAATGATCCAGTTATTACATAGGTATACGTTTCTTATTTTAATCTCTTTTTCTTCAAATTTTTCTCATCACTTCCACTCATGCTGCTGAATATACAAATGTTATAGTATCATTCCATTTAGTGTTTTAATCCAACAAAAGGTAGTGAATTAAAGTAAAAATTGTCATTTACATATTTGTGCTCATCTATTGCAAACATTTTTTAAAGGCAGTTACAGTGTTACTGAACTATAAGAAATTAGATGAGTACAACTTTTATTTAGTTTCTTTCAAAGCAGAAAACAAGGAATGGATCCAAGTAATCTGTAGCATCTTTATGTGTCTTATTTGTTACTATCAGAGTTTGCATAAATGAATATTAGTTTATATGTACAATGTATTCACATTTGGAAATAAGATAATTTAACATGCATTCTTACTATATGAAACTCTGAAGGTCCATATTTTCCTTCTATCAAACTTATGATTTCACTAAGGAATCCAACTCTGAAAGATCCATAAACCATCATTTAAATTGATTTACAATGAATGATATCAAGAAGAGAATCCATTTCTTATTTAATAATTTTTTTGAGAATTAATATAAAATGGGGAGTCAGTAGGCTTCTAGAACTAACACAGTATCTTTAAAAAGCATTCAATAGCTATTTTAAATGTGAATTAAATATTCTTATCTATATTTTAAGGCTTTCTATCATATGTAAGATTATTCATTATCTTAATTCAGAGCTGTGTCCATATTATATCAAACTTTCAAGTAAAAATGCTTTCCTTGACACAATTTTCTTGACTCTTGACATCATCAGGAAACAGAAACTCGGTTTTTCAACTTAATTCAAACATTCACCCTCAGAAGCCCACACACAAGTCAGTCATCCTAATTTATGTATGTAGGTAGAGTTTTAGGCTTTACCTTCTATCCTAAGAATTTTATTGATTCTTCTGATCACCAGATATCTCCCCTAGTTACATGTCAGTCTCAGGACCAGTGGTTTTATATTTCTAAAGAAAAATGCTTCTGCAGTATCTCCTAATGTAGATTTAAGGTCTTGTATAAAAGAGAACTAGGACAAAGGGAATGGTTTTATTCTCTCTTTGTTAGCATCGTTCTTGTCCTGCGGTAATGAGTGCAAGCTGGGCAGAGAAGGAGCCGTGGTGAAGTGACCTCTCTGAAGAGAGGTCTTACAAGTTAAGTCAGACCAGTTCATTTTTACTTTTTTTTTTATTTCTCTCCTCTAGCATAGTCTTGGTAACAATGACATTCAACTTACTGAAGTTCTTATACTAATTTTTCCTTAATGCCTTCAAAAGTTGTTATATTACTTTTGAATAGCTATGCAGATGTCAGAAAAGGGAGCTGTGACAAAATGTCATTAAGGTGACATAGTGTAAATTAATACAGTTAATGGAGGTGCTCACCACTGACTCATTGACCCATTATGAGCTCTTGTGGAATTAACGAATGCCAGGGCATCAATCTTTGGAAAAAAGGAAGAAAAGAGACGGCAGCTTTAAAACCTTGCAGTGAATTATATTAGAAAAGTGAAAACGTCTGGGTTGGATTTGATTTCACTAGGAAGCCATAAAATAGTATGCTCTCTCAGCAAAATATATTAAACTGGAATGTCAGATTTGATGCAATAGGTATACAATTATGATAGTGTTAATAGTGGTCTTCTATCATTCTAAGAAATACTTTCAAGTCCAATTTCTCAGCAGCTTGAACTTGTCATAAGCTTGTAAATTAGAAATTCTTTTTGAGGATATTTTCTTATTATTGAGGGACACGTATAATACTATTAACTGTACCATGGGGTTTTAGTATAGCTGTTAAAACATACTAGAAATCAAATTTACAGACACAAAATGCCTGTTTTAATATTCATCTTGCCATTTCTTTAATAATATTTGGTGTCTTTCTGCACTATTTTTCATTTAGGAAATTTTAATCTACTTGGCCTCTTTCCTTAAAGAGAAGCTGATTAGCAGAAATCTATCAATGGGAAGAGAGTAAACAGAAGAGCTGTTATTTTAAGTAGGCAAGCTGGTGCCTTAAGTGACCCTGTAGGAGCGCACTTACCAGTTGTAACAGGGGAGTGCGTTCTTCTCGAATAATTCTCAATAGTTTTCAGACAGGCTCTTTTCTTGGTTATTCGATACAGTCCTCAAAACAGTAGCATAAGATATAAATCATTACCCCTATTCCATAAAGTAGGTTCACAGATACTAGGTGACTTGCCTAAGTTCACACAGCAGGTAAAGAGGGAGCCAGAACTAGCACTGAGGGCCGTTCGGTTATTCCCACTGCTTTATATCCGTTGGATGGTCTGCTGCTTTGGTCTTTCTGCATGATCTCACAATCATATCCAGCCATACCTGCTGGTGCTAAGTCTCTTCAGTCGTGTCCAACTCTGCGACCCTATGGACTGTAGTTCGCCAGGCTCCTCTGTCCATGGGATTCTCCAGGCGAGGATACTAGAATGGGTTGTCATGCCTTCCTCCAGGAGATCTTCCTGACCCAGAGATCAAACCAATGTCTCTTATGTCTCCTGCATTGGCAGGTGGGTTCTTTACCACTAGCGCCGCCTAGGAAGCCCAGCCACATTGACTAGTTTGGAGTAATTGACTGATCAAGTCATACTCTAATCATTTATTGCTGTGTACAAACCACCCCTCAAAATTAGTGACTTAAAAAAATTTTTTTTTAATGCAATCATTTATTTTCTGAGTTCTGCAATCAGAATAAGGTTCATCAGGTACAGCTTGTCCTTGATCCATGTGGGGTCAAATTGGTTGGCTCCTCTGGGTCTGAAAAGTTCAAGATGACTTCCCTCACATGCCTGGTGCCTTAGCAAGGATGGCTGGAGCTGATGGGGACTGGCTGGTCCTCTCTCTTTTTGTATAGTCTGTCTGGGAATACCATCACAATTTTTTTCATGGTGTCTCCCTACCAAGAGAATAAAAAACAGAAGCTGCAAAACCCACTTAATGCCTAGGCTAGGAAGTCACATACTGTTACCTCCATACCATTGTTTTTGGTCAAGGCAAGTCACAGGGCCAACCCAAATCAAGGGACAGGATAACTGGGCTCCACTTCCCCATGAAATGAGCAGCAAAGTCACACCTCAGAAGTACATGGAGGTTGATGGGATTGTTGTGGTCAACTTTGAAAAAAATGTGCTTAAGTCCTCTTTCCAGTCACAATTCACATTCCTCCTACAAACAAAATATACTCAGCTTATCCCCCACAGTCTCATCCCATTATTGGGTCAGGCTCAAAATCTAGTAGCTGATGATCTTTATCAGGTCCAGATACACATTACGTGCAGAAATTCCTAATTTGGAGATCTGGAAGATAAAAAGGCAAGTTATCTGTCCCATGTACTATCATCCCCCAGAGGTGAGACAGAACAGGTAAACCTCAACAGATACTCTGTTCAGAAAGGGGGAAGTGTGGAAGGTACACAGCAACTCCTGGTCACAGAAAGTTGGGGCCGAACCCTCTTTTGCCCAAGTTGATGCAGCAACTTTAAAAACTTGTGGATTTTTTTCTGTGTATCAAATTATAGTTCACTATCATAAAAAAAGAAACTGTTGCTCACCAGTTCTTTCAAGAAGGATCCTCCCTACTCCAGGCTGTGAATAGGATGCCCTTGGTCATGCTCATAAGATTCTTGGAATCCTTTTGTGTGGCCCAGTGGGCCTGCAAACCACTATCTTAAATTTTCCTGAAAACTTACGAAGGGTTTTACAGGTACCCTTTTACCTATGGCTATATTTTACTTACAGCACCTTAGTATATCCTTGTCTGAACTTTTTCTTTTTAATTTTGAGAATCTGACAAGATTGTCCTAGGCCCCTGTGTTTCTCTAAGGACTGCTTTAAGTCTGAGCAGATTCTTCCATAGCTCATAATACTTTATCCAGTACTAGTAAAGGAGCTTCCCCGGTAGCTCAGCGGTAAAGAATTCGCCTGCAATGCAGGAGACGTGAGTTCAGTCCCTGGGTCGGGAAGATCCCCTGGAGTAGGAAATGGCAACCCACTCCAGTATTCTTGTCTGAGAAATCTTATGGACAGAGGAGCCTGACGGGCTTCAGTCCATCAGGTCGGAAAAGAGTCGAACACAACTGAGCAACTAAACAACAACAAATACTATTACAAGAAACCAGTGGTCACTTTTGACATTCTGCTTAGAAATATCCTGAACCAGAAGCACAATTTCTTTAGATCTTTTTCTGTCTTTGAAATGATTGCAGGCATGCATCAAGTTAGTTTTTCCCACACTGCAAACCATGCATTGATTTTCTCCTGCTTCCAATAGCAACTTCCTGACTGACCCGCCTCCAAGTCTCCTCACCTCCTTACCTCCGTCCTTCCAGCCTCTGCCTCCTGCCTGTCCCGAGGCCAGTGCCACGTGTTTTTATTACTTCAGGACTCCACTCCAAGGCATGAATTTCTGTTTCAGTTTCCTATCACCATGTAACAAATCACCCCAAACCCATCTCAAAACAACATCAACTGTTATTTACTGACCATCATGAAATTGGGGTTAAGGCTCAGCAGAAACCACTCGGGTCTGCGCTTCAGCGAGAGCTGGAGAAGCTTGGCCGGGCCAAGACGGCTTTGTTCTCGTTTGGTGCCTCATCTGAGCTGATGAGGTGGTCAGGGACTGTCCAGGACTGTCTGTCTGTCCATACAAGCTTTCCAGTCATATGGCAGCCACACGGTTTTATCTGATGGTTGGCTTCTCAGGAAACAAACGAGGAGGCTGCCAAGCCTCTTAAGTCTTAGGCATCTGTGGAAGCCCTGGGGTGTCATCCTGTCCCATTCTGTGTTGAAATTAGCCAGCCTGTTTTCAGAGGGAGGGAGAATAGAGTCCACCTCTTTGTGGGAGGATTGGTAAAATGGACGTGCCAGAAAGCAGGCAAGATGGGAGAGACTGTTACAGGGATGGTTGAAAAAAACTTTGTAAATTACTAATTCTCAGAAATTTGTAAGTTTCAGTTTGGTTTATACCATTCTGTTGAATCTGATTGTGCATTTGGACAAAACCAAAATCTGAAGTGCAAGTAACTTATATATCTGCTTAGCTTAGGTAACATATAAGTTAGTCTAAATATTTGATAAAAATGTTTAAATCATCTGAAATGTCTACATAGATATCCATTCAAACATAAAAGTGACAGAGCTTTAAAAAAAAAAACCTGATTACAGGATATACTTTGATACTGGATAAACTATCAACTGAGTGAGTATCTTCAAAAATGTGTTTTGCATAAAGCTATGAAATATGTTGTTGCGCACGTCGCCCCCATTTAGTCCTCACATCCAAACTGTGAGTTAGTTGCTGTCACCATCACAATTTTGTATATCAAGAACTGTTTTTTTCTTAAAGCTTAAGAAACTTGCCCAGGCTGGCAAGAAGTCTGGATCTCAACTCAGAATGATTTGATCCCAATGCACGGAAAGTCGCACCTCCCCACTGGAAGGGACGGTCCCCAAACCGCCAGCCTGCCAGCCGTCCCTTTCACTACAACTGACTGGTAGCCCTGAGGTGACTGCTTTAACCAACACAGTTTGAAAACCACAGCTTTCAAAACTTTTTACCACTATTTCATGGCAGAAATTCAGGATTTAATGAACATATCGCAATGATCTATTAATTTTTCATCCCACATATGTGTATTGAGTACCATTTTTATACGTCAGGCACCATTCTTACAAGTCAGTGGTAAACAGGTGAGCAAGAGAGACAAGATCCTTGTCTATGGAATTTCCATCACAGTAGGACTTGGGAGCATAAGTAAATTTTAAAAAAAAGAAAGAAAAGGAGACTTGCTACACAGAAAATTAAAACAGAATGAAGTCATACAGAGTTGTTACTGCTTTGAAAGGAAAAACAGAATGTAAGCGCAGGGACCTGGATCTAAAGTGTTTGGGCTTGGCTTCTCTTTATCACCTATTTGCAGTATAGTTATTAGCAAATCACTTAACTTCAATGTTCATTTCTACAAAGTGGGAAGAACGAGGATACCTGCCTTAGGAAGATTTTGTGAAGATTAAGAGAAAGATGTGAAGTTCTTAGAACAGTGCATGACACAGTAAGATACAAATTATAATTCCTGCTGTTTCAAGATTGAATGACCAGATGTGACATTTCAGCTCTTTGCTTGTCTTGGAGCCCAGACATAGTGATTATTATCTTCTTGGACCTAACATTTGAATCTCAGTGATGAAACTCTCTTATTCATGAAATTTTTAAAAATAAACAAATGTTTTAAGCAATATAAATGTGAGCATAAATTATGTACAAATGCCTTGTATTTACATATTAAATTTAAAATCAAAATGCGTTTGAAACAAGATTTTAAAACAATAAAATCAAGGCATAAAAACTTGCACCCACTCAGCTACTTTGGCAACTTCTCTATAGACTTTTTGTGGTTTACTCTCTCTTTCTTCCCCTTCAGGGAAAAAAAGAAAAGAAAAAAAAAATTTCCCCAGCTCTGCAACTTTGGTCTTTTGGAGCTTCAAGGGGGCTTTGCAAATATGCTATGCCTCAGGAATTTTTCATATTGCTTTAAAATGTGTCTGTGTTTTTTGTTTTTTTTTTTAAATCTGCATCCTAAAAAACCAAAAGTAACTGGCAGAGTGATTCAGGGACAGTTTCTTCATCCTGTCAAACGTCAAGCCACCAAGAGCTTACACCAACATCTTAGTTAACACCCTAATTTATGACCACGGTCTGGTTGGTCAGATGAGGACCAGAGTGGAGAAAATGTCTCACTTAAGGATCATCCCAAAGGCCCTGATGATCCTACTTTTTCATGACTGGCCGCAATTCAAGCCTTCCCAAGTGTTCCTGTCAAACCCTCCCTAAATAACCGTCAGGGTGGAGGTTCCTCAGCCTCACTTTGTTCTCTTTGGTGGCAGCCAGCTTCCAGCCCATTCTTTCTGGAGTGCTCACATTAAAATGAAAAGGACCTGGTCCTCCACTTCTTCAGATTGGCTACAACTTTTCTGGCATTGTTAAAACCAACTTTTCCTAAATTTAAATTGGACTCTTTTCCACTTCTGAAACTTTCAGCATAACTAAAATAAACAAGGTAATGTTTTTTAAGCTTCAAAAGTTTCCTATCAGGAGGTGCAGATTTTATCTCTAGGTGCATCCTTTCTTCTTTTGTTTAATCGAGTACTCCATTGGCTTTTTTCCTATCTTGAAGCATTCTTCCAACCATTTGCATATTCCCCAGAGGATTTCTAGTGATATTAAAATAACTTTGTCTAGCATCTTCAATAGTTTAATATTTAATGAGCACCTGCTGTGTACAGAGTATAGCTCCAAAAGCTGTGGGGGATTCAACAAAATATAAACCTCACAACATTAGGCTCAAAATCTGCTTTGCCCAAATTGTTATTAATATAAAGTCCTAGGCTTCTTATGCCTTTGCAGATATAATTGAATGACATTCAGTGAAATATTAAATAGTATTACAGAGGCAAGTAGGTTAATGGTAACCATATATTTTTTATGACCCTATTCCACAGGAAACAATGGGAAATAATATGTATGAAAAACATGAGAGCACAGAGACAGTTGAAGATAAACTGAAACTCTTTGGGCGGTCTAAATAAAAATATAAATCGTGTTGCCATATCCATGTGGATGTACAGCATATCCCTCTTGGTCCTTAAGAAAGCTTATGTAGTCTAGTTCTGGACACAGAACATGAACACAAACATCCAACAAAAGACAGAAGGGAAATTCCTGACTTATGTGATCCTCTTACATATAAATCACCCTCTACATGGAGCAACTGTGTGAGCTTTCATTCCTCTCCCCATTTGGGACCATTTGGGAGGCTCCTTCTACTCTGTATCATATATAAAACGGGTAACGTTCAAATAGCAATGTTCTACATCTTGAACTAATTTCCCACGTTTTCTCAAACAGTGAAAGCGTTAGCCGCTCAGTCGTATCCAACTGTTTGTGACCCCGTGGATTGTAGCCGCCAGGCTCCTCTGTCCATGGAATTCTCCAGAATTCTCGAGAATACTGGAATGGGTAGCCATTCCCTTCTCCAGGGGATCTTCCAGACCCAGGGATTGAACCCCGGTCTCCTGCACTGCAGGCAGATTCTTTTTTTTTTTTTTTTTTTTTTAATTTTTTTATTAGTTGGAGCTAATTACTTCACAACATTTCAGTGGGTTTTGTCATACATTGATATGAATCAGCCATAGATTTACACTTATTCCCCATCCCGATCCCCCCTCCCACCTCCCTCTCCACCCGATTCCTCTGGGTCTTCCCAGTGCACCAGGCCCGAGCACTTGTCTCATGCATCCCATCTGGGCTGGTGATCTGTTTCACCATAGATAGTATACATGCTGTTCTTTTGAAACATCCCACCCTCACCTTCTCCCACAGAGTTCAAAAGTCTGTTCTGTATTTCTGTGTCTCTTTTTCTGTTTTGCATATAGGGTTATCGTTACCATCTTTCTAAATTCCATATATATGTGTTAGTATGCTGTAATGTTCTTTATCTTTCTGGCTTACTTCACTCTGTATAAGGGGCTCCAGTTTCATCCATCTCATTAGGACTGGTTCAAATGAATTCCTTTTGACGGCTGAGTAACATTCCATGGTGTATATGTACCACAGCTTCCTTATCCATTCATCTGCTGATGGGCATCTAGGTTGCTTCCATGTCCTGGCTATTATAAACAGTGCTGCGATGAACATTGGGGTGCATGTGTCTCTTTCAGATCTGGTTAACAAAATTCTAGCAAACAGAATCCAACAACATATTAAAAAAATCATACACCACGACCAAGTGGGCTTTATCCCAGGAATGCAAGGATTCTGCAGGCAGATTCTTTACTGTTGGAGCCACCCTTTTTATATGCCTGAGCTCCCTCCTCTCCACCTTTATTCTTCACTTTGACTCTTAGTGTCTTGCCTTAAAACAGATGTAACCATGGCAATAGCTCTTCTTTAAAATTATTGCAATACAAAATCCAAACAGCTTAGGTGGACATAAAACTTCCTTCATCATCTGACTCCGTGTACCTCATCCCCCTATCTTGGTCTGTCCCCTAATATATGCTACACTCTACCCATACTCAGTTCCTGCCACTCCTTGGCAGTACTCTCTGCTGGTCCTCCTGCCCCTTCCTCCATCTTTATCAAACTCAATGTCCGATCTCCAGTGTAATCTTTTCTGACTTGCCCAGAGTTTGCTGCTCTATCCTTCCTGCTCCCTTTTGCCTTGTTTGTACTTCTTTCATTATTATTGTGTATTGTGTATTATTGTGTATTGTAACCACCACTTCATATATCTGCCCCACAGGCCAGAATATGAATCACTCAATGGTGAGGCCGTGTCTGTTCATTATTTGTTTTCTTAGTACCCATCACAACGTCTGGTATTCAAACTTTACTACGTGCATAAATAAATATTGGGGATTATGTAATGGGTTTTGGAGATTTCTGTTTAAATGGTTTAAATGGAAGAAATGGATTCTTAAAAGGCTAAGCTCTGCTTGTAAAGAAAATTCATTTATGTGAATCTGTTCAAACTCTCATAATGCTGGAGAAATAAACATTACTCTGTCTTTCTTATGGTTCACATTTATCATCATAAGAATGGATAAGGATCGATTTCTCACAGAGGATTTGCTCACATGAAAACTCTCTTATGCTATAGCAGATAAATGTTGGTTTTAGTATGAGAATCCATAGAGAGAATGCTTATGTGTATGCATTTCTTGGGCTGAGGAATCCAGTTCATTTGAAGACCTCCGAGTCTGTTCTGTTTTGTTTGCTTGCTTGCTTGCTTGCATGCTTTGTTTTGTGGGGTTTTTATTTTCCTTTTTGTGGCTTGGGGGGGTTTGGGTGTTTTAATGTTTTTATGCATCCCTGTGTATCCATAGTGAGATTCAAATTTTGGTTACTATGCCATCCATGTTGGACATGTTACTCAAATAAATGTTCTTATAATTTTCACAGTATAAAGTTAATTTAACCCTCATCTTGATATTTGTAAAGATTAGTATTTTTCGTGTTTTTGATGGTATACATAAAAACTGTAGTTTTTTGGTTTCATTTCCTGCAGTTGTTTTTTAAAAGAAAGGACAACAAAAATTTTTAAGGTTGTGAAATCAGTTTCTGTGGCATATTTATTCTAAATTTACACAAACCACATACTAGACATTGTGCATCAAACAAGTTTGCCTTGAACCAATTGTTAATGTCGTATGTACATACACTAAGTAACACAAGTTGTCTTTGCATTCAACTTAAGAATTTACTATTCAAGTGGCATGTACTGAATATTTAAAACTTATTATGTTGCATTATCTCTTAATTTTCTTTAGTGGTAGGTATAAAAATAATTTATTTTGCCAAATTATAAAATGGAACTCTGAGTCTCTTCATGAACATCATGTATTATAATTGCCACTGGAGTCAAAAAGAAAAGTAGAAGATGCTACATGGTTTTTAAACAATATGAGCAATATTTTAAAACTTTTTTTTAAATTTTGGTATTTTAATTGTATTCAAAAAAGTGTGTTGAACAGTGTAGACTTGTAGATATGGCTTTATATACTTGTTTACTAATACTGTTGGGAACTATTATTGATTCTGTAACCCATTTCTCTTAAGTAATCTGTGGCAAGATAAGATTGAAAATCTTATAGTCAAGCATATTGTAGAAGAAAAATATCTTCTTTTCTTAGGGTCTTATCTGAAGAAAATTAAATGAAGAATAGAATCAAGTAATAAAATACTGGATTTAAGTGAAGAAATTAATTCTGTTATATAGTTTTTATAAATTAATACTTCTGTTCAACTGATTTTTAAAGTGGTTTAATATGCTACATTTTTTATTCCTGGCAGGAACTAATTCCAGAATTCTATTACCTTCCGGAGATGTTTGTCAACAGTAATGGATATAATCTTGGAGTCAGAGAAGATGAAGTGGTGGTAAATGATGTTGATCTTCCCCCTTGGGCAAAAAAACCTGAAGACTTTGTACGAATCAACAGGATGGTAAGAACAATTTTGTTTTTTCTTCATCAGTCACAAGGAAGTAAAAAATATTCTGTAGTTTTATTATGTTTTTAGCTATTAACAAATTTTCATTTAACATCTATAAATACAAGGTTAATTTTTTGAGAAGAAAGAAAGGATTTTACAGTTGTCTTTAGACAGTTTTCTTTATTGTAAAGTGCATTTTCCTTTCATGAGGACTAATAAAGGAATGGTAATTCAGTTATTTTTGCTCCCTTAGGAGAAGACAATCAGATGAGCATCTGTTGACTAATGCAACATATTCTAAAATGCTTGACATTAATGCCCATTCCTTATTTTTGTCTACTGGCTGTATCTGTTCTCTTTCTTCACTCATAAAATATTCAAAACAAAATAGTGTACATTTAGAACATACTTGTCTGTAAGAAATTGTAAGCTGTGAAACATACCTTAAAGTATCATACACTTGACTTTAAGAGAACACTCATACTGTAAATGTTCTTAGACAGAAAATGCCATTGCTTTTTAAATCTGTATGACAGATGTCTGATGTAAAAGAATGTGTGGATATTGATAGAATGTTTGCATGTGGTTATTTATAGATTTTAATATATTTATCCATATTTAAGTAGATTTTAGTCTCAGTGTGATTTTGCTATATGGAATGAACTGATTTACCTAATAGCCTCTCTAGTGTTCTTGTTCTGGTTCTTGGCCAATTAAAGAATTAGATCAATAAAATCAATGACCTAAAATATATTTTTAACCCTGTTTCACTCCCAGTTTTCTCCAGCTATCCCATAAATATGTTTTATTTTGTTTTGACAGTATATTTATTTGAATTAGAATCCAAATAATGCCCACATATTACAGTGGATCTCACATATCCCCGAGTCCCTTCTTCTGTAAGAGCTGTGTAATTCACATATATCACACAGATATAATTCACATACCATGCAAGTCAACCATTTAAAGTTAAAAAAAAATGGGTTTTAGTCTGCTCATAGACTTCCGCAACCATCACCACACTCAATTATGAACATTTTTATTATCCTGTAAAGAAACCCAATTCCCTTTAGCATCCTCACAACTTCCCCATTCTTCCAACCAGCCCTTGGCAACCACTAATCTACTTTCTATCTCTATAAAGATTTGCCTTTTCCGGATATTTTGCATAAACAGGATCAGAAAGTATATGATCCCTTGCTCTACCCTACCCCTGATTTTTTTTCTTTGTTTTTTTCCTACCCCTGATTTTATGTCTCTTTTTGCCACTGTCAGTCACATGCTTCCTTCAATTTTAGAGCTATCTTTTCTGTCTCCAAGAAATATTTTACTTTCAATATACTTATTCTAGAAAGTTGGTACTGAGGCAGTAGACTCAGTTGAAAGACTCGTTTAACCTATCTTTAAAGTTACTAAATAGATAATCTGTAATCTAGTCTCATCCTGAGGTAATATCTTGTACACATGCATGTGTGCTCAGTCATGTCCGACTGCTTGTCACCCCGTGGGCTGTAGCCTGCCAGGCTCCTCTGTCCGTGGGATTTTCCAGGCAAGAATACTAGAGTGGGTTGCCATTTCCTTCTCTAGGGGATCTTCCTGACCCAGTGATGGAACCTGTGTCTCCTGCATTGGCAGGCAATTTCTTCACCATTGAGCCACCTAGGAAGTGAGGTGATATCATGTAGTACCTAAATTTTTTGTAGGATTTCTCTTACTTCTCAATCTATAAATTGGTACTTTTGGATATATGCTGTAATTTTACAACATATACTATCTTCTTGAGCCATAGATTTATCTCTTCAGTTTATCTTTTTAATGTGAAGGATTTATACTTTAACAATGTATGTTTCTAAGAATCTATGCTTATCTTTAGAACAGGTAGTCCATTGTTACCACAGTACCCTTACATACTTGAATTTGTTATTGTCGTCATTTAGTTGCTAAGTTGTGTCTGACTCTTTTGTGACCCTGCGGTCTGTAGCCACCAGGCTCCTCTGTCCATAGGATTTCCCAGGCAAGAATACTGGAGTGGGTTGCCATTTCCTTTTCCAAGGGATCTTTCTGATTCAGGGATCAAACTCATGTCTCCTGCATTGCAGGTGGATTCTTTACCACTGAGCCACCAGGGAAGCCCCACATACTTAAATATTGACTATGATATCAGTGTAAAGATACTACATCTACAAATTCAGCCCTAGAACCCACTGCGTACTGAGTGGTGTCCGAGTTGAGTGAGTCTCAGTTTCTCGGTCATATCTGCCCTGGTGGCTGCAGTAGTATTTAGTCACCAAATATTTGCTGAGTGAATCACATAGGGGCAGTAAGGATTTTGGCATACTGTCTAGTTAGATCCAAACCAGTGAAGTAAAACAAATCTTTCACTCAGGCAAGCAAAGTAGCAAAAATTGTTGGACCACTCTTCTCTTTCTCATGATGTTGATTGAACTGATTGAACACAGGTTTTCATGTGGGCACTGATAATTAATAAGTGCCAGCTGTTTATATTAGAGAGAGATTGACTTAGGGTTTAAAAGTTCCCTGGCTCTGGAATTTAAGCTCTGCCATTTACTAGCTTCATTGCCCTGAGCAAATTATGAGATATCTTTCGTCCTCACATGTCTCATCTGTAAGGTGGGAATACCTTATATATGGTTTTTTTTTTAATTTAAAAAAAGCATTATTTATCATAAATTTACTTGTACAATTTAATGATTTTTAATATATTTACAGAGTTGTGTGACCATCACCAAAATCTAATTTTAGAACATTGCTTTTACCCCAGAAAGAGCCTGTGCCCACCCCCAACCCCAGACAGCCATTAATCTTTTTTCAATTTCCTTGATTTGCCTCTTCTGGATATTTTACTTAAATAGACCCATACAATATGTGTTATTTTGTCTTTGACATCTTTCACTTAGCGTAGTTTTTGAGGTCCATCCATGTTGTAGTGTATATCAATTCTTTGTTCCTCTTTTTCGTAACAATGCTCCACATTTTGTTTATCCATTCATCAGTTAATGAACTTTTGGGTTCTTTCCACTTTTGGGCTGTTAGGAACAATGCTACTATAAGCATTCCAATGGACCTCTCTATATGGACAAGTTTTTGTCCTTGCTTTGGGGTTTATACCCAGCAATAGAATTGCTCAGTTCAGTTCAGTTCAGTCACTCAATCGTGTCCAACTATTGGCGACCCAATGGACTGCAACATGCCAGGCCTCCCATCACCAACTCCTGGAACTTGCTAAAACTCATGTCCATCAAGTCGGTGAGGCCATCCAGCCGTCTCATCCTCAGTAATCCCCTTCTCCTCCTTCCTTCAATTTCTCCCAGCGTCAGGGTCTTTTCCAGTGACTCAGTTCTTCACATCAGGTGGCCGAAGTATTGAAGTTTTAGCTTTAGCGTGAATCCTTTCAATGAATATTCAGGGATGATTTCCTATAGGATTGACTGCTTGGATCTCCTTGCAGTCCAGGGGATTCTCAAGAGTCTTCTCCAACACCACAGTTCAAAAGTATCAATTCTTTGGCACTCAGCTTTCTTTATAGTCCAGCTCTCACATCCGTACGTGACTACTGGAAAAACCAAAGCTTTGACTAAATGGACCTTTGTTGACCAAGTAATGTCTCTGGTTTTCAGTATGCTGTCTAGGTTGGTCATAGCTTTGGTTCCAAGGAGCAAGTGTCGTTTTATTTCGTGGCTGCAGTCACCATCAGCAGTGATTTTGGAGCCCATTATATCTACTACTGTGGGCAAGAATCCCTTAGAAGAAATGGAGTAGCACATAGTCAACAAAAGAGTACGAAATGTAGTACTTGGGTGCAGTCTCAAAAATGACAAAATGATCTCTGTTTGTTTCCAAGACAAACCATTAAATTTCACAGTAATCCAAGTCTATGCCCCAAACAGTAATGCTGAAGAAGCTGAAGTTGAACAGTTCTATGAAGACCTACAAGACCTTATAGAACTAACACCCAAAAAAGATGTCATTTTCATTATAGGGGACTGGAATGCAAAATTAGGAAGTCAAAAGATAACTGGAATAACAGGCAAATTTGGCCTTGGAGTACAAAATGAAGCAGGGTAAAGGCTAATAGAGTTTTGCCAAGAGAATGCACTGGTCATAGGAAACACCCTCTTCCAACAACACAAGAGAAGATTTACACATGGACATCACCAGATGGTCAGTACAGAAATCAGACTGATTATCTTCTTTATAGCCAAAGATGGAGAAGCTGTATACAGTCAGCAAAAACAAGACCAGGAGCTGACTGGCTCAGATCATGAACTCCTTATTGCAAAATTCAGACTTAAAATGCAGAATTGCTGAGTCATGTGTTAAATTTATGTTTATCTTTTTAAGAAATTAGCTGTTTGCAAAGTGATTGTGTATCTTACATTCCTACTAGCAATGTATGACTGTTCTAGTTCCTCCATATCCTCTTCAACACTTGTTATTTTCTGAATACAGTGCTTCTTCAAAATAAATCTATTTAATATTCACTGTAAACATAATATCAACCTTAATGTTCAGTGTACTAGGAACTAGGATTGTGTATAATATGGTAAGGTAACTATTTCTCAAACACTTGCTTTCTCTCTCCAAAGGAATAAGTTTTATAACTAAAATATGAGAAATAAATACATGTGCATTTCTGAAAATGGCATAAAACGTTTTTATGATAAGTAATAAGTTCCAGTTCACAGGTGGCTCAGTGGTAAAAAATCTGCCTGCTAATGCAGGACATGCAAGAGACTCGGGTTCAATGGCTGGGTTGGAAAGATCCCCTGGAGGAGGAAATAGCAACCCACTCCAGTAGTCTTGCCTGGAGAATCCCATGGACAGAGGAGCCTGCCGGGCTACAGTTCGTAGCGTCACAAAGAAGCAAATACAACTGAGCACGCAATAAGTTCCAACTCGGTTTCTTGAAGAAATGAAAGAAGCAAGGCACCATAGTTTTTCTCTATTCAAAAACAGTTCTTGGTATCTTTTAAGCATTAATGAATTTCATAAGGCTTGTGAACTAAACCTATTCTCCATAGAATGAAAGACTTTACACAAAATTCTGCTTATTTGGGGAAGTCAGACTGCCTGCATCTTGGTTCCCGGAGGCACGGGCAGGCAGGGCCAGGTTGAATCAATCCTCTGCAGGAGGTGCCAGCACATAATAGGTGGCTTGAGAAGGAGTTATTCTTTGGGTCTTCTTTACATGGGTTTTCCTTGAAGGGTTTTTCTTGAAGGATAGAAAGGGAAAGCTACCACATGCATCAGCAAGATTCTGTGTCTGTAGCCACCATTCTTGGTGTATCAGAATTGAGCCAAAGGCCAGACACAAGCCTGCTGCCTCTGGGAAGATTCTTAATGCATCAGACCTATCAAAAGACACCTTCCAAGTGTAGCTAGTGTGTCTAACAACTGCTGTCCTGTCTCAGGGTCTCCTGTACTGCTTTTCTTTAAATTGAAGTTTTCCTTCACAGCATCCTGTTCATAATCTCCTTTGCTCCAACTTCTGGTCCATTTTCCCATCATACTGATGGGAAATGATCATACTGATATTATGAAGAAATAGTCATCTGTGTTAAAACTGGAAAATATAACCAGCTATCTACCTCTCTTCTTTTTTGCTGAAGAAATATTTACTAGATGAATCTTTCTATAATATACAAAGCCTGGGTGGTAATGTAAAATATAGAAGTATTTAAATTTTCATGAGTTTTCCATGAATTCTATGAATACAACATCCATTTTTTTAATATTATTTTGTAACATTAAAAGTTTCTATCTTTATACTGGCTCTGAAGCTCATACAGGATTTAGTACTTATGAAATGGGTTTAGAGAAAATGTGCTTTAGTGTATTTATAACTTGGACTGGGATTATCTTCAGTGATTTGAAGGAATTCTTTGTAATGAGCCTCAGGTAAAAAATGAAAATGTCATACAGCCCAAAGAAATGACACTCACAGTACCACAAAAGGCCTTCAGCTCTTGTGTGGATTAATATTCTGCATCCATACAAAGGAGCATTCCCTCTGTCTTCAATCAGGCTGTTGTTAACAACTTCAAGGCAAAGTAGACAAAAATAATGTTGTAAAAAGAGATATCATTGATTATAAATGATCAGTTTCATTATTCTATGCCAGCAATTAAAAAGGCATTTGATGCATTTGTAGAAGTCTTTACATCCTGACAGCTTTATTTCCTTTTCTTATTTTTTTTAAATGAAGCAGTATTTGGATTTTTGAATGATATATTTCTTTTAGTCCATTTTTTTAGTTATAATTGATTACAGTTGTTTATATTTTGTAAATACAGTGACAGGCTTTGTGTTTCACTGAAGAACTGTGACATTCAAAATTTGGCTTCATTAGCAAACCTGGAAGAGTCATAGAGACACTCTGAGTAGGCATTTCAATAAATTCTCAGTGCATGGAGTTCATACATCAAGAATCGGTTTAATTTATCCACAAGAAGCTAGGCTGATTGCAACCGACGCACTCATGAAACATTAATAAAGCACTGTGTTCAGTTCTAACATGATTATAATCTGACCTCCTCACAAAGGGCAGAAATAGAAAGTATCTCTGATAACATTACCCTAATGCTGGGTTCATCAATCATAATCTGCCCTTTCTTAAACTTTGTCTTAGAAGAAGGGCTTCCATGGATGTGCACTGCTGACCTCCCCAACCCTCCGCTCAGCGCGATCCAGGTTCTGTTTGCAGAGCAGGCCGGTGCACTGAGGCAGAGAGCGCAATGCCATGGCGTTTTCCTTTGCATGTGTCACATCCTTTACAAAGTGTCTTTTGTAATAGGTGAAGATCGGCATTTAGGGTATATTGTACCTTGCTCGAAGATGAAGTTTAGCAAATAGCATAACATAAGAATTACTGGCAGTCTTGAAAAATAGATAGGGCTTCCCTAGTGGCTCAGTCAGTTAAGAATCTGCCTGCAATGCAGGACACCCAGGCTCAATCCCTGGGTCAGAAAGATCCCCTGGAGAAAGGAATGGTAACCCACTCCAGTATTCTTGCCTGGGAAACACCATGAACAGAGGAACCTGGTGGAACCTACAGTCCATGGGTTGCAAAGAGTCGGACATGATTTAGTGACTAAACCAGCACCACTGTGATAGTTACATTGTGTGTGAGCGCCCGCCCTGCCACTTGTTAGCCCGGACACTCTGGACGAATAGGATATCCTTATCCCTCAGAGCTTCAGAGCATCCTTATCTCTGAAACTGGGGATTTGCCGGTCATGTAACCTTTGTTGAGAGCCAGTTCTGAACAAGGATGGAAAACACAGAGAAGATGTGGTCATGAATCGTACTCTAAAGCAGGCTAGAGTAAAGTAGAGGGATCCCTTCATTTACCCCAGTCTTCACACTGCCCTGGGCTCTGGAGATACAAGCGTGAGCAGCACAGGCAGTGGCCATTCAGAAGCTCACCCTCTGGCTAGGAACCCACACGAGGAAACACACAGGCTCAGTCAGTGCTCAGCCAGCAGGTGACTACGAGAGCTCCAGGTGCTATCTTGCATGTTTGGGGTATAGTAGCAGTGAACAGAGAGAGATCTCTGCCCTCATAGAGCTTCCTCTTGACCAAAGAGAGATGGGTGATAAACAGAAATTAATAAGTAAAGTATCTGGTATGTTCGCAGGTGATCAATACTGTGGAAAAAAAGAAGTAGTGCAAAGCAAAGGGATCAGAAATATGGAAGTGGCTGTCAGATTTTACCTGTGTTCTAACAGTATCTCTCAGGCTGCAGTTCTGGGAATGAACTGTTGAGGCACAGGGCAGCTTCGTCACACGTGTTAGGAGGTCCTGGGAGAGGGGATAGTGACTTGGGCCAGCGTGGTAGCCGTGAAGGTAGTAAGAAGCTGATCAGCTCCAGAGAATTTTTAAGTTAGAGCCAACAGTTTCCCTCTGCAACTTCCTCGCAGTGGCCATTTTCCTTCAGATTTCTCTAGTCCCACAGAGTCAGATAAAGAAAGGTTGGGGGCCAGGTGTACAGACTCATGATGGCTAGAGCAGCAAAGAGACAGCCACTGCATTTTGGTTCTTTTTTCTAGGATGGGGGAAGGGGAGAATGGGGGAGGGTGGTTAGTGCCTATCAGTTTTAACAGAAATTTGAGCGTCAGGAAAAGTCCAAGTCAACAAATCTTCTACCAAACTGTGGTCTTTTTTAAGTACATGCCTTATTTATCCATCTGTATATCCTCCAAGGCTGGCGCCTAGCATGCAGTAGGTGGCCTGTAGGTTGGGACGGGGCTCACTTTGATTATTTGCATTTCAGTGGGATGTTCTGGAGGTCAGAGATCTTGCCTTGTTTATCGAAGTCTCCCTGGGGACACGTCCTGGTACATAAGAGGTGCTCCATATGGAATGAATAAATGATGAATGAATGAATGGTCCCCCACCCCCCCCCCGTTTGAGATCTTCTTCCTTCAGATGCCCTTACAGTTCACTTCCTCCTTGTAGTCCTTAATTGTCACAAACTCGAGGACACTTTCTATGACTACCTGCTCTAAATCAGCAATCCGCTTCCCATGCATACATATCTCTTGACTTTCTTTTTCCCTTAACATTTATCACCTCTCGACATACTCTCCAACTCACTAATAATCTTGGGCTTGGTCAGTCTCTTTCTCTCTGCCAAGGATTTTGACTCTAATCCTAAGATCTGCAGTAGTGTCTGGCACATCACAGATCATCTGTCAGTATTTGTTGAATGAATGAATGAATGAATTTCCCACTCACCCTCATTTCCTGACATTCCTTCCTTCTTTTTGTGACCAACACATCTTTCCCATAGTTTAAATAGTCACCCAATAAATATTTATTATTTAATGCTGAGTTAGGAGCTATAGGAAATGGAATAGAAGCTTTAGATACAGTCTCTACATTCCAAATGCTTAGATTCTAATTGAGGATGTAGTGTGGCCTCTTTGAAACAATTAAGTGTTAATCAGTAATAACCCCATTCCTTTGTCTAGCACTTTACAATTTATATGCAAATTGATTTTCACAAGTAAATTTGTGTATATTATTTACTACATTAAACAAGAGGGTACTCATGATAAGTGTCATAAAAATTCACATAAGACTTCATAGACTGAGGTGGAGAACTCAGAAAACAGACATTGTACTTGAGTGAGGATGTCTCGGACTTGAAAAAGAAGCAGCAGGATGAACTGCTTTCATGTTAAGGGGAAAGGATCAACAGAAGTTCAGAGGTCATACCAGCTGCTATGTGCCCAGGGCTGTAAATTATGCTGCTGGAGCCGAGGATTTGTGTCTAGAAGCCTAAAGAAATAGTGGGAGAGGGTGGGATCAAGGTTTGAAAGGTCTTAGGGGTCAGGTAAAGTTTACACTGAATGTGTTTTGCTAGGAGGAGCCTTGGAAGATTTGAAATCAAGGATGACAGTAAGAGCTGATGGTTTCAGAAATCTGTTCCGCCAGCAGGATGCAGGACCTGGAGTGGAGGAGGAGGTCAGAGGCTGACAGTAGCCCATGTGGAGAGCAGGGAGAGCTCAGACTAGGACAGTGCTAGCAGGAGCGGAAAATAATGCAGTGCATTATACACCCAGAAAGCAATCAAGTAAGAGAATAATTTAAGCCCTCCAAAATAAGTATTTAAAACAAACTTACTACTTCATGGCAAATGGAAGGAAGAAAAGTGGAAACAGTGGCAAAGTTTGTTTTCTTGGGCTTCAAAATCACTGCCAATGGTAACTGCAGCCATGAAACTAAAAAACAGTTGCTCCTTGGAAGGAGAGCTATGACAAAGCTAGACAGCATATTAAAAAGTAGAGACATCACTTTGTCAATAGAGGTCCATATCGTCAAAGCTATGGTTTTTCCAGTAGTCATCTACAGATGTGAAAGTTGCATCATAAAGAAGGCTGAGCGCTGAAGAACTGATGCTTTCAAAGTGTGGTATAGAAGACTTGAGAGTCCCTTGGACATCATGGAGATCAAACCAGTCAATCCTAAAGGATATCAATCCTAAATATTCACTGGAAGGACTGATTCTGAAGTTCCAATACTTTGGTCACCTGATGCAAAGATCTGACTCATTGGAAAAGACCCTGATGCTAGGAAGGATTGAAGGCAAAAGGAGAAGGGGGTGGCAGAGGATGAGATTGTTAGATAGCATCACCAACTCAATGGACATGAATTTGAGCAAACTCTGGGAGATAATGAAGGACAGGGAAGCCTGGAGTGCTGCAGCCCATGGAGTTGCAAAGACTTGGACACAATTTAGCAATTGAACAACAGATGTTATGTTTATTTAAAATAATTACAGTACCTGGTTTCTGAACTAAGATCCTGCAAGCTGCATGGTGCAGCCAAAAAATAAATAAGTCTTTCACTAGGTCATTACTATAACTTTAATTTAATCACGAAGAGAAACCAGCATAGACACTACAGAAGAAGTAGCAATATGAATTTGTCATTGTCCACGAGAATATATGCAACTCTATTTGGTTAGATTTTCCAGCATCAGAAGCAGATTTTTGAGACAATAAGAGAAAGGGCTTGGAAATGTTCCTCTTCTAGTCTAGAAGAAGAAATAGAAATTCGATATTCTTAAATAGAAAATAACATTCTCTCCTCACAGTTAATTCCACTAGCCTCATTTCCTTTTTCCTAAGTTTCTGAGCTGCTTTGTCCTAAACCTGCCAGAGAAAGAATTCTCTGCAATCTAATACCCACGGGACAATATGAAAATTAGAATTAGGTAACTATTATTCATCTAAGAGATATCCTCTCTGGTTCAAATCTCACTCTTTATTTCCTTCCTCTCAGATCCCCAGGGTAGAATTATGGATTGGGAATTGGTTTATCTGGGCTTAAAGCAATTGCTTCTGCTTTTAGATATGCAGGAAGAGGGTGAAACAAGCTATTAAGACCATTATAACCCTAATAGCTCAGTAATCAAGTATTTCTTTCTGTTTTTCAATTGTGTTTGCAATAAAATCTTGTTTCAAAGTCCAAAATGGGTTCATGCATGAAAACACAGTTCTAAAGAGAACAAATAAGTAGATATAGCATATATTTACTAACAGATTAATACTGTCTCAGTGTCAGGCTTCAACTTTAGATAGGTCTTTATGCTTCAATTATGTGATATCTAAAATTCAGTTCTTAGATATGCACTTGATATAGAACCAGATTTAGCTTTTAAGTGCTTTGACTGGATTTTCTTTTCTTTTTCCTACAGTGATTAGCAAGACAGTCTATAAGATTATCTGTTTAATCTGTTAGCTGATTATTCCTTTGTCATTTAATTTTATAACCCCCCCCAAAAAAAACCTGAGGCAAAATTAGTTTTTATTGTTTGTTTACTAATTCACTCTACTATCTAATATATAGAATAGATTAGGGTAAGTAAGTACAGGCATAGAATTTTTTGAATGTAATTAAAGATTTTTGTACAGAGCCATGAACTGATAAGTTTGAAAACTGAGATGGAATGGATAAATATCAGGAAAAATACCAAATGTCAAAATTGGCGCAAGAAGACCTTACAAACCTTAAAGAAATTTAAATAGTAAATCTTTCCAGCCCCCGGAATATCCAAAGCCATATTATTTTATAGGTGAATTCTAGCAGATTTTTAAGAGATAAAGAATTGCTTTCTTAGGCAGATTATTCTAGAAAACGTAACAAGCCATTCAGCTCATTTTATGAGACTACTGTGATCCTGATTCCAAAGTAGTTAAAGGGAAGGAAAGGAAAAAATTAATAGGGCTGATTCATGTATGGTTATAATAGTATGAAAACTGTGGGTAATAGTATCACTAAGTAATAATAATCTAATAGCCCAGTAATTCTAAATCTATATTAAATGTGTGTGTGTGTGTACATTGACTCTTTTAAGATCAGAGAAAAGACAGTGATATCCCATGTCACAACTGTTGTTTAATATAGTTCTCAAAGTTGAGAACACTTCCATAAGAAAAAATAAAGACGTTAACTAGTGAGAGTCACCAGGAACATGATCAACTTATAGACATCAATATCATTTTTCTATGTCATCTATAACTGAGTTTAAAATATAATTTTTCAAATGTTACAGTCGTATCAAAATTTACGAACTTCCTGGGAATTAACTTAACCAGGGTTACCCATGTCCTTTATGTCATGGTCCATGCGCGGGTTGGAAAAGAATTTCCAGACACGAGACAGAATGAGAGGGAAATAAAGTTCACTAAAGTGGAGATGCCATTAGAACAGCCAGCTCAGGGGAGAGCCAGCGTTGAACAGGTGTCCTCAGTCCACCTTTAGAGCCAGGGCACAAGGAGCAGGATAGGGGTCTTGAGGATCATTTGCTGATTGTATGAGGCATGGATACTGGGTGGGGGAAGAGTAAGGCAAATACTTTCTCCCTGTGGGGTAGGGTGATGGACAGGGAGGCCTGGCATGCTGCGGTTCATGGGGTCACAGAGAGTCGGACACGACTGAGTGACTGAACTGAACTGAACTGATGGGGTAGGAGGGGAGACAGGTTATACTGCTCAGGAGGATTTGAAATTCGTTAATAGTTAACAACATGAGGGAGGGATGGATGTAAGGGTCTTGTTTTTTCCATTCCTGCATTCCAAGGCCCTCTTTGGGTTTATTTTTTCTGTTTTTTCATCCTTGGGACACCACACTTTATAGAGAAAATGTTAATTTTTATATTTAATAAAGCAATCTGTTTAAATAAATAGACATCCTGAGACCATGGATGGGAAAACCTAATATCAGTTTTCTCAGATTAACCTATACATTTATCATAATCCCAATCAAAATTATTTTGATGTATCTATACACTTATTGTGAAAGTTGCAGGAAAGAATTGTTGTTGCTTAGTCACTAAGTCCAGGAGAAGGCAATGGCACCCCACTCCAGTACTCTTGCCTGGAAAATCCTATGGACGGAGGAGCCTGGTGGGCTGCAGTCCATGCGGTCGTGAAGAGTCAGACACGACTGAGCGACTTCACTTTCACTTTTCACTTTCATGCACTGGAGAAGGAAATGGCAACCCACTCCAGTGTTCCTGCCTGGAGAATCCCAGGGACGGGGGAGCCTGGTGGGCTGCCGTCTATGGGGTCGCACAGAGTCGGACACGACTGAAACTACGTAGCAGCAGCAGCAGTCACTAAGTCATGTCTGACCCTTTTGTTACCCCATGGAAGTAGCCCTCCAGGCTCCTTCTGTCTGTAGGGTTTCCCAGGCAAGAATGATGGAGTGGATCACCATTTCCTTCTCCAGGGGATCTTCACAACCAGGGATTGAACCCAGGTTCCCTGCATTGGCAGGTGTATTCTTTACCACTGAGCCACCAGGGAAGCAAGCCCACAGGAAGGAATAAAGGTCCACAAATAGCTGAGTTGGCTCTTAAAAGGATGAATCTACCAGATACTAAGATATCTAAGAAATAAAGATAAATTAAGATAACAGTAGAACTAAAAGGATCAAAGACCTGGAGGCACACACATGTCTAGACAGATAGATAACAGGTAGGAACATAGGTGGGTAGATGATATATAGAAGAGGGAAAAAGCAAAAAGAAGGAAGGTAGAAAGGGAAGAAGGGTTATATTGCTTTTTCTATTAATAGGAAGAATATTATATTAACTGTAAACAATAGGAAGCTTCATATCTTTGTTTCAAATATACAAGCACTAAAGATGAAAGCGGACATTGCTGAAGAAAGGTGTGTTTGTTTAATATACGGTTTTGGAAAAACTGACTTACTATAGTAACAAAAATTATACTGGATCTCTACAGCATATTAAAAAGCAGAGACATTACTTTGCCAACAAAGGTCCATCTAGTCTAAAGCTATGATTTTTCCAGTAGTCCTGTATGGATGTGAGAGTTAGACTATAAAGAAAGCTGAGCGCCAAAGAATTAATGCTTTTGAACTGTGGTGTTGGAGAAGACTCTTGAGAGCCCCTTGGACTGCAAGGAGATCCAACCAGTCCATCCTAAAGGAAATCAGTCCTGGATATTCATTGGAAGGACTCATGCTGACACTGAAACTCCAATATGTTAGCCCCCAGATACAAAGAACTGACTCATTGGGAAAGACCCTGATGCTGGGAAAGATTGAAGGCAGGAGGAGAAGGGGACAGTAGAGGATGAGATGGTTGGATGACATCACCGACTCAATGGACATGAGTTTGAGCAAGCTCTGGGAGTTGGTGATGGACAGGGAAGCCTGGCGTGCTGCAGTCCGTGGGGTTGCAAAGAGTTGGACACTACTGAGCAACTGAACTGAACTGATCTAATGCCACATATAGTGAAATTGGAGTCTAGATAGATTAAAGGCCAGTATGTGAAAAGTAGGGCTCCCAGGTGACTCTAGTGATAAAGAACCCACCTGCCAATTCAGGTAGATGTAAGAGACACAGGTTCAGTCCCTGGGTTGAGAAGATGCCCTGAAGGAGGACACGTCTACCCACTCCAATATTCTTGCCTGGAGAATTTCATGTACAGAGGAGCCTGGCAGGCTGCAATCCATAGGGTTGCAGAGTTGGACATGACTAAAGCAACTTAGCATGCATGCATGCATATGAAAAGTAAAACCATAACTATAACACAGCTGACACATCAGAGTCTAGAAAGTTGTCTTCGTTACTTTAAAACAAAATCCCAAGATCATAAACGTAAAGAAAAAAATTTTGTTGCTTCAAAATTAAGAATTTCTATTCAAAGAACAACATGGATAAAGTTAATAGACATGTGACCTTTGGGAGAATGCATTGCAAAATTTGATGCCAACAAACTACCACCTGAAATATATAAAGAATTTCTGCAAAAAAAAAAAAGCAACATAAAGACAGGAACTTTCATGAAAGAATGGGCAAAAAGCATGAACATAAAATGTACTGAAGAGGAAACCCAAATGGCCAACAGCATATTAAAAACATGTCAAACCCCTCAGTAATCAGAGGAAGACAAATGACAACAGCAGTGAGATACTGTTCTGTATCTGTAACACGGGCTAATATTAAGCACCTGGACAATACCAGTTGTCAGTGGGGATGTGGCCATGTAGACACACCTTCATGCACTGCTTGAGGGAGTGGAGACAGAAACAGCCAGTCTACACTAATGACTCAGACTCAGTTTATGCACATCTAGTACAGGGATGTATCAGTCCTACTCCAGGTTATGAGTCCCAAAGATATTCTCATAAAGAGACAGGGATGCAGGAGTGGACATTCGTCACAGAGCATTGTGTCATGGTGCATTGGAGGCAGTCTAGTGCTCACTGCTGGGGAAGTTCTGAGCAGCCCCTGAAAGCAGCGGATTAGCTATGCCTGGCCACACAGCTAGATCCTATAAAACAAGGCTAAGTGAAGAAAGTAAGAAACAATGAAATCTATAACCCCACTCCGTTTTTGTGAGTCAGAAATACACACCAAAAAAATGTGTATGTGTAAAAAAAAGATAAAAAAAATTACATGAATTATGTTTTATAAAAACACATGCAAACAAAAGGAGAAACATTAAAAACTTTATAGCATTGCCCATGGCAGAGGAAAATGAAAGTAGCGGTTGGAGATACTAAATAAATGTTTTAAAACTCAAATTAGGAAACAGTGATCATTGCTTTCAACCCTCATAGTTGCATTAGGCATTTAGTTCAGTAATTGTTTTATTCAAATGCAGTAAATTTCATTGACCCTTTCTTCCAAATATGTCTAGTAGTCTCTACAAGATTGATTTGAAATGGTTACTGCTGAGCTAATTATGTAATTATGTTGGTAAGATCTTCCTTTAAAGAATTTCACTTCTGTTTGACTTCCAATGAGCAGACTTGTGCAATAGCTACTCTATAATGAACTTCCATTTGTTGTTGTTTTTTTTCATCCTTCCATTTATTGCACATGCACTGAATAGTTACTGACTTCTCAGTTATACAAATTGACCAAACCAATATGATAGACATAGTCAATATGGGATTTTAACCAATGTCTGTTTTGTATTTTCATCCCTTGTTCTCTAGTCCGAACTATTTTGTCCAATGAGATACAGAGAATAAAAATTCAGTTTAGTTTTAGTATGAAAGCTATCCTTTTAAAAAATCTGTTTATATTTCTGAATGAGAAACATTCATAATCACTGGTATAAACAAAATACCAAAATTTTTGAAGTAAATAAAAATGGAGTTTGGTGGGAATAAGTTACTAGTTAAATGTGATCAAGGATCCACCTGCCAGTGCAGGAGAAACAGGTTCGATCCCTGATCCAAGACGATCCCAGATGCTGCAGAGCAACTAAGCCCGTACATCACACCTACCGAACCTGTGCTCTAGAGCCCGGGAGCCGCAACTGCCGAGCCCACACGCCCTAGAGCCATGCTTGGCAGCAAGAGAAGCCACCACAGTGAGAAGTCCACTCATCATAACTAGAGAGCAGCACCCCTCACCGCAACTGGAGAAAAGCCTACACAGCAACAAAGACCCAGCACAGCCAAAAATGAATAATAAATAAGTAAAACTATTTTTTAAAATATGATCACAGGAAAAGTTGAGAAGTATCATTCAGATAATTTTTAGATTAAAAAAATGAAATATAATTATCAAAGGGCTAATTTAAGAAACCATTTATTAATTGAATTCCAAGCTGGTTTCAACGCCTTCGAAATCAGGGGGCATGCAGCCAAAGAATGACTTCATTCACATATTCAGTTACAGCTGTAATTGCAAAAATTGTTTTCTATGGCTTTGCATAGTTGAAATTTAAGAAGGTAGTGCTACAGCTTTTTCCTCATGTTGCTGAAATCGGTGTGCCCTTCAATCAGTGAGAAGTTGATGATGAGTGAGGGCAGGAGGTGAGAGGCATGGTGAGCCGCACTGTGACGGCCACTGCTCCGCCACGGCTGTGACCAGGGCTCCGCGCCTGCCGGCCAGGGTACCTCTATGGATGACACTTATGGCGGCTTCCCAGGAAATGAAAAGGCCTCTCTTTTTTTTCCTGACTATTTCTGGAAATTTCTTATAGTCCCTAACTCTCAGTAATTTGCATTCATTTCCCACTGGCTAGCAAATACCTAAAATTACCGAGAGGTTCCTAAACAGTATAATAGCAGAGTTAACTCATAGCAGAAGGCCATTCCCTTTTAGTAGTGTTAGAGGCAAATTTGAAGACTTTGGGCAGGAAAGTAAACATATATCAAAGTTTCTAATGAAATTTTTTACTTTGAAACTGATGTTTAAAAATGAAATTATTATGAATGGCATTAAAACAGGCATTTCAAATTCCTTTTAAACATGAATGTGTCTTTTTAAAGAAATCTATTTAATGTTAAAATTCACATCACATATTCAGTTAAGCCAAGAGTACATTTAATAGTTAAAAAGAAAATTTTCTTTTAGGTCTGTGTTTTATTAGAGGTTGTACTTTGTCATTTCTAAGAATAGGTCTGACACAAACAAGTGAAATACAGGAGGGCAAAGAATGAATTCTACTTATTTATAGAGAGTATTTCAAGCCAAGAAGAATGGAGATTTACTAAATTTTCATGGTCTCTTTATCTCTTTCTTGACTGATTCCAGGCCCTGGAAAGTGAATTTGTTTCTTGCCAACTCCATCAGTGGATTGACCTTGTATTTGGATACAAGCAGAGAGGACCGGAAGCAGTCCGGGCTCTGAATGTTTTTCACTACCTAACCTATGAAGGCTCTGTGAACCTGGACAGTATCACTGACCCTGTGCTGAGGGAGGTAGGTAATAAGTTGGATATTATTCTGAAAATTTCTGCCATCCCTTCAACACAAACTTGGCTCTCCATCTCCACCTGCATAAATCTCCTTCCAGTGTAAATTTTATAAAACATAGATTTCAAGTTCTTGACAAATGTGGAAAAGTGAGTGTTCTATGTCACAAACAAGTAATGGTACCACAGGTACCATGTAGTTCCTTTCTGAAATGCAGACATATACAGTGCACTTTAGTATCCCTCTTTTATTTGTTTTATTTCAGCATCTTCATTGAAATGCTTAATGCCTTATGTGTTATAAATTAATGAAACCTCATTGGATATTTAAATATGAATAGTTTGCATTAAAATAACCTGCCAGTACCTATTTTTTTAATGAAAGCAGAACTACAGCCTGCTAGACAGAATACTCAAAAAATGCAACCGTAAAATAGATGAGATTATAGTATGTTATTCCTGCACTTTCTCACCCTGAAATTTTATAGCTAACAGTTGGGAATTATATGCTATAGTTTGTGTATAAGTATTTTTATGAAAATATTCATAAAATATATTATTTAAATCACTCACACGTTGCACAAAATTATTTCAGATAGGTGAAAAGAGTGAAGATGCAACAGCTGCTCGATGAGTCTTGCTTCAAGGAAGCTGTATCTCAGTCTTCCATTCTACCAGATATCTGCCATCTGCTCTATGCAAAACAAGCAATCATTTCTACATTTCCAGTCACTAGGATGCTTTTTTATTTTTTTATTTTTTAATTTTAGAGGTGGAAAACTCATAGATTTGGGAAATAAAGCTCTAAAAGAAAAATTTGCATCCATAAAGTTATTTCTTATAGACTTCTCTAAAGACAAAATGACTCTATTTGTATGGCTTCAAGCAGAGAAGAGGAAAGGGAAGGGAAGAGTCTCATGATCCTTGATCATTGACCCCTCGGGCTAAATATTTGGAGAACACGTTGCAAGCATATTATTAGGTGTAGTGTTCTACCATGTTGTATGCACAAGGAAATGGAATTATTGCCTGAAGCTGGAAGAAAGAGATAGGGACAGAGAAGGGATGAGTGACAAAAGAGCCAGATACTTGAACATTTGTTGGTGAAATAAGGGATTTTGTCTACAAAAAATCTGATTAGTTTGTTCACAACTGGGAATTCTAATTCTGAGCTTAATTATTCTCTTAACAATATACTCAGTGCTTAACCACATACTCAGTGCTGTAAATGCTTTACCACTATATTCTCTTTTCAGAACCAGTACCTTTAGAATCAGAAAAAAAAGAGAAAAGAATTGGAGTAGGTTGTCCTTTTGTAGCAAGTCCAACTCCAAATTGTTTATTGACTTTTCAATATCATAAACATTTTTGCTCCTGAATATCTTAGCGTACATTTTCACCCATTATAATATGCTGTCCTTAAGTTGCAAGTTGATCATCTTGAGCAAAATAAAAATATTTTAAGCATATTGTGCATAATGAAAATACACAGCAGCATTAAAACTGACTGAAAATAGCTGATCTTTCCAACTTAAATTGAAGAAGGAAATGGCAAACCTCTCCAGTATTCTTGCTAGGAAAATCCTGTGGACAGAGAGGAGCCTAGTGGGCCCCAGTCCATAGGGTCGAAAACAGTCAGACACAACTGAGTGACTGAGCATATTTAAATGAGAACAAAGAGATAAATAAGAGAATGAAAAGGAAATGAAATTAGGATTGAGACTTTTTAAATGTGGATATAGTGTTTATTACTTGAATTCTATAAAAATACCTGCTACTACAAAGTAACACACCATTGCTCTGGACAGTAAAAAAAAAAAAAAAAAAAAAAAAAAAAAGGCCATATGTAATTGTCAAACTGTAGAAAATCTCTGTGAAACATTACATGAAAGAGAGTAATATAAAAAAAAAAAAAACAACTGTTGGGAAGGGGTTCCAGCTTTCCCAGTGTGAGGGCATAATTGCTGAACACTGAGGTTCCATCAGAGAAGCTCCCAGAGTCACTCAGTGCCATGTATGTGCTCCCTACCTAAGCCTCTCGCCCACCTCTCTCACCCAAAAGCTCTTCTGTCGGTTCTCAAAATACTACATGAGACAGCATGTGCTTGGAACACCGTTACCTTACTTCCGCCAGGCAGCATGGGCTCACGCACATACCAGCAGAGCACTGGCCCTGACCCACCCAGTGTTCTGTGGTTTAGATGCTAAGTCATGTCCAACTCTTTTGAGACCCCATGGACTGTAGCCCACCAGGCTTCTCTGCCCATGGGATTTTCCAGACAAGATTACTGGAGTGGGTTGCCATGCTCTCCTTCAGGGGATCCTCCTGACTCAGAGATCAAACCCATGTCTCCTATGTCTCCAGCATTGGCAGGCAGATTGTTTACTCACTAAGCCACCTGGGAAGCCCGTGCTTCCCAGTGGCCCTGGGTCAACTCAAGATAGCTTTATCTCTTTAAGACCACTAGGGAAGCACTTAGTATGTTGTAGATGTGACAGATGAAATGACCTTGCAAGGAATAGGAGTTAATTGTCCCTCTCCACATTTCCCGTGCTCACCTCCTTTACTCCACAACTAACATATTTCCACAAAATAAGTTCTGTATTTAATATTTAAGAAACTGCAAAGATGAGAACCTGCCTGAATCCTGTGAGCTTTCTAATGTGGCCAAGTCATTTAGTGTCCCTCCACTTCCATTGCTTTCTCCATAAAGAAGGGATAATACCAAACATGTATTTGCCAGCATAAAAGCATCTAGCATCTATTGTCACAAGAAAGAAACCTGTGGATAAGTGGAACAGAGTATAGTATAGTCTTTATCTGGTGGTCATTTTTGCCCCTATGCAGTGAGGAGGCTCTCTGCAAGGCACACTGCCTTCCATCAAAACATCAACGTTGAGTTCCAGGAGGTCTGCTCTGTGCTGCTGTGATTTGAGAGAGTTGCTTTATACCTAAATGATCAGAGGCTTTTGGGAAAAGTAGTGTTCAAAACGTTGAGCCTTTTATTGAGTTCAGTGCATTCCTTTTATTTGATAAAGTTTATCTTAGTATTTTTTAATGTGAAATCACTCTATTTCACAAAGATAAAACAAAAGGAAGGTGGTAGTTATCTTATACTAAGCTCCAACTAGCCTAAAGAAGCTAATTTTTAATCCCTTAACAAATGCTGATTTAAAGGAGAAATTTGATATACAAAAATCTACAAAAAAAAAATCTACATATGTCCCTTTTGTAAAAGAGAATAGAAAAGATATATGTGTGTGTGTGTGTGTGTGTGTGTGTGCGTGTGTGTGTGAGCGTGTGTGTATACACACATCTCACAGTCTACCTAGAACTTTGAAGTTAGAGCTAAAATTCGAAAAATGTCTTAAGGTTATTGATTCATTCTTCCTTGACAGGTGAAATCATGAAGCAGCACTAACCACAGCAATTATAGCATTAAAATGTCAAGAAATTAGAGGTCAGAATAACAGATAATTTTCTTCTCTCTGTCAGATTTAAAATTGACATTCTTTGACAGCTTAGGATCTCTGGCTGAGAAAAATATGACAGCTTAACTTATTTTATACTTGTAAAGCAGTAATTGATAATAAACTTTATCATGACAGCCTCTGGGCAGAAACATGACAGAACCGTTTGGGTGCCACGCTCTTCATGACCTGGAAACACTAGGTCTGTGGGATGTTAGGTAGCATTTAAATTGTCTTAAGCCTGAGCTTTTATCATAACCTTCTAGACACTTTTTTTTCGTAGATGAGCTCATTTGACTATTTAAGCAGTATTTTTCAAGCATGATAATGAGTGTTTTTCATATTTACTTTTTCATGTTAATAAAATTATATGATTTGCTTTATGTTTTTACTCCCCAAATGATGGCCGAGAAACTTAATCCTGTGACCTACATGATAAACAGGCTATTCTGGTTTGTGTCTGGTCCCATGGTTTTCTAACTCCTTACTACTCGAATGTGGTCCATAGACCCACAGGATCAGTATCAGCACCAGCATCACCTGGGAGCTTGTTAGAACTTCAGACTCTGCGCTCAGCAGTGCCCCCGCCCAGCCTAGTAAACCAGAATGGAAGGAAGTCCCCTGGGGACTGGTTGGAGGCATCACAGCGTTAAGAAGCACTGTGCTCCTGTTCAGTCGCTAAGTCATGTCCGACTCCTTGTGACCCCATGGACTGAGGCACGCCAGGCTTCCCTGTCCTCCACTGTCTTCTGGCTCCATCCTCCCCATCCTCTTTGCCTCCATCCCAAGGGTATCTCAGAACATCCAGGAAGAGGGCTCAAGCAAGTTTGTTTTGAGAAAAAAAACTCTCTAGGAATCTTAAAATAACAGAATATTTACTTGGGGTTTGGTTTTGTTTTGTGTGCTGTGACACTGCAGCGTGTGTGATCCTAGTTGCCAGACCGGGGATTGAACCCGTGACCCCGCACTGGAAGCATGGAGTCTCAATCACTAGCCGACCAGGGAAGTCCCTTACTTATTTTTACAGATGACATTCTTCTTACTCCCAAAATGATTCTTTAAAATGTAAGAGGCTTTTTAATGGGCACTTTCATTTTACTAATTTAAACTATAAGATTTTCTGTTTGGTTTATGCTTTCAAATTTATTAAACTTTTAACTCAGTAAAACTTCAGTTACTGTAGAGAAAATTTTAAGGTAACTTTAAGAAATCTTTATCAGCCATTTTCTTTTCTCATTTGTCCTTTACTCTTATAATGAGTGAAAAATATTCTAAAGTTGTTTCTTAAAATTATCCCTGTTGTAATCAGGAATATAATTAGTCAAGCCTGTCTGCCTCAGAGTATGATTATTTGATCCCTAGCAGTCAAAGAAAGATGATGGAAAGGTGGACATCATATAACAGGTTATATCACAGCCCCAGCATCATTATTTGAGTGACATAAGGGAGTCACTTTAATATACTTTTATGTAACCACCTAAAATATAATTGAAATGATATCTAACTCATAGGACTGTATTTGAGGATTGTATGTGAAAAGATATGTGAAAATACTTTGTAAACTGTGAAGCACTACCTGGACATTGATTACTACTACCCCCAAACATAATTAAATGAAATATCATGGAAGAACTTCTGTTTTAATAATTTATTTCTCTGTATCATCATATCTGTGGTCAACACTGCCAAACTGAAAAATGATTTAAATGACTTCTCTTTGACTGTGAGAGAGATACACACATAAGTCTACCATAAATGGCTTGTTTTGCTGGCAAATTATTAGAACTTATGGACCATGCAGCATTTATTTATACATATAATACTCATTTATCTGTTTATTTTGGGGATAGCAAAACATTAAATACATTTTTATATTACCAGTAGTCATAAAAATGTGGTATTTTTAGTCTAATTTTCTCTTACCAGTATTTCTTAGTCTTAGACTACATATTCTTCATTTATTTCTTGCTTCAATCTGACAGGGATAACAAAGCATTCCTTTGGATCTGCTATGGTGAAAATATGCCCATAGGAAGTAGAATAGATCTCTTCAGTTTTCACTTTATTTTCTTGCTGAAACATTCCTTGCTACTGCAGAGAACTGACATGATAGGGCTGTCAAGAACCAGCAAGACAAATGTGTCTTTAACCAAAACAGCTGCAATGCTGACTTCCCTAGAAAAGGAACTCATAAAATTTATAAGAAAAAAAAAAAAATGAACCCACTTTTCATCTTGATCATGTAAATGAAGGTATTTATCGTGACAATGTTGATGGCCTCTATAATAATTGCCTATTCTTTCTGAGAATCTGTTATTCCTAGTCTTTTCCTTCCCTCATTTCTGACTTCTCTCTTTGATCTAACAAGGGATATTAACAACACCCCCTCCTGGATCGCTTGAGTGGGTTGTAGAACAATATTGTCTGTTTACTGGTGCCGTGACGCCTAATTGTCTTCAGATGAGGGATGTTCAGAGTTCTTCTCCTAGGCGACTATTCTGAGGCATGATAACAAATGATCAACAAAAGGGCTGATAAATATTTCTTAAGACCATTTTCATTTCCCCCCTATAATTACTAGAAATTTTACAGAGCTGAAAATCTTAACAAACTCAAAAGCCAAATTAAAATAGAAAGAAAAGCCATACATTTTAAATTGTTGGAGTAGAAATACACATTGGGTGTTTTTACATTTAAAGAATCATTTTGGGAACAACAAGAATATTATGATCCCTAAATCTAGTAAGAGTATGGGTTCAAATGTATCTGTTAATGTGCTTCTCATCCGTAGCAATAAGGCATGCATTGAGATAATTCAATGAATACAGTTTCTATATAGAAATTAGTATCAAGAAAATTAATGATATGCATTTAATTTTCATTGGTGAATAAATCTTTTAATTTAGCTTTATCTTTTCTCCTTCTAATTACTGCAGTCCTTAGCTAGTCCATAGTCATCAATTGTCCATAGAAAAGCATAAATAATGCACTTAGTCAAAGTGAGATATATGTCATTTATGTGAGATATGCTTTTTTTCGCTCTTTGTGTTATTTTTACTGTGTGGTGTTGAGAAGTGCTAATTATTGATTTTCAGAAATTAACAGCAAATGCTTTTACAAGTGGCTAAAGTCATATTTTACACAAGGAAGAAGGGTGAAAATTGCAGCCTGCTGTTTGTAATAGAAATAGCTGAAGAGACTTCCTTATCTTCAATTAACATAGGTTTCAGTTATATTACACAGTTGTTACCTTAGCATAAATTAACAATTATTCAAAACATACTGCATGCTTTAGTTTCTTGAAGTGGGTATTACTCAAGCTAAGTACCTAACCATTTAAGTTAGATGTTTAGGACTCATTTTAAATGTTTTAACATATTGATAATGAGTCTATTTATAGCCATTTGATCTCAGTATAGTATATCTAAATTATTGTTTCCCATTTATGTCAAAGAAGAGCATTTTGTTTTGCCAAATACATGAAGTACTATTTTTAATTTGAACTTAATTTAGTGAAAGTGTATGATTTCATTTTGTAATGTTTATACCCACACCTGGTGAACCTTAGTCTTCATATCTTTCTACGTGCCAAGCAAATCCATTTCAGCTTTATTATTTTCATTATTGTCTTTCCATGATCAGACACTCCAAGTGAATTTATTTTGTGTACTGAAGAAGGTCACCACCGATACTACTCTCCCTTCCCCCCACTGTCTTCTCCTC
Organism: Cervus canadensis; assembly: GCF_019320065.1. Taxonomy (NCBI): domain Eukaryota; kingdom Metazoa; phylum Chordata; class Mammalia; order Artiodactyla; family Cervidae; genus Cervus; species Cervus canadensis. Next base: position 73,719,826 of record NC_057394.1, on the reverse strand, counting down.
ACCCTCCTTCCTCCTCCATTTCCTGAATCAGCCAGCATAGAGTTTGCTTTATGTGAATTTATTCATCAAGGGAGAATTTGGCATGGGTATTGTACTGTTGTTACCTCTTGCATATCATTAAGTATTTCTGGACTGAGTCTTCTACTATGTACTATTGAATGATCAACATCAAAGTGGGCAAAGAACCAAAAACCTGGAGGCATCCTTAAGAACTCATCTGCTAAAACTCTTGCTTCCAGGTCAATCTGAAAATTATCCAGAACAGAATGTTTTAGTTCTTTTTTTGAGGGTTAACAAGCATAGATTGAAAAAGACTCCATGGCCTCCCCCATGAAGCTTATAACAGTGTTTATCCCTCAAATATTCTAAATCCTCAATAAAAATCTTACTTGGATGTAATCACATTTTGGTCAGTCCTACTTGGAAATGAAGCAAAAGCTATTCAGCATTTTTCTTATTTACTATACCTGAATACTAATCCCAGTTGTGTCCATCAATGTTCTGTATGTATCTCAGCACATTGCCCTTTCAAAGGGATAATGACGACTCTGAAAAATGATATCCAAATGGTCAAGAAGAACAGGGAAAGAGTCTAAACATCACTAATCATTGCTGCTGCTGCTGCTGCTAAGTCGCTTCAGTCGTGTCCGACTCTGTGCAACCCCGTAGACGGCAGCCCACCAAGGCTCCCCCGTCCCTGGGATTCTCCAGGCAAGAACGCTGGAGTGGGTTGCCATTTCCTTCTCCAATGCATGAAAGTGTAAAGTGAAAGTGAAGTTGCTTAGTCGTGTCCGACTCTTAGCGACCCCATGGACTGCAGCCTACCAGGCTCCTCCATCCATGGGATTTTCCAGGCAAGGGTACTGGAGTGGGGTGCCATTGCCTTCTCCGTCACTAATCATTAGGCAAATGCAAAACAGAACCGCAGTGAGGTGCCACTCCATACCCACTAGGTTGGATACTGTCAAACAAACACAAAATAGCAATGTCGGCAAGGATGTGGAGAAACTGGAATCCTTGAGAGTACTATGAGAATGTAAAATGGTGCAGCCTCTCTGGAAAACAATATAGAGGTTCCTCAAAAAATTAAAAAGAGACTTACCATATGATCTAGCAGTTTCACTACTGATTATATATCCAGAAGAATTAAAAGCAAGATTTCAAAGAAATATATTGCATATCCATGTTCATAGCAGCATTATTCACAACAGTCAAAGTGTAGAAGCAATCCAAGGGCCCATCAGCAGGTGAACAGTTGAAAAAAGTATGCCATTTAGATATAATGGGATATTATTTGGCCTTAAAAAGGAAGGAATTTCTGAGGCATGCTGTAACAGGAATGAACCTTGAGTACATTATGCTAAGTGAAATAAGCCTGTCACAACAAGGCAAATTACTATTTGATTCCACATACTTAGAATAGTCAAAATCAGAGAGAGGAAAAGTAGAAGGGTGGTTTCCAGGAGCAGTGAAGTAAAAGTTGCTCAGTCCTGTCTGACTCTTTGCGACCCCATGGACTGTACAGTCCATGGAATTCTCCAGGCCAGAGTACTGGCCTGGGTAGCCTTTCCCTTCATCCAGGGGTTCATCCCAACCCAGGGATTGAACCCAGGTCTCTGACATTACAGGTGGATTCTTTACCAACTGAGCCACAAGGGAAGCCTGAGAACACTGGAGCGGGTAGCCTATCCCTTCTCCAGCGGATCTTCCCGACCCAGGAATCGAACTGGGGTCTCCTGCATTGCAGGTGGATTCTTTACCAACGGAACTATCAGGGAAGCCCTTGATATCAGGGACTTCCTTCCAGGAGCTGGGGGAAGGTGAAATGAGCAGTTGTCTGATGGATACAGAGTTTCAGTTTCTCAAGCTAAAGAGAGTTCTAGAGAATAGGCACAATAATATGAATGTGTTTAACACTACTGAACTGTACACTTAAAAATTGTTAAGATGGTAAATTTTACACTGTGAAATTTTATGTGGTAAATCTTACCACAGTTTTAACAAATTTTAAAGGGATAATCAAGAGTTTAAAAATAGTCCTATTTACAAAATTGTGGGGCAGATTAAAGTAGATAATCAAGGGAAGGTGACGCCCCCTGGGGTTAACGTCTGGTTACTGGGCTTAGGCTTGAGGGTGTAAGGGGAGGCAGCTTGTTGCCAGAACCTGGCAGGAGAAGAAGCCCTGGGAAGCGGTCACCCGGCAGAACCTGTGGCCTTAGGTAGAGAACTGCAGCACAGCCATTGCCAAACTGTGACCTGACAATGAGGGGACGTAGGATAACTGCTTCGCATTCTATCTTGTGTCCCAACTAATCAGAGGCTCAACCCCGTACCAGCGATGCGGTCCTTGGAGACCATCACCCAGGGGCAAGGATGCTGATCCAGTTCACTTCTCTGTGCCCTGAGTGAGCTGCCACTCTGGAGCAAACTTATTTAAGGCATTCAGGGTAGGACAGCCACTACCTTCTCATTAAAATACATGGATTTTTCTACCTGATTTGACTTATTTTTCAGCAGAAGAATTGAGTGAGCTTGCCACCTGTGGCACTGACCTAATGTATTTGTTTAGATGTTCCAGACAGAGCTTTTTTATCTAGAAGATATGGTGTTTTTCACGTTAATTTGTTAAGTTAATTATGTAATATCCTTATAATTCATCATTCCAAGGAGGAAGTGTAGGAATCAGCAGGAAGAGAAATCTCCAGTATATATGTGTATATATATATATATATGTGTGTATTAGCTTTATACCAAAAGAATATATATATACACACATATATGTGTATATAAAAATTTGCTGATATATATGTATATATATCAGCTTTATACCAAAAAAATAAAAGCAAACACTGAGGCAAGTAAATGAGCAAATTGGAGCCCCTTCCTCAGATATTTTATAACATAGTCTGATGGTTAAAGCAAATATGGTCCTTTTTTGCTTGATTTATCAAATATTTCCTTAAATATTCTAATACTTTTGCGAGTGTAGGCGGCCTGTAGTCCATGGGGTTGCAGAGCCCTGCAGGACTTTGTGACTGAGCATGCATGCACACATAGGCTTAGCCTTAATGCAGTTGATTGTTAAAACAAAGGAAACATCTTGGTTCTTCTGTTTTGTAGTTTCCTTGAAAAACTAGAAGCAGTTGAATATAAAATAGCATTTTAATTTTTTATATAGTTAAATGTTTATAAGGCAAGAAATAATAAAGTGCAGATATTATTTGCTTGATTTATTTTGCTATTTTTCCAGCATTAAAAAGTAATGCTTTATATGATCTTGTTTTATTACAACAATAAACCAGAAGCAAAGGATTATCAGTTAAAATACATTCTGCCATTAAGTAATCTTTCTTTTTATCATTTCAGGCTTTAAGAATTCCATGTTTTTCCTATTTGATAGAGAATTGGTAGAATTGGAGGCAGAAAAGAGTGATAAAAATCACATATTTTTTTTAATTGTATTATATTTTGAAGTTGTATTTTCTGGTCAAAGGGGAAAAAAAGAATATCCGCTCTCAAACATTAAAATAAAATCATTCTAAATAAGAGCTGTATACTGAGATAAGCACAACACTAAGGAAATTTTTTGAAAATCTTTTTCTGTGTTCCCAAGCTTTTACTTTTTTTTCTTAAATTTTCTGAAATTTGCTGATAATTGGTAATTTGAACATAATCTGATATTTTGCATTATGGATAGCATAGCCTATAGTACTTTACGAAATGCAGATTTTTTTGAAACCATTTAAAAGATTTTACAAACCAAGGAAAATTGATATAAAACAGGTCATTTGACAGCCTTCCTTATTAGCTTCCTCCTACTATCTCTTTCATGGCACTTAGACCTGATGGCATTTCATCTGAAAGACAATACTAAATTAACAGTTGCAAAAAAAAGACAAACTTGTAAAGATTCTATCAGAGAAAAATATATCTGGGCTAAAGTCATCTGCACTGAGGTAAAGAGGAGATTAATCAGCGTGTTTATCTGATTCATAGCAGGGAAGGCATAAGTAGATAACCACACTACACAGAGGGAAGGAGAAGCACATTTGTTCACCTGACTTTTATCTTTTCGAGTGTTTTGAATTCGCCATTAGTTTGAACACCATTCTGAACTTTGACTTTAAGTAGATAACCACACTACACAGAGGGAAGGAGAAAGCACATTTGGTCACCTGACTTTCGTCTTTTCAAGTGTTTTGAATCCACCATTAATTTGAACACCGTTCTGAGCTTTGACTTAGCCATCACCACGCTTCCTTGTACCTTGGTTGTGAAGGTTTTTTTATTAACGGGCAGACGTGCCACACGCATGCACCACAGCATGTTCACTTTCTTTTCTGAGGATTTAATCCCAAACTTGGGCTTCCCTGGTGGCTCAGAGGGTAAAGCATCTGCCTGCAGTGCAGGAGACCTGGGTTCGTTCCCTGGGTCAGAAAGATCCCCTGTAGAAGGAGATGGCAACCCACTCCAGTACTCTTGCCTGGGAAATTCCATGGACGGAGGAGCCTGGTAGGCTACAGTCATGGGATTGCAAAGAGTTAGACACGGATGATGAATAAATACATGTCTTAACGAATAACATTGTCTTTCTGACCCATGCAGAGCAATATATAGAGAAATAGAAATATGTTGAATTTTTTAAGATCCCATTTCTGATAATATAGAAAGAATCCAAGTTATAATTAACTTCTAGTAGTTGCTTGGATGTTTTTTACTTGATCTATTTGGGGAAATTCCATTATATGGCAAAAAAAAAAAGTCCACATAACAAAAACTCTTTTTTTATGATGTTGACCAGCTAATTTCTACTTAACCTTCAAACCTCAGCTCTTATTCTTTTCCTGGAAGTCCCTGTCCTTACAGCCCTTCTCTCCCTCCATCATCCTCCACCTGAGTCTAATTGTTACTCCTCGGAGCTCCCTGGCCCTCTGGGCTTGCCTCACCCATGATCCTCCCTAACATGCACCTTGATGTCCTCATCTCATGTCCTCATGGGCTGAAAACTTTTGGGGGACAGTCTGCTGTCTGAGTTTGTGTGCCTTGGCGTAGAATAAACATTCAAAAGATGTTTGTTATTTCTGTGATATTGAGTTGTAAGAATAATAGTTCTGAAGTTTTTCTTGCTACTGTGCTTTTCTCTTTTCAGGCTACCTTTTGGTTTTGCCCGAATGCCCCACCATTTCCCCACTTCTGTATTCAAACATTTTTGGAAGGACTAAATCACAGCCCTAGCCTGCAGAGAGTCGCAGGCTGAGCAAACAGACACACATAAAGAATTCTGTGTTGAGTTCCATGATAAAGGGGAAGATATGCTGTGAGAATATGGAGGACATTGATTATGATTTAGAACATCTGGGGAGGATTTAAAACCCTGCCCAAGGTTAGCATGAAGGGAGGTGTTTTCTTCTGCATCAGAACAACTATTCAATTTTTATGCTTCATAAGTTGCAGTATGGACTGTGTATATTCCCGAGCATGTGCCCATAGAAAGTACCTCCCTTCCTTTTTTTATTTTTAAAAGATTTAATATGTTTAAAGAAATGAAATAGGCAAAAATATGAGCTAGTAACAGAGAAATGAAACCATAAAAATTCATCAGTCCCCCGCCCCTTTCTGCTGTAGTTTTATTTGTATCTCTGTTCAAAGCCCAACCTGACCATGGAAAACTATTTTCTCCTCAGCATTACTTTTTAAAAAAATCAAAATCTTTGAGCATGTGAAAGTGAAGAGAATAATATAAAAATAATAATATAACAGATTTCCACTTGCCCAATAACAATTTTCAGCAGTAGTACCTCCCGTCTTGGTGAAAAAGAAGACTTTGATTACTTTCTAAGTGTGGGGGAGCCAGTCAAGAAAATCAGTAGGTGCTCACGTACCATTCAAACATTTTAATAGACTTAGGGGAGACAACATGCTTTTTCAAGATCAGAAAGATCTGATCAATTTAAACTCAAAGGGTAAGAAGTTATTGGAGGACAGGATTACATGATAGCTAAAAGATAATATTGAACTAGGAACCTTTAGGTCGTGAAAGCATGTGATGTAGATCATAGGAAAGAGAAATTCAGTTTAGTCTTAAATAAATGTTGAATGTTGGGAACAGACTGTCTTATTGAAAAGGTAAGATTGAGTACAACTTAAAATTCACCGTGATGCCATTTGAAGCATTTAAGATATATATATGTGCATGTGTACTCTGCCTCAATCCAAAAGGATCAGTGGGAGGACCCAATAAAGCGAACTGTACAAATGATTTCTAGAAATAAAGTCAGTTTCATAACATTTTCTAATATAATTTTAATAGTTCCCCTTCAGGAAAAAAAGTCAAGCAAAGCATGTTTATTGATTCACTCCTTCTGTGAACATTTAAAAACTACCTACTCAAATGCAGGGCACTGATCTAGGGATTTAAATGTGTTTGATTTTACTTCTGTCTCTTTCCCCACTCTCTGGTCTTCTATCTGGAGGAGTAAAAACACAAGTAATAGTAGATATCATTATATTTAGTTTGTAATGTATTAAGCTAGGTATTGGGCATTTTCTAACCAAGGAAGCTTAACAATACAATTCCTACTGTTTTTTTTTCAAATAATTCTCAGAATTTATTATTAATAATGTGAACCTGACCAGAAATAGTCTCTCCCCATTTCTAATCATAAATCTTGCTTCGGGAGATGAAGTATGATGGTGTCTATATTAGCACAATTTAGTTGGTAGTCACAGTTCTCATGTGAGTGGACACCATGCAAATAAATGTATACATTAAAATTGGACAGTACTTAAAGAGGTTTAGTAATTCATCCTGTTGCTTCTGCAAATAAAGAGCCAAAGCCCCATTTATGCACTTGCTAAAATATGGCAGATAATGATGCATTCATGTTTAATATTGCTAATAAATTTGAAAATTCACACTTTTATTGATAAACATTTTCTTGAAATGCAGTCCGGGAGGACAGATTGCTAAATCTAAAGACTTTATAAATGAGAATTGAAGACACTGATACGATTAGTGGCAGGGTTTGGGCAAGAGCCATCTACCAACTTACCTGACTCCCAAGCATTCAGCAATGACTTTCGTATTTCACTTTTATGTGCCACCAAACTGCACACAATTTTAGGGGAAAAATTAACATGGTAACAGTAATAATCATAGTAAATATTGTGCTTCTCCTTATTGACTTAAATTACATACTTACAATATTTCAGAAAAATATTTCTCTTAGTCTGGTTAAATATATTGCAGTTTTTGGCTGTAGAATTTATGTATAGAAGAAATACTTAAATCTCTTTTAAGATTTTCTCTTTGATGTACGCACCAAAAAGGCATATTATACACTTCAGACAGTTTGAGATCTAGAAATATTCATTGAAAATCACAAAGGCTCATTAATATTTCCATCTGCATTGGTTTTAATGACATATTGCATAGGTCAGGATACCCCAAGAATTATTTCCTCTTTGGGTTAGTTCTCTCTAAAATTTCAGAAGACTTTTGAGAGGAATGAATTCATAGCTTACAAATAATATTTCAGAATATATCTTAGAATAGCACAGCATACTAAACTGTATTTTTTGTAGTGAAAGTTTTACTGTATTTGATTACTATACAAAGTCTTAATGTTCTTTCTACTTATTACCCTCTGAATTGATTAGAACACATGCTTATTTGAATATTATCTTGTATCCTTAGTGGACTTTATGTTTCATTCTTTTTTTTCCCCATTAAGATTCCAGAAGCTTATTTCATTAGAGATCCCCATACGTTCCTTCTTACAAAGGACTTTATTAAGGTATTTGTGTTGTATTTAGTGTTCAGAGTGTTCTCTGGTCTCTAGCTGCTTGCATGTACTCACAGGATAACATTTCCACATTTAACCCCAGCTTCTAAATAAGAATAGTGACTTAACGGAAGCATGTTTGGAAGGAGAAGCAGAGCTTGTCTACAAAATACTAACACTTGGATGATTCTGCACCCTGGGAGAAGAGCACCCGGCGAATTTTCTAGACTTTTTTCATGGCTGACTTGGGATACACTTTACGTTGTCAGAGTGTGTTGACCTCTCTCGTTGATGCATACTGATTGTGACAATCACTCTCCTTCCCCTGCAGGCCATGGAGGCACAGATACAGAACTTTGGACAAACGCCATCTCAGTTGCTTATTGAGCCACATCCGCCTCGGAGCTCTGCCATGCACCTGGTAAGACGTGGCAGCTTGCGGAACATTTCTGTCTTTCTTTGTACCTGAGTAGAGTTCAAATAAAATAGTGATTTTTTTTTTAGCAGCATTTTAAAGCTTCTCGATGTATTGACTTAACTCTTCAGCCTCAAGATATACTGATTACCTAGAAAGAAACAGAAAAAGGAGTCTAGTTCTTACCTTTAAGTTTGGCTTCAGCTAGCCCAATTTTGGATTCACAAAAATAGCCGCCCTCTCTGTTAGGAGTTGGCTCATATATATAAACTCCTTCATACACATACAGGCTTATAGACATACACAGGCACCAAAATTAGGTTACACTTATAAATTAGAATGAAAAATATAATAGAAACACAATCTAAAGGTAGCAGGTTTGATCTTTGGGGGCAAAGTGTGGTAGGGGAAGTAGTTCATTTTAAGAAAAGGAAAGAAATATAGAGATAATATACAACCTCTGCATGGCAGCAGTCAAGAAAGTAGATTAAAAATAAGGACCTCAGAACCAGATTTGGGTCAAGCACCATGTCTGCCATGAACTAATGAATGAATTGGGCAGGGTATTTAAGTTCTTTGTTTACATTTCAGCATGTGTAGCCTGAGGGTAACAAATCGCACCAGCCCTGAAAATGTAATGACTCAGTACTGTATGTAGCACTTAGACTACACACCCTGGCATACAGGTACTCAGTAAATGTTAGCTGGCGTCATATTCTCAGTCTGCGAGGGAAGAAGTAATATTCTTTTCATTTCAATCTGCATCTTTTAAGATCCATTTTCATAAGAATACGGCCTCTTTTCAGTTTTTAGCAGTTAACATTTCCCTCTTTATTTAATTTGAAGGTAAAAATTTTTCTAAGAAATTACTTTAGAACTTACTTTGTCACTGTGATTTTCCACTAAGTTTTTACTGAGAAAAAAAAAATGCTTGACAGCAAAAATATATTTGCAGAATGAATTACAGTTCATCAATTTTTCTAGATAATTGTCAAGGGACCAGATATCCTCATACTGGAGTAAAGTGCCCTAGAACACGGTCCACACTAAACGTGTAAACAAATGTACAAGTTGTTATTGTGTGATAGAAGTATTGTTCGTACCTTTCATTTATCCTGTCAACTACTTTACACATTTGAATCTAGCCCCTTCTGTGTGCCTAAGCATTGGCAGTACAGAGACAATACGTCCTATACACCTTCGAAGGGTTGATAGTCCATCACCTACTGAAACATAAATAAATGTGGATGTTTGAAAACATTTCTTTTCCTCTACAATAACTCAGCTGAACAGTTTCACTGTTTAGTCACTAATGAATTCTGCTGCTTGAGGTGGGTCCTCACATGCAGCCAAGCAGAGAGGCTTTCACCACGCGTGCTGTCCCCATCCCACACCCAGGCGCAGCGTAGACGTGGAGCCTGCAGACCTGAGAGGAAGCATTTTTACCAAACTGTCCAAAAGAGTCTCTCTCACACTTTGTTTTATGAAATGCTTTGGCAGAAGAGTTTTATCCCCATGTTGGTTTTCTCTGTTTAATAATAATAATAGTAAAAAATATTTATCCTGGAGAAATGCCCAGTCAGAACTCATTACTTTCCTAGGGGAAATTGTTAGAGGCTAAATTGGCATGGAACTGTTTATAAAGAAAATCAGCTTTTTAAGTTTATGTAGCAGAGAATTCACACACACACATACACACACACACGTCTATATAAAATAGTGAACAATTAGAAAACATTCATGAAAGCTAAATAGTGGTTATTTCCAACATTCTTATCTGTCTTTTATGTAATAATGTGTATAGTATTTTGCAACCCACTCCAGTATTCTTGCCTGGGAAATCCCATGGACAGAGGAGCCTTACAGACTACATTCCATGGGTTGGCAAAGAGTCAGATATATCTTAGCGACTAAACCACCACCACCATACTACTTACTGGTAATACTGGTAGTGTCTACTTTCTATCACGTCATATACTAGATGTTTGAGAAACAAAGATTAAAAAAGCAAAGAGAGTGTTGTCTCTCAGGAAGCTCACCATCGAGCAGAGGAAGGAGCCTAAACCACGGTCATCAGAGACACAGCAGAAGCGTGCACACGGAGCACGGACAAGGGAGGCTCTGATATTTTAATTATTGAGACTGTAGCCGTGCCCCCAGATCAGCCAGGTAAAAAATGAAAGAATGGCTTCACTTCATATTCACATACACAGTGATGGTAACTGGCTTGACTGATGTTTCCACCACAGTGATGTTGTAACTGCACTGAAAAATTACACTGCATCATGTGGACATATCGCTAAGCTAACTTCTTAAATCATCTGGAAATGTGTTAGTCACTCAGTCGTGTCCAACTCTGCGACCCTGTGAACTGTAGTCCACCAGGCTCCTCTGTCCATGGGATTCTCCAGGCAAGAATACTGGAGTGGGCTGCCATGTCTTCTCCAGGGGATCTTCCCAACCCAGGGATCAAACCTGGGTCTCCTGCATTGCAGGCAGAGTCTTTCCATCCGAGCCACCAGGGAAGCCCTCTCCCATCGTCTGGCAGCACCTAAATTGCAGCTGGTTATTAATCATTGGGGGGTCCTCTCTCAGCAACTGTGCGGAGTGCCTGCTCATTTGGCTGTGCCCTCCTCACAGACAAGAGTGCCAGCCGCTCTGCGGTCTGCTTGTGCTCACGCTAGCCTGTTTTAATTTCACTCTCCCCCACGCTGTCACTAACTGTGTTATTCCTTTTGTTTCCTTTGCTCTCCTCCCTTTCTATTCAACAGTGTTTCCTTCCACAGAGTCCACTCATGTTTAAAGATCAGATGCAGCAGGATGTGATCATGGTGCTGAAGTTTCCGTCAAACTCCCCAGTGACGCACGTGGCGGCCAACACGCTCCCCCACCTGACCGTCCCCGCGGTGGTGACGGTGACCTGCAGCAGGCTGTTTGCGGTGAACCGGTGGCACAACACAGTAGGTGCGTGGGCCTGAGGGGGTCGCTTCCTAGCGGGGCCTTAAAGCTGGGGTTCAGGTGAGTGTGCGGAGGGCTAGTGCGTGTGCCCCGTGAGCTCCAGGAAGAGCAGAGTAAATGACTGCCAGACCTCACTCTAACGCGTCTGTCTTCACTGCTGCCGTGGTTTAGTGCCACATGCAGTGCTTGTTGTTTAGTCACTCAGTCACGTCCAACTCTTGTGACCCCATAGATGGTAGTCCACCAGGCTCCTCTGTCCATGGGATTTCCCAGGCAAGAACACTGAAATGGGTTGCCATGTCCTCCTCCAGGGGATCTTCCCGACCCAGGGATCGAACCCTTGTGTCTGCACTGACAGGCAGATTCTTTCCCACTGAGCCACAGGGAAGCTCACAGAGTGCTTGGCTAATGGTTCAGTATCTAATAAGTATTTGATTAATTGAAGCAATTCTACTAATAATTCAGGTCCTCCCACCCTGCTCCTGGGAGGGGAAAAAAAAAGACAAATTGTATCCCATACTAAACAAAAACAACTTTGAATCTAGGTGGTTTCAAATCCTTTTTCTCCCACTTGATTAACTCATTTAGGAAATATCTGAATGACCACTTTGTGTCAAGTGGTCCTGGGCACTGGGAGTAGCAGCAGTGGACAAGGCAAGTAGCATCCCTCTCTTTGTGGAGCTTTGAGTCCGAGAGAAGACAGAATCTAAATTGTTGAGTTATTTCATGTGTGTTTTCTCCACACTCATTCCTGAAGGTTCCAGCTAGTACATCTTGAAGTGATATAATTCTGTCATGAAAATTCGACAAATTGATACTTATCCAGCCAGGACAGCAGTGGATGGGACTAAATGATTTAGTTGGCCCAGTTCATTACTTATGATCTCCCTAGAAGCCTCAAGATCCCCACTGTCTCTAAGTCTGAATGGCTGAGCCACACCAAGTTCACCTGAATCTTAATTCTACTGACTTCTGCGTCACTCTGGAAAACCAGATTACTTTTAGCTTTATCTCCTAAGAATTTCTGAATACCTGTTTTATGGTTATTGGTAATACTTTCAACATGAAGTAGAATGACTTCCATTCACTCAGAAATACAAAGAAGACATCTCTTAAAAATACCTGGGGTTGGCTAAAAAGTTTGTTCAGGTTTTTCCATAATACTTTACAGAAAAACCTGAATGAACTTTCAGACCAACCCAAATATGACTTTATTATTCACAGGAGTCTTAGCCTCTAGAAATATTTTGCACTGAGAGAAAGCTATGAAGATTTGATTTTTATTTTCTTTAGAGTTGTTCTAAAGTTTATATGTTACCCCATGTAAGAAATGATGACTAAAGAACTCAATCAAGCTCTATCTATTAATCCTCTGAAAGTAGCTTTTAGTTAAGATTTTAGGTGTGGCTCAACTGTATACCTTCAGTTGGCTCGTCATCTTGTGAAAGAAGCTGGAAAGGATGGGAGTCCCGTCCTCTCTGCCTTGACCCAGGTCGGCCCATGCCCACACCCATTCCTACATGTAGACATAACCTTTTCTTAGATTTCAGCTCTCTGATGGATTCCAGAAATGTTATAGTCTTCTATTTTATCCAGCTTTTTCTGTTGTTAGGATAACAACACTCTTCCTCGCTTTCTCCATCTTAAGTGGAAACCAACAGTCCCTGTTGTAATGCTTTTTTTAAGATTTGTCTTCAAAAACATGTAGTGTGACTGAATGATTCTTACAGTAATTTGCCAAATAATTTTTATGAAAATATATATATTGTATAATTGTTATAAAACACTGCTTATTAGGAAATTCCTCTGTTCTGAGAACTTTATGGTCATTTTCTCTTTTAATTAATCTTTAGGCCTCAGAGGAGCTCCAGGTTACTCCTTGGACCAAGCCCATCATCTTCCCATTGAAATGGATCCACTAATTGGTATGTTAACAACAAAAAATGCATTTTCATAAATGCAGCCTATCCACAGATTCCTATGTGGTTATTTATCACAAATGACAGTTGAATGATACTTTTTCTGTCACAACTTAATGTTCAAATAATGTCAAATTGCCATCAAGGAGCTGTGCAAATCATAATATGTCATCTAAGAACTTTTTGATATTAAAATAATGATTTGTGGTATTTTCTTGGTATTTCCAGAGGTCATTTAGGTTGGTTCTAAACAAGGCATATAATCCAAACCGTGCTTTCTTTCAGCCACAACTCTTCTTTAACAACTTTATATTATTTCAAATATATAAGGACTCAAAGCTATTATTAAGAAAGTTGATACTAAAGAATAACTTTTCTGGAAATCTCCATTCAATAGAGCTTAGCATTTTTTTTTTTAATTTAAGATTTCATATGAATTGGCAAACTCAGAAGCTATAACTATTTGTAGCAGTATTCAAAATATTTTTAAATAATCACATACACATTTATTAGCTGTGTGATGCAGAACAAGTGCCTTAATCTTTCCGGGCCTCAGTTTCATATCTGTAAGATGGTTCCTAATAATGTTTGTTCTCCCTATCCTCATGGGATCATATGAGAGCTAAATAAAGAAAAAAATCGAATATGGTATGAAAAATTATAAAACCATAAACAATTTATGGTATTTTTTCTTTAGATTAATTCAGCCTTCATCTTTGAACACAGAAATAAGATGCAAGGCAGCCATTTAGGTTAGTTACCTATACTCCTACACAGAACAGCACTTATATTTCTCTCGGAGAATATATGCTTAGGACAAGGAATATTTTTCAAGTGGAGTCTAGGTTCTAGCTGTTTCTCTGCTAAAAAAAATAGCAACAGTTTCACGTACAGCTAGAGTGTAACCGTGGAAGATTAATAGCTGTATGCTAATTAATCAGGCACCAACTACATAATTTTCAAGTGACTCAGACCTTTGATTTTCTTTTCCTTTGCTGTTTTTTTAAACTTTTTTTTTTTTACTTTTTGCCTCCTCTAGTAATTATTATTATAGTGTCAGTCGATGTCCACAAATAGTAACACTTAGATTTAATTGGTGTTAGGAAGTGATGGTGATCTTCTACATCTGCATTTTCTGTTTAAGAATTCAGCCCAGGGATTTGGCCTGAAAGGACGGTGTGGAGTAAGGGACAGGCTGGCATGCAGACAGGCACTGGGGAAATCACAGGGCATCTCTGAGTTCCTGACTTTATTCACATTCAGTCCCAGTGCTGCCCATGACTCTCTGCCTGTCTCTTTCTTCCCCAGCGCCTCTCCCATCTTTCTCATTCCCCTCCTCCCCTGCCAGCCCATTCTGGAAAGGCTTCTGTTTGTTGACAATCCAGGTCTTTAAAGCTGCTGACCTAAAGCTCCCTGAGGGGCCACCTACATAACAACACCCCTCGCACAAATCCGTACTTTCTTCTTTTCCCATGAATCATAAAGGCCATCAGAAAATGACAGGTGGGGGCAAATATGAAAACATTTTTTCTTTATGTAACATACTTCATACAATATTTATTTCTTATTATTATTGAACTTGTTGGACAATAATGAACTTGTGCAGGGTGAATATCTATTGAATTAAGTGCATATAAATATTTTTATTATGTTGTAAATTCCCATCTTGAATTCCTAATATCAGTGGAAGAACTACTTAAATTTCCAACAATTTTTTTAATATATAATATGGTTCATAAATAATCATTGTTACTAAAGAGTTTATATTCCTCATGGGGAAATGCTAAAATCTTAATCATATAGCATTAGAACCCATTTCTAGATAAATGAAGCATAAAATTATTCCTTCTGTAAGTGCTTGGTGAAACTCTTTGTAGAATCTCTCTTTAAATTCCTGTATCTGTTTTATGTTTAGCCAATAACTCTGGTGTGAATAAACGACAGATCACAGACCTCGTTGACCAGAGCATACAAATCAACGCACATTGTTTTGTGGTCACGGCAGATAATCGCTATATTCTTATCTGTGGATTCTGGGATAAGAGCTTCAGAGTTTATTCTACAGAAACAGGTAAACTGAACTATGAAATACCTTATCCTCATCAGAATGCCTATTGTTTCACCTAAAGTTTCATATGAAGTCATACTTCTTAATGTAGGCATCTTCATCTTGATGCCAAGATTCCAATTAAATGTCCACATTGTAAGTAATTGACTGCTTCTAATTTCATCCATTCTGAACTTTAGCATGAGTTGAGCCCTGAGTTCATGGGACAAAAGGGACTACTGTCCCCCTCTCCCAAATCAAATCCAGTAAAAGGCCTTAAAGCTCCCCTTAGTCTGGCCTAGCCCAAGGGGAAAAAAATCATGATTGTGTTATTTTATAAGTTCTTTCCTTAAAAAAAACGCCGAAGTGACGTTCTTGTATCATTTTTTCAGAAGGGATTCAAGAACCTAAATCTGTAGCTAGATTTGAATTACCTTGTAAGTTTACAGGTCTATAGAGTCACTTTCCACAAATCTAGTAAAATAAAGTTAAGCTTACTACCGTTTAAAGAAAGATAGCCGTTGGATTCGACATGCCATTTCTGTGTTGCAGGGAAGCTAACTCAGATTGTATTTGGCCACTGGGACGTGGTGACGTGCTTGGCCAGGTCTGAGTCGTACATCGGCGGGGACTGCTACATCGTGTCTGGGTCTCGCGATGCCACCCTGCTGCTCTGGTACTGGAGCGGCCGGCACCACATCATAGGGGACAACCCGAACAGCAGTGAGTATCAGTCCGGAATCGTCCCATCAGACTGTAAATTCCTTTAATTTCCCTAATAACTTTTGCTGGGATTGTAAGGATTTTAAAATACGAAAGCTTAAAAAGCATTGGAATATAGCTGTATTCAGAGTGTAAAAAGAGAGCAACCACTGTAACCTTCAGCCTGAGGAAACTCCCAGATCCCCTCACAGTGACCCTCTGCCCAGCTGCCCTTCCCCAGTCTCCAGATGTCCCCATCCTTTCGGAATTTCCTTCCATGTCACCTGGTCCTCTCAACTTCCTGTGATTTCTCTCAACTGAATGTATTCTCTCCCTTCTCTGAAATTCCATACACTTTATTCGTGCCTCCTGAGGACACCTACTGCTTTCTACGAGGGGTATAGTAAGTATCTGTATTTATTTGACGATGATTGAGCACCCCCTCAGGTTAGGCATGGAGGGGAGCGAAAGCTGAATAAGATGATTTCTTTGTTTAGGGTGATTCCTGACTGTTTTTTATTCAACAGTGCTCCCAGAAATATTCCATAGGAAAAAAAAAAAAGAGGTACTCCAGAGTAAAATAAATTTTAGAAAACACAGCTTATACACTCTTATTCTCTATGTAAGCTCTGAAAGACTCACACAAATACGTCTGTTGATGTTTGCATAAACCAGAGTTTCTCAAGGGCTTCCCAGCTGGTGCAGTGGTAAAGAATCCAACGCAGGAGACACAGGTTTGATCCCTGAGTTGGGAAGATTCCGCTGGAGAAGGAAATAGCAACCTCACTCCAGTATTCTTGCCTGGAGAATCCCATGGACAGAGGAGTCTGGTGGACTGCAGTCCATGGGGTTGCGAAGAGTCTCACATGACTGAGCACACACATGCACACGTGGTTTCTCAAACATGTTTTCCGAGGAACCTTTTGCTCATGAAAGAGCAGTTACTATTCCTGCGAACTGTTGTTCTGAGGAAGCTCTGACGCGCACCATGAGACCCTCTCTTTGCACTGAAGGTTCTGATTCCTGGCATAGTTGCACACATTATAGGTTTTCAATAAATGCTGTTAAATGACTGAGGAACTAGATAACAGATTTCCTAGAAATAATTACTGTTTTTAACTACCAAGCTTGTATCTCCTGTAAAATAGAGAATGATTTCTGTAAACTGTTAATAATGGCGAGTACCTAAACTAGCGTTATTCCAATTATAATTCATACATTGGTCACAATTTTAGCAGTACTCTGAAAACATGAGTTTGGGACTATTTATGATGAAACAGAGCTAAGAATTTCCCAAGAATACTATGTACCTCCCCTGAAATACTGTACAGAAAAAGAAATGTACAGGAGACCAAGGTATAACTGTGAGAGAGCAGGGCATGGAAATGTTCATATGTATATGTAGGTAGTGAGAGATTGAAAGACCAGGTGATTTAGATGACCCGGTGATTTATTCTTGTCGCCCATAGCTAGAGGTGAAGAAAAGTAGATGAAAAAACTAAAAGTGTATTATGAAGTTGTGTCTCTGAGTGTAGATACTGAATAAGAGAAACTACGTGTAATTATACATTTTAGCCTCTGCTCCAAGTTGTGAGATATTGGTTTGAGGAAAACAATTGCTTGATTTCCAACCAGCACAACTAATCAGCCACCAATTCTACAGTATACAGAACATCATATGCCAACTGCTAATAAGTTATTTACTCTTTTTAAAACTGTATCCCTAAAAAAAAAAAAGAGCTTTGTTTTTAACAGGATTCTTGTGTGTGTGTGTGTAAAATATATTTGACCTACTTTACTATTATACTTTATTATTCTTAATCATGGTACATTATCACATATATTTTGTCTAAGTGTATTTTTACATATTTCCAACCTTCCTTTTTTGAGACTAGTGTAGCATTCATTACAAGAGAAGTTGAATTGAGCACCAGAGCTGTGTGGTATCTTCCATCTATTATTGACACAAATTAGAAGTTATTAGATATAAAAAACTTTATAAAGGAGCAGAATAGTGTTTTAAATCCAACTAATTCACATCTTCAAAATGAAGCTCAGAAATGATGAAAATTATGTTTCCAAAAACAATTCATTTCTTAAAAACTACCATCTGGTAGTAGAGAAGATAATATAATGTCCTGCTATGAGATAAAAATGTTAAATTATAGTAATCATCTGTTAACTACTTTATTTTCTAATTATCTTCTAAACGAAATGATGGTTGACAATTGATTGTATCTTTGCTCCATCACTTAGCAAGAAGAGTGAAATGTAGTATTATTTAGAGTATTCAAAGTTCCTATGGTAGGAGCTGTGTAATAGGAATGTTTATGTTAATTCTTAAGAACAAAACTGTGACTGATAGATTTGTTAAAATGTAGCATTTTATTTAAGCTTTAAATAAAGACAGGATTATCCCTAAGAAATCATTGCATAATATTACCCATACAGTATTGTCTCCATTTGTGGGGATATATATTTTTTGATTAAAAACTGTCATCATCATTATAAACCTAAAGGACTTTCATAAAACCCACCCTGCCAAGACTTTCCTAGACATTTAATGTGAGCCTATATCGCATGGTTCCATTGTATTTGTTATCCTTAACATAAAAGGGAAGAAATGCTCTTCTAGATTAAACAGGATGAATTGCTAAAGTATTGGCCAAGCAGCAAGCATGTACTGAACATGTGCTGCGTCCTGGTACTGTCTTAGCAGCTGGGAGGGCTGGGCAGTAAAAGTCTCTGACTTTCTGGTGTTCACCCAAAAGTCTATATTATAATCTATATAGACTATAAGAGTCACAAAACTGCTTCTCCTGCTTGGAATTATCAAGTGTACTGAGTACTGCATGGATCATAAATTGCTATCAGTTAGTATTTAGTTTCCTAAGTATTCGTATCTACAAAATGTTTAATGTTATATCTTGGGCACAAATAGATGATTTGTATAAAAACTGATTTAAGCTTTTTGCCACATGGATAGTAAAAATCATGAGAGTTAAAAATAATAGTCATTTTTAGTAGTTGATTGACTTGACTGATTTGTGACTGACTTAACCTGTTAGAAAAGGCAACCTCATGTAGGCGTGCCCAGAGAGACCATATGTGTTGGTCAGTTCACCTTTTGCAGAGGCAGTCAAAGCACACACTGAATTGACTGTCACATCAGGGATCAGCCATGGGTATTTGCCATCAGAAAACTCACAATATGAAAGGAAAAGCTTTTTTTTTTTCCAGTTTCAGTTTAATCTATTCTAGCTACCAATTCACAGGTCAGAGAATCAGGCTATATGTGCTTTCTGTCTCATAATGCATTGCTACACAAGACCAAAAAGCTAGTTACGTCTAAATTCATATTAAAGTGTGTGACACAATGCCCTTAGGTTTCAGGGGTTGTATATATTAACCTAGACTTGAAGAGGGAAGTCCTGGCATGAAATGTAATATCCCAGTAGCTGTTAGAATTCAGAACTTGGTCTTGCTGTGGACATTAAATTCGCTTTGTATGTCAGAGGCTGAATCATGTCTATCCAGCACAACACCATAATGTGATAGATTCGTTTACTCACCTTATGTGCACATCACTAAAACTTCCTTAAGATAAACTCAAGCACTTTAATAGATGTATGCTTCTTTTACATTGTCATTATTATTTTTTGATGCATAGCTCTATTGGTGTCACAGAGGGAAAAAAAATAGTGTCTCTGCATTTTTTTAGGTAAGTTTGAAAGAGTTAATGGCTTCATTGTGTCAAATACATACATTGTTATGACTAACTTGGACATCTCATAAATAAATCTTTTTCTAATTGTCTTTACAGTTTTAATGAATTTGCCACAAAGACAATGAAAATGTGTAAGCAGATGATTACAGAGTTTCAGACCATAAAAGAAACATGCAAAGGCTACCTGGCCTAGGTTCCCGTTGAATTAATTATACTGGTTTCATTAATATATTGCAGGCTAATATTCACTGCTACTCTTTCAAACTTGCAACTCCGAACATAGACAATTTTCCTGTGGATGTAAATAGGTGCCTGACGAGATAACAGAATTGCAGATGTGAAGAACACACGCTTTGATCTGAAGCAGACTCTTACACAAATTGTGAAACTAATTTGGAAGTGATAAAAATTAATTTGCGCACTTTAATTGGAAGCAGGCGACTGCCTGAAAGGAAGGAGAGCGGAGCAGGCAATCTGTGCTCAAAGCTGATTGAATTTTTTGTCAGGCAGGTATCTTGGACTTGGCCGCTTATCCTCCTGAGCCCTTCTCTACGATATATTACAGCCCATCTCTGACTGGTGTTCTTTAAAAGGATCAATGCTATTCCTGTTGAATCCCTGGAGCCCCAAATTTCATTGATCTTGGGACTTGACATTTCTCATTACGTGCTGTAGCTTCCAACGAGATAGTCACAAGAGAGGCAAGTCAACATTGTCTCTTCAGCAGACACTTAAAACACATCAGGGCCTCGGCTCCAAATCCAGTCTGCTTGTAAAGTGTGTGGTTTTAATGTCTATACCAGATACAAGGTGCTGGATAGAGAGATGGTTGACATTTTTTTTTTTTAATCATAGCAACAGGAAACTTTGAAAGTGAATTTACTGTTCATCTTTGCAAATCAAATCTACGAATACACTTTGAGTCATATGTGTAAAAGGTTGTTATTATGCTTTTGCAATTTCACTTTTGAAAAACAAGCCTTTAGCTCACGTTTGAGCATTATGCAAAACAAACTATGAAATGAGAAGCCCATTGAAAAGGAAACTCCAGCTGTGCACGCATCTTTTCCCTGGGCTCCCATTGTGTAAGCCTCAGCTCTGGACACTGACACCCCTGCCAGCTCCAACCTGTCACTAAACATCTGCCAAATCACATCCCTTGCTTTGTCTGCACCCAGCCTTCTTTTCAAATGACCATCCTGGTGCCCAGCTCCACAGCCACCACTAACCAGTGGTGCTATAGAGGATGAAGAAAGCTTGGACAAAGAATAACCTGATGATTTCATATGTATATCTATTATATATCTAATATATATGTATTAGAGCATGGAATCTTAACTAGGGTTTAGTAAGTGTTAAACCTCTTCTCATTAACTTTGAGAGGAGGTGTAGTTTTACATGTGTAATAATTTTTACCTTGTAGGGCTTTCTGGGCGCCAAAAGACAATGTCCATAATGTAGCGCCCCTAGTACAGAGCCCATTCTGCAGGAGACCTCCTCCCGTCCCCTCAGCCCAACATTAGGAGACTTTATATGGTTCTTGACTAAGAAGGGGACTGCTTGCCACTCAGCTTCTGCTTTTCCTTCCCCCTTTAAAGAACTGAGGCTGCAAGAGACTTTGTCTTGAGCTAGAAGCAATCTAAGAAACAGAAGTGACTATGTGCTCTCATGATCCAGGTGTCTCGGATCTATACCAGTGGGATCTCTGGGCGCCATGCAGAATCGCACCTCCTTGGGAAAGACAGGCGGATGATACTGTTGATTATTTAGGGAAGAGGATGGTAGCACAGTTGTGTACTGTGACCTAGATCCTAGTCCTGAAGACTCAGGACTTAAAGGACAGACAACTGCCCTGAAATAGCAATGCTCAGGGGAAAATGTGGTCAGTGCCCTCTCTGAAGAAGAAAAAGAATAACTTAGACTTAATGACTAGATAGGTTTATATCTATCATCTATTTTTTCAAGTACTCCATGAGTGCATGATAAAATGAAACCACATCATGGGTCTTTTTCCAACACATGGAATGTTTTTATGTGGGTTGCCTTGTGACCTGTAGAAAATGCAGGCCCAGGTGTTTCTAGTACTTGGGCCACAAATGTCTGCAGCAAGCCCTCAGGGGGCCGAGAACACGGTATCTCAAGAAGGGACTCCTCACGACTAAGATCTTCTAAGCTACCTCAGCAAATGATGTCTAGCATCATTTTTTTTTTTCAAAATAAATCTTGAAATCAGAGAGCACTGATGAAAATACCACACCCTTTGAAATCTCTTATTCTAGAAACCCAGGTCAAAAATCCATCATTTTTATATAAGTATAAACATGACTGAAAATACTTTCTGCAGTGATTCTGCAATGACCCCACAAAGGCCAGGGATAAAATCTGAATGTCATATATCATGAGGAGGTTCATTTTCTGACTCCAGCAGAACCACACTGAGGATCATAGAAAATCTCTGCTGTTTTTGTTTAGCTCTAATTTAGTAGAACCCAAGCTTCTCCTGCATATTAGTAGTCCCATAAATGAGGTTTAAAATAATAAGAACCATGAGTAATCTTTACTTTGATCACTTCTCTGAAAGCCACAGCCCATCACGCTGAAAGGCTCTCTTGTCAGTTCTATGTGGATAGCAGCATCGGATACCTTTGTACTTTTTTCATCATCCATTTAAAAAATATTGAAATGACTTGTGATAAAAATGAGATGGAATCTGTTTATTGTAAGCCTGGTATATTTGCTCTTTCCAAATACTTGCCTATGAGGAATCTCAAAATCGGACTTTTTTTTTTTTCATTCATAGTAATTCCATCACACAGAGAGCTCTTCTCCTGAGAAAGTGACTCTGGAAGGAGGGCAGTGGTGCTCTGGTCCTCAGAGGAGAGGTCTCACCTGCACCTCCCTCTGCGCAGTGCCCTTTGACCCTCAGCTACATCCATCAGTTGTGATGTGACACTGACAGAATATTTCTAGGATTGTGAATGATTGTCTGGGTGGGTGACATCTGTCCCTGGCAGTGAAATGAAATATAGGGAATATGTTTACCCCCCGACTCCCGCTGCCGCTGCAGATTCCCCAACTCAAAACCCTGGAATAACATGTTATTTACTCTTGTGTAGTTGAAAGCAGGAAACCATGCTTCTCAGGGGCCCTACAAAATCTTCTAATAGTTAAGTTTTGCAGTTTACTCAAATGACTTGGGGAAATTGTAATGAAAAATAAAACACTTCAAAACTTTTAAATCAGAGGTAAGCCTTGGAAAAACTTACTTCCTCAGAAAATGCATTACATACTTAAGGAATATGTTTACTATTTTTATACTTTTTTTAAATTTCTGCAATAGAACTAGATTGCTTTTTACTTTTTCTGTGGCATATAGGGGAGAGGTTTATAAAACTATATAAATTTTATGAAATATATAATTGCAAGATGTTTAATTCATCAGTCTCGCCAAGATAAAATAATCACTTAGAAAAATTACGGATAATATTACACATAAAATCTTGTCAGTAATTAATCCTCATTTTGCCAGGGAACTTAGGGCATCTTTGAAGCATAAATTTAGAATCAAATGACAGACTAACATGGGCTTTTAGCTTCCCCTCCCACTCACCATCTAGGTAAGAAATGTCTCAAACACAAAATGGAAGCTGATGGATGTGAGGAAACACAGAAAACAGTGCGCAGTGCCTGGGGAGACAGAACACAGTGGGTCTGAAGGAGGAGACACTGGCAGAGGGAAAGAGTATTGAGTACCTTGCTGGGTAGGGCGCTTTCATTATGCACTTTCTACACAGAATTTTCCATGCATGACCTGTTGAAGCCTTCCCTCCTGCCACATGGGGCAGGGAATCAGAGCACTGCCCAGGGCTGGATCATTGCCAGGGGAGGGGCTGACCCAGGAGGCGGGCACAAGCTCCAGCCCTTGGGCATTCACTTCCTACACCGCCTTCTTCACAGTGAGGGGAGCGCAGCCCAGGAAGCATAGGACGTCTCTCTGAGAGATGAGATGGAGGAGGGGGTTCAGCCTGATCCAGAAAAAAGTACGAATTCACAGAGAAAAACAGGCTAGCATGCAGGATCTCAGGCAGCATAAAGGAAAGATCACAGACTCAACAACCAGATGAAGCAGAGTGAACAGAAAAGAAAAATACAGAACTTTCTTAAAAGTCTTAATATTTTCTAAAGTATGAGAAAGGGGACGTTAAAGCCACTGGTAATGTTCTGTATTTTTAAGCTGGGGATGAGTACAAGGTAATTCATTTTATTCTCTTTTATATATATATATATATATATGCTATAAATATTTAATATATAATTAATGTTTTTAATATAAAAGCAAATGAAAATACACATAGTTGTGTGGAAGCTGCCAACTTGAATTTTTTAATTATCAATAAAAAATAGTCTACAATAATATTCCTCAAACTTAACTAATACACTGACCCCTTTTAAAAAGTACAAAATTATTACTAACCCCCCCAAAAATCTCTGACTCTAAGGAATGTGTTCTTGAACCCCTTGAATCTAGTTTGAGAAACATTGACTTAATTAGCTCATCTTAATCTTTAAGTGCATTTCAACTTTTAATTGCTGCAGCATAGATTTTTGATGGTGGAGAGAGATTTCGTCTTTACAACTGGTTAAAAATGTACAGTATCATCAAAGTGCAAATCTGAAATTTAAAATTTTTCATAGAACTTTTCAGTCTCAAGAAAATAGCCACAGATCCCAGGATACACAGACCATAATTGGATAAATACCAAGAATTCTGGAAGAGTTGCAGTCAAAAGGCCAAGTTACAACATGACTTCTCAAGCAGAAAAAGTAATGGTCAGTGATACTGACAACTTAACATGAAATAATGATTATTTTATATATGCACAAAGGCTTATTTATGTATAATACTTGTTCTTTGCTGAAATTATATTGTAGAATCAACTGAACAATACATCCAAGATGAATAACAAAATCATACAAGTCTGCTGGAACTATTTAATAATTAAAGAGGCAATATAAGGCATTAATAAGTGTGATGTTGTTAATCAAAAGTGGAAATAGTTGGATATTACAAGGCAATGATAAACAGTTGTTGGATCTGACATGAATAGTCCAGACCCAAACGGTATTGTTAATAAGCATTTCATGTCCCTCTTTCTGACCACCCTGCCTTCAGCAGAGTTTCACTTCAGAGTCTGCTGGTCATATCCTACCCTGTACCGCTGACACTGGCTTTCTTTTCCCATGTACCAAAGCAGCCACTCCAAACTGTACCCAGGATGGCAGCATACCCAATGCACCTTCCAAAATTCCTCTCTGAATTTCTGTTGTTTCCTCTTCCTCCACACTTTTGCAGCAAGAGTATGGCAATCCCTCATTTCCATCTCAAAAGTGGCTTCTCCAAATGACTTTCCCAGCAAGACATCACTGGGCAAGAAGCCCTCTCAACTTTGCTGGTCCTTCTCACAGTCTTACATGCATGCAGTTTATTCACCAGTATTCTGCTTTTCTCTCCATTCATTTGTGGATTTTTTTCTTTTTTTTTAATCCCATTTCACTCTGTGCACCCACGTTTGTTCTTCACACTTGTCATTGTTGAGTGCCTCCAGTGGTCAACCTGTGGAAGATGTGCCATGGTTGTTTGATGTGTTCTCAGCAATTCCAGGTTATAACTTATGTCTTTTTTATACTCCCAACTCCTAACCGGCTTAGAAGACCTGTCACTTAGAAGGCATGCACTCAGTACAGAGGGCAAAGCACTTGGCAGTCAGAATGCTGATGCAGATAATTCAGCTGCGCGTTCTTGGCTAGGATCGCACCAGTACAGTCAGACGGAGAATTAAGATGATCATCTGATCGTCTCTTCTCCAAAAAATCAAAGCACCACAGCCTGTTTTGTTGAAGATATTAAGGAACATTTTTAAAGGGGTAAGAGCACGGGTTGCAAAATTTACCTAGCTCTGGGTTCAGTTCCAACACTTTTTCCTATATGAACTTGTGTAAGTTGAACAACCTTTCAAAGCTTTGGAGTTCTATAAAATAGAAACAATCATTGTACCTTCCTCCTATGAATGCTGTCATAATTAAATGACATTACCCATGTAAATGTTTTGGCAAGCTTGATTTCTATTTCTTAACAGTAATCAAGAAGAAAAAAACAGTATTTCTCACCACTATCGTGATGCTATAAGTACGTCACATTTGTTGACTTAGCCATCATCTAAGCATCCTGAGTCAAAGCTATGGTTTTTCCAGTAGTCATGTATGGATGTGAGAGCTGAGCCATAAAGAAGAATTAATGCTTTCAAACTTTGGTGTTGGAGAAGACTATTGAGAGTCCCTTGGACTGCAAGGAGATCCAACCAGTCAATCCTAAAGGAAATCAACCCTGAATATTCATTGGAAGGACTGATGCTGAAGCTGAAGCTCCAATACTTTGGCCACAATGTGTAGAGCCAACTCATGGGAAAAGACCCTGATGCTGGGAAAGACTGAAGGCAGGAGAAGAAGGGGGCAACAGAGGATGAGATGGTTGGATGGCATCACCGACTCAATGGGCATGGGTTTGAGCAAGCTCTGGGAGACAGTGAAGGACAGGGAAGCCTGGCATGCTGCAGTCCATGGGATCACAAAGAGTTGGACACAACTGAGTGACTGAACAACAACAAAAGCTTCCTGTGTAGTAGGCACAGTAGATTTCCCCATTTTGCAGATGAGGAAAAAGCAGAGAGGTTAAGTAACTGCCTCATAGTCACACAGCTATTAATAGTAAATGCCCTTACTCAACATTAATGATTGTTATTTCTAAGTGTTCAATTTAATGGTAGAGCCCTTCATTCCTGCTGTTGGTCTGTAGACACTCACTGCCGTTGTTCCCTTCCAGGTGACTATCCTGCTCCAAGAGCTGTCCTCACGGGCCATGACCACGAAGTTGTCTGCGTTTCTGTCTGTGCAGAACTTGGACTTGTTATCAGTGGTGCTAAAGGTCAGAAGACATTTCTTTCATTTTAGATCTTTAAAAACTGTACTGTTTTCACAAATTAACCATGATTTATGACTTATTTCCTTGAGGAAGCTCTCCGTAGACAAATGCAATCCCTAGGTTCTTTGCAGCTGTTTAGTTTTATTAATATTTGCTAGTACTAATATAAGATAGATGTAAAATTTTATGAAGTACTTTGTGGTCACCAGCATTCTAGCCAGAACACTGGTAAATCAAACTGCAGCACACGCATCTGATGCAGTCATTACAAATCACATTCAGAAGCCAAGGGGGAGAGAGCCGTGATCAAGGGGATCACGGGGGCTCAGGCGGTTCACCAGACATAGCCCTGGGTCCACCTCCCTCCGCTAGTCCTTTCTTCTTAAGGTTGGGTAGGTGGGAGAGGAAATCTGATTACTTGGTTCTTTTGGCTTTTTATGGAAGAAGTACTGCTTCGGGAGAAGTCAGGAAACTTCTATTCTAATTCTGGCTCAGATACCAATTCTCCATGGAAGGTTTTGGGGCAGGAAGGAACCTAATGCTTAAGAGAAACTGAAAGAAAACCAGAGGGGCTGAGTGTGGTGAGGATACCACGGAGCTAAGGAGACAGAGGCCGAAGAGGCAGGAGACTGGAGACACAAGGATTTGCAATTTGTGTTTGTTTTGAGCAAAGTAGGAAACCATTGAAGGTTTTTATCAAGATGATGAGATGATCAGATTTTGTTTCTAGGACCTTATTCTGACTGCTTTATACATAAAGGATATGATGTCTGAACGTAGGGACACTTTGTTTTTGTATTTAAGAGTAAATAACCCAGGGAGGAATACAAAAGGTATTTTCAATAAGTCTCTTTTAATGTCTGTTTTAGTAATAATATGTATAATATCATTCTATTCTATAAAGCAAAAGAAAGAAAAGGAAAGGAAAATACAAGACACATAATACACATAGGGAAAAAAAAAGTAACTTTCTATATATGATGGTTGATATTACAAGTGACTGCTATTTTTCTAACTTCATATTTTCTGGAATGCACATCTATTACTTTAGTAATCAGGAAAAAATTTGGGTATAGCCTCATAATGTCACTTGTTTTGAAAAATATATATCTACTGAAATCAGTTGATTGAAAAATAGGAATGAAATTCATACACAGTTTTATGGAGTATTTCTAAAGGATATGGAGGATAGGTAATACCAAACTATATTAACCAATTATTTTTATGAACTTGGCTAGTGAATATTTTATCTCAGTGCTGTTTCTGCTTGAGGCGGGGGAGAGAAGCAGTTGAAGCAAAATAAATCATTCCCCATACTCCTTTTACGTTCTTGCCTGATTCTTCATTTATTTGAAACAATGTTCCTACAGTCTGAATTACTTGATTAATTTTCTCAATTTTGCCTTTTACATTTTACATATAGACTATAGAAAAGGTACATTGATAGTAATGTATTTTTATGTGGCACAGTGTTAAAATTTTGATGACACTAAAGAAATTTAGCAATTGTTTTGATAATTCCCCCAAACGTTCTAAAGAAAAATTTTCTAAACACGTATGAAGAGAACACTTCTGGGACATACAGTCTCTTTTATTCTCATGTAATGTATGGACTGTATCCTGTTTTAATGAATATTATCCCATGAAGGAAAAGAACAAGTATTTACCTAGATGAAAAGTTTGGAAGACACATGTGTGTGTCATGTAATAGTTGTCTGTTGATATCTAACATCAGTGCTTGGCTCTTGCCAGCATAGCTTTCTTTTCTACCTCTTCCTGCAAACCTGAGTGTATATTCAAGTACTGATTGCGGGTTTGTGAGAGTAATATGACTGGCCATTGCTGTTCCCTACTCTGCAGAGGGCCCTTGCCTCGTCCACACAATCACTGGAGATTTGCTCAGAGCCCTCGAGGGACCAGAAAACTGCTTGTTTCCACGCTTGATTTCTGTTTCCAGTGAAGGCCACTGTATCATCTACTATGAACGAGGGCGTTTCAGCAATTTCAGCATCAATGGAAAACTTTTGGCTCAAATGGAGATCAACGATTCAACACGGGTAAATCTGTATGTTCGGTCTAACTAGGGACTGAGCCAAGAGGTTAAAGATTGACTATTTTGCATTCAGTGACTCGTAGTAGAAATTCTCAGGTATCCAGGTAAAGGTGTACTGGTTTATAAAAACATATAAATTCATATTGATGATGCTTTGAACAAAGCCAGAGTTCATTTAATCTCAAGTAGTTAACTCAGTGAATTGAACTTTGAAGGTGACAGCTGTTGTTTGTTTAGAGGTTAGACCCTTAAGGGGGGCTTCCCTGATAGCTCAGCTGGTAAAGAACCCACCTGCAACGCAGGAGACCCCAGTTCAGTTTCTGGATTGGGAAGATCCACTGGAGAAAGGGTAGACTACCCACTCCAATATTCTTGGGCTTCCGTTGTGGCTCAGCAGGTAAAGAATCTGCCTGCAATGCGAGAGACCTGGGTTCGATCCCTAGGTTGGGAAGATCCCCTGGAGAAGGGAAAGGCTACCCACTCCAGTATTCTGGCCTGAAGAATTTCAGGGACAGTATAGTCCATGGGGTCGCAAAGAGTTGGACAGACAGGACTGAGCAACTTTCACTCACTCCCTTATTAGACCCTTAAGGAGATTTTTCTTAAACTCCCCTGACAAGAAGCTGTCCCTACACTGCACTCTCCTGACCTTAAAACTGAGTTTATTGTCATAGAAACTTATCTTTCGAACCCTGTACCAAAATTACATACTGAATTGCTCATCATTCAGAAATGAATTAGAATTTCTGGTTTATCATTATTAAAAACAGTTTTGAAATGTGTTCTGCAATTTGTTCTAAAAAGTCTTGACAATGTTAGCATTCAGAACTTAACAAATCATGTTACTTAATTCTCAAGTTCTTTCTGAACTAGATTGGTAATATTCTTTTTAGAACTTCTGTTACTTTGTAACCTAAATTGGTTTTAAAGAATCCTTTGTTGTAAGACTTACTTTGATGAACTTTGATGAATTCCACATTGGGAAATCTATGGGTTAGACTTTAGAAAACTTGGACAAATGGCTAAAAGTAGATGACAATGACAAGGGACCTATGGTAAGTGCCTTTCAGTAGTGACCATTGGTCATTTGGGAAACAATGAAAGAAATGGTTGCTTTTCTACCTTCTCTGAAGGCCATTCTCCTGAGTAGCGATGGGCAGAACCTGGTGACCGGAGGGGACAATGGTGTGGTGGAGGTCTGGCAGGCCTGTGACTTCAAGCAGCTGTACATTTACCCCGGCTGTGATGCTGGCATTAGAGCAATGGACTTATCCCATGACCAGAGGTGAGCCATGTCGGGGAGAAATGTAATCACTCAAGAGTTGTCATTGAAAGTTCTTTAGATTTTACCAAGGGTGAAACGTGTGATGAAAAATACTCCAGCATCCAGATGGAAGAAAGAGTATTGTTGAAAAGGGTGAGGAGTGAGTACTTTAGGATTCTGGTAAGAAGGAAATAGGAAGAGAATAAGGGGAAAAAAGAAAGAAATGAGTCTGGAGAAAAACAGACTCATCTAGACACGTCCCAAGATGTAGAGTTATCCTCACCAACTTCTCTGTTCTCAGATCTTTACCTGGTCTCAGACAGGCCTGCCTGGCTTCCATAATGTGAAAGACACACATTTTTTTAGCAAGAGTCTTGGCTTGAGGCATAGGTCTAGCTAAATGCAAAGTGCAGACTACAGCTGGCCTCTGTTTTACAAATACAAGGCCCTGGTTACTTGAAACAGTCTCTACCCCCCGTTTGCTTATTCACACATCTCTCATTTATGTTATTTTGTGGTATTTTATGTATTGCCCTAAGATACTATAATCTTTACTTGGAAAGAATCAGTAAGAATGTTAACAAAGGAATATAGTTTTCTGTTATTCCTCAGTTTGCAACAGGATTTTGTTATTTCCTAAAATTTGCCTTTGCATTTATTATAAAGTGAAATGAATATTTGAAATGTAAAGCCTAAATTTTCTAAATTTAAAAAATAAATATTAAAACTATATAATCTTAATATGGTAAATAATTTCTCACTTTTGCTATATATCTAACAGAAATAAGAAAAGTTTATTAAGCAACTCATTTCAACTATGTGTATATGTATTCTTTATGAGTATTGGTTTTAAAATAGTATGGATATTAAGATTTACATGATAAAGCATCTTCACACTATAGTAAAATGATACTGAAGTCATCAAGAAAAGCAATAACATTTAAGTTAGCTTGGGGAAGGGATATTTGATCTGCAGCTCAACCTTTTTTTTAAGAAAACTTAATCAGAGTATTCAAAAATGCATAGTCCATATTCGTGAAAAATGGTAGTGGTTTACTGTGTAATTATTTGTATATAGATTCATGTTTCTAAAGTATTTGAAATAATTTGTGTTCTTAAGTATTTCAAGATTCCCCCTAGTATTCTTATCCATTCATGTATTCATGTTGCAAACATTTGCTGCCACCATCATATATTAAGGACTGTGCACAGTCTGGAGGCTATAAAATAAGACCACTAATCCCAAAGAGCTCCAATAATGATAATAAATACATATGAGGGAGGCAGGAGAACAGGAACAGGAAAAGGATTAGTTCTTGTCGAGGGGTGCGGGGGGCAGGAGTATTTGTGTGATGCTCATCCTCTCACATGGGTAGAGAGTAGATGAAAGCCCACAGGCAAAGCTGCATTCATGTTAGCATCTCCTAGGAGGAGTGAGGAAAGATACTAATCAGTTTCTATTTCTTTTTCAAGCTTATCCCTAATTTCAGTTATTCTTGATGTTTTATAATGCCCCTGATATGTTCAAACAGTTGTACATGCACATGAGTTACAAACTGACAGATAAACAGACAGTGAAGATTCTGTTTATCTGTGAAGTGAAGATAAACTTCACAGTGAAGAAGGTGTTTATCTGATGACCTGTGGGATCAAGTTGATAACACTTGGTCCAGCAGTCCAGGTGTTTGTTGGATTGAGTCAATTTCTCTCAAGAGAACCAAGAATAAATTTTAATCCCGTCTCAGGGCACACAAAACAAAAACTCGGTGAACTTTGAGATCATGCTGTTGTTTAGTGTAAAGCAGAACCATGTCAGTGACTTTGTGTCTTTCCTAACTACGGTCTCTGCTTTTCCAGGACTCTGATCACTGGCATGGCTTCTGGTAGCATTGTAGCTTTTAATATAGATTTTAATCGGTGGCATTATGAGCATCAGAACAGATACTGAAGACAAATGAAGAACCAAAAGCCAAGTTAAAGCTGAGAGCACAAGTGCTGCATGGAAAGGCAATATCTCTGGTGGAAAAAAAAACTTGTCTACATCGACCTCCGTTTGTACATTCCATCACACCCAGCAATAGCTGTACATCGTAGTCAGCAGCCATTTTACTTTGTGTGTTTTTTCACGACTGAACACCAGCTGCTACCAGGCAAGCTTATATCATGTAAATTATATGAATTAGGAGATGTTTTGGTAATTATTTCATATATTGTTGTTTATTGAGAAAAGGTGGTAGGACGTGTCACAAGAGACTTTTGACAATTCTGAGGAACCTTGTGTCCAGTTGTTACAAAGTTTAAGCTTTGAACCTAACCTGCATCCCATTTCCAGCCTCTTTTCAAGCTGAGAAGAAAAAAAAAAAAAAACCACGTTTGATACTTTGTACATCAGATGCATCTTATTTAAAGGGATACTTTTGTAAAAGTAAAACCTTGTATAAAGAACAAAACGTTTCTTAATTTTATTGTGGAGTTACAACTTGCATGTTCTTTAATCCCTATGTCTTGATGGAACAGGTGCACTGACAGTAGGAAATAGTAAGATCTGTCCAAGGACACAGTTTGTATGATTGAATTTGGGCTCAATCAATAATTTTTCACATTTTCACCAAAATATAGTTTTCACTTTTTAATCAGAATTCCATCCCTCTACGTGAAATTTGCTCATAAAGCATTTGGATACTAAGCCATTATTTGCCATTTTTTTGGTACTTTATACAAAGAAAATTCAGCCCTACCCTTCGTAATTTGAAGACACAGCAGAAAGGGGGCTTAGAGATGAGGTCCTGGTTTTATTGTATAAATAGGAATCCCGATTGTTAGTTCCTTAGTGATGACTTCCCAACTCCTGGACAACTCTTCCAGACTCATCCTGCTGGCTTAGCGTGTGTACATTAGGGGAGGAGATCTGACGCTAACTTTTTTTGTTTGTTTTTGCTGATTTTTTATTTTTCTCTCTCTTTGGTTCTTGAATAGCTTAGTTTCTTTAATAAATAAGCCAGACTTTATTATAACAATAACTGAAGTTATTCTTTTAGGTTCTTGTGAAATTCTCACCTAAAGCCACATTCTTAGCCTAAGGCACTTCATCTTTTATGATATAAAATGACGCTATCAAATGATTTTCCATACATTGTACTGATCAAGTTATACACCCAGGGGTATATACACTTTATTCATGTTTCTTCTTTGTATATTTGGTGACCGTATCGTCATAGATGTACATAGTGTGTCGGTAGGGCTATGAGGCATGTTACAGGAATGTAATTTTCTCAGAACTTACACTCACTTGCAGTCATTTATTTAAAAAGATAAAACAAGATAATGGGTTCTTTGTATTGGCACTTTGCACCAGAACCATATCATTATTTATTGATGTGATTACTTATTTGTTATCCACCTTGTACTAGTAAGTTTTAGCACTGAATTCCTTCTTCATTGTTGTTTGTATTTATGAGATTCTGAAATTCTGGGGAATCGGCGTAATGATTAAGTTATTCATCACCAGGCTGTAAGCAATATCTTGAGTTTGTAGCTTAGAATTGGGAGGATAATGAACATCTGGAAGACAAGTTCATTTCATCTTGAGATCATGGTGAAATATTTTGGATATATAAATTCCTTAAGCTATTGTAACCATGTTTTATTGCAAAGATGTAAAATATGCCAGATGTGTGTGAGTTGGAAATCAAAAAAAGAAAAATAAAATATGCAAAGAATTCACTGATTGTTCCACATTTCATTGGACACTTCACTTACATGCATTCATTATGTTGTCATACAAGTTTAAGAAATCAGTGTCACCTCATGTAAAGGCCCAGAGCATCTAAGAACATGAAATAGAGTCCTAATGATGGTCCATAATTCGCTGAAACTTGAGCTGCTTGGCTTGACCATCTGGCAGGGGTTTGGGGCACCAGCAACCCGAAGGAGCCAGTTCTTGTCGTTTCTTCTGCACAATCCAGTTACTGACACAGACGGTTCCAGGTATTTTTGCCACAAGTTTCTTTGCTGTAAACATCTTTTCCATGAAAATTTTTGCTGTAACTAATTGTCCATATGGTAATTTTGCTGTAAAAGATGAAATAATGGAAAATAGAAGAGGGGCATTAAGAACGACATAATGAAACATGAACAATGAGCAACAATTTTTTTTTAAGTAATGGCAAAATATAAACACTTGAATACATTTAAAATGTGTGTAGATTCATGGTAATACTGCTCAAATAACTGACTTTGCTTTGGAGGCTGTACCTAAACACTTGTCTCCTACGTCTTATGTTCATAGTATTTTGTACTTTTTTTTTTTGCTTGTTGATTTATTTCCTCATCCAGCATTGCACTTTTTCCATAAAGTGTCTTGCTTCATTAAAAGATGTATAGATGATCACTTTTCAAATTCTAGGATGCATATTTGTCACTGAGCTCTGTACTGGGTAGTGAAAGCCTTCTACACCGCTATGTGCTCTACTGGTATGTTGTCACAGGTCCAACCTGTGACAGAGTTCAACCTGTGATAGAAGTTCCAGAGTTCTGTGGGAGATGTGAGTCCCAGTCTGCACCTTCCTCCCAGGCCCTCAGCCTTTCTCCTCCAGTGTAATGGGTTTGAAAAGAAATGTAACACTTGGGGCAAATCATCATCGACTGTCGTGATTCGTTTTCTGTGTATCAGTCAGCTAGGTTGTCTTTTACGACAGAATTGCCTTATGTCAGTTAATTATGCAGCTTAATTATTTGCTGCAAAGAAGTTGACTGCAAAAAACGCAGGAGGTGGCCACAGCCAGGGGCCTTTCCAGTGAAGGTTCCGGGAATTTCCAAATGCCAGCAGTGCCCGAGGCTTTAAAAGAAGGACTGTTCAAAGCCTTAAATTCCTACTCTCTGCCCACCTTCATCCCGTCGGAAGAAGCGACGCCAACAGAGTTTTAAGAGCTTCTCATATTCTGGGCATTTTCAGCCAACGAAGGGCTGGGTCATGTCACTCAACTCCTCACTCTGGAAGTAAGTTTTTAGTGCTCTCGTCAGTTAAAATGGGGCTAATTGTCTCTACGTTGGGGTGTTTTAAAGCCTAAGTCAAGCTTTGGCGAGCTCGCTGGGCAGGTGGTCATCGCCTTCCACAGTCTAGGGGGCGCCTTTCATGTTCACCGTTTGGTGTCGCTTTCCCTGTTTCTCTGCTGTGGGTTTTCTGGGGGTACCTCCTCCTCCCCTACTTATCATGTGACTTTTCTTTTTTTTTAACTGGCACCCAACCCCTGGGCCCTCATGGATCCATCCTGGTCCCACCACATCGCCGCCTTTCCTGTTGACCCCAGTGCTTGGTCAGGGGTAGGTTTACCAGTGACCTTCCCCAAAATATGGGGTTTTTTTTAATAATTTTATTTGTTTGGTTTTGGCTGTGCTGGGTCTTGGTTGCCACGTGGGCCTGTCTCTAGTCGCCGGGAGCAGGAGGCTCCTCCCTAGTTGCGGTGCGGGGCTTCTGCTGTTGCCTAGCAGGGCCTCTAGGGCCCGCGGGCCCCCGGAGCTGCCGCAGGTGGGTTTAGAGGTTGTGG
The DNA here is from genome assembly GCF_019320065.1 of Cervus canadensis. Classification (NCBI taxonomy): domain Eukaryota; kingdom Metazoa; phylum Chordata; class Mammalia; order Artiodactyla; family Cervidae; genus Cervus; species Cervus canadensis. Next base: position 73,684,432 of record NC_057394.1, on the reverse strand, counting down.
CTCCCGAGCTCCAGAGCACAGGCTCAATAGTTGTGGTGCACAGGATGTGGGATTCTTCCCGGCTCAGGGACGGAACCTGTGTCTCCTGCCATCAGCAGGCGGGATCTTTGCCACTGAGCCACCAGGGAAGACCCTCACCAATTTTTTTTTTTTTTTGGTATGCTGAAGCTAGGGAGGCAGATGACTTCCCTTTCTTACAGTGTCTGGACTGTCACCTACTAACCTGTCGCTGAGAAACCAGGGACTGCCAGCAACCAGTTCTCCACTGTGTAGAGAAAGCCCATGTGCAATAGAGAATAAAGCTGTGAGAGGATGCCAGAGCTGGAACCCTTGTCTGCCAGCTGCGAGTCCCTAGGCACCCAAATTGCCCTCATTCTTAGAGGCGTCCCAATTCTAGACTCCTGCTTTATTCAATAGCCAATGTATTACTCCCCCCACCCCACCCCAAGTTGATCAAAGCTGTATTTTTTGGTGCTTGAGAACAAATCAAAGCGTCCTTAATTAATACAATTCCCTGCCCCTGGCTCTGCTTAGAAAAACGTGACAAATCCAAATTTGCTGGTAAAGCTGCATCTATTCCTAGCCTATGTATGACCCCACGATCTCATGTTTAGGTAAAGATCCAAAAGAAACCCCTACTTCCATCCATCAACAAGACATGGAAAAGAATTCTCTTGGCAGCTTTGTTCCTGGTAATCAAACATAGATGTTGACTTCAAAATCCCATCACAAGAGAGTGCAGACTCTATGTTATATAAAGTACAAAGACTGGTGAAACTGATATGTGCTTTCAGAAATCAGCGTTGTGATTACTGGATGGGAGGTCGTGACTAATTAAGGGCCATACAGTTTGTGTTTCTCTGGGCTCTGGGCTCTGAGGCTCTGGGGCTCGGGGCTCTGGGGCTTGGGGGCTCGGGGGCTCGGGGCTCTGGGCTCGGGGCTCTGGGGTCGGGGCTCGGGGCTCTGGGGCTTCTGGGCTCGGGGCTCGGGGCTCGGGGCTCGGGGCTCTGGGCCCTCTGGGGCTCTGGGCTCGGGACTCTGGGCTCGGGGCTCTTGGCTTTCTGGGGCTTGGTCGGGGGCTCTGGGCTCTGGGACTCTTGGGGCTCTGGGCTCGGGGCTCTGGGGCTCGGGGCTCGGGGCTCTGGGGCTCTGGGCTCGGGGCTCGGGGCTCGGGGCTCGGGGCTCTGGGCCTCTGGGGCTCTGGGCTCGGGACTCTGGGCTCGGGGCTCTGGGCTCTGGGGCTCTGGGCTCGGGGCTCGGGGCTCTGGGGCTCGGGGCTCGGGGCTCTGGGGCTCGGGGCTCGGGGCTCTGGGGCTCTGGGCTCGGGGCTCTGGGGCTCTGGGCTTGGGGCTCTGGGGCTCGGGGCTCGGGGCTCTGGGGCTGTGTTGTAGAGTGCTGGAATCCCTCTCAGTTGCATGTTTCCTGCAACTGCATTCACTTTGTAAGCATTCACTGAATGGTCCAGTAAAAATTTGTGTCCTTTTCTGGTGGAAAAAAGAAAAAACAAGTATAATTTTAAAAGTTAAAAATTGAGACTTTTCCTGGTGGTCCAGTGGTTAAGATGTTGCCTTCCAATGCAGGGGGTACAGGTTCAATTCCTGGTTGGGGATCTAAGATCCCCCATGCCTGGTGGCCAAAAAGGCAAAACATAAAACGGAAGCAATACTGTAAAAAAAAGAAAAAAAAAAGCAATAAAGAGTTTAAAAATGGTCCACATCAAAAAAAAATCTTAAGAAAATAAATAAAAGTTAAAAATGTATCCTGCCTCATGCTGGCTCCTGTGACCACTTTGAATTTGTCAGCCCTGAGCCAGTCCTGTCCTTAGCCAGTGCCCACGATCTTCACCTGCCCCTTTCTCCTGTGATTTTTAGGTCTGCTGTCTTGACTGTCCCATCTTGATGAGCACTCTTTTTTTCTTCTGACAATGGCCTTGGCACCATGCCACCTCTTCCCGGAAGCCCCCATCCCCACGTAGCTGGTACCGATCTCTGTCTACACAGGGTTGTTTGCACACACCTCTCCTTTTGCACCATCTCCCTTCCACCACATGACAACTCAACTGCCAAGATTTTTCCTTTTGGTGTTGCAGGCATTCAGCACACAACCACATTGTCACTGTCATTTATGTGTCTGTCTTCCCCACCGGACTGTGAACCGACATGCTAAGCCCTTGAAAATGTTGACTGTATGAATGAATAAACCAGTGAATAAGTAAATGCATGGGTCATGTAGAGGGAAAAAAAATAAACTTGAAGACGTGGGTCTGAGCCCTGACTCTCCTGCTCGCTGATCTTGGGCAGGTAATGGAGAGTCTCTGAGGCTCGGCTCTTCAGGTGTGTTGCATTGTTTCCAAATCATAACGGGCTGCCTCTCCGTGAAGTATTCCCCCTGAACGGCGAAGCCCTCAGGCACCAGGTGGAGGGTGTTTATGACGTGGCCAAAACTCACAGGAGGGGTTGCATTGCGTGTGTTCATGGATGCAATCTATGCTCTCTGTGGGAGAGGCTGAGCCAGCAGCTTCCCGCTACCACCTGCAGACATAAATCTGGATTTCAGGTCTGTTTAGCACCTAGTAGGAAAAGAACGATGCCCTTTGACTGAATTCTATTCTTCTGCGGTACCCCTTCCTGATCACACAGAAACAGAAGGGGAGGTCACTCAATGCTGCTGGGGGAGCCAGCTCCTTATTCTTAGCAGGGCCTTCCCTGAGTGATCATTCTTTGGGATGGCAACCTGTTTTCCCTGTTGGTGGTTAGAGACAAAACCCTGGTAGAGACACCTGTGGTTAGAAACTCAGATGCCTCTGTACAGACTTCCCTCCCCTCTGATGGCAAGAGGTTCCCACAGAGATTTTTCTGAAAGCAGAGGAGACCTAGGCTATGCCTGGGACAGGGGTGGAGTGGGGCTGGAGGTACCACAGGGGAGCATGCCTTAGGGGTGTTGTTGAGGGGCTTCCAGTTGTTGAGTGGTCATCCAGTCCACTCATCTCTTTTGTCCTACTAGGCTGCTGATGGCCAGAGATCAGGACCTCTGCCTCCATCAGTCACACAGGCAGTAAGTCAGGAAGTGAGGGCACGACTTGCCCGTGGGGCCAGGATTTGGGACACTTGTACCTCCTCTCCTTGGGCTCTGCAAGCCCTCCCCCTGCCTCGCAGGACCAGATGGGGAAAGGTGAACAGGGTCCCTCCAAGAGCAGCAGGGGTTTCTGATGGAACCCATGTTCTCTGTGGGTGAGGCTGAGCCAGCAGCCTTCACCGCCTCTAGTGGATCTAGTGCTGTTTAACCGCCTGGTCATCCTCCCCCGCCCTCCATCCAGCACCCAGGGGTGCAGAGTCTGGGAGGAGGGAGGGAGGCCCTGAGCACCCACTCTCAGTGCCAGCAGCTGCAGTGGACCATGGTCTGTTCCCCCCATGGGGCAGAGGAAGGGACCGCCCTCATGTTCCCCTGTGTAATTAGGCCAGCACTTCCCAAGCCTGATCTGAAAGCCCAGGATGAAGATGGCCTTGGTCTGAAGGGAAATCAAAGGCCAGAGACTGAGTTTCTCCTCAAACTAAACTTGTTCAACTATTCTTATTCTGAGATGATGCCTTTTATGTGTGCTGAAAATTTCCTTTCAAATGAAAGTGTGGAAACTGTAGATAGTCATTTTTCATGTCTTTCTTGGTCAGATAAAGTGAAAGTCGCTCAGTTGTGTCCAACTCTGCGACCCCATGGACTATACAGTCCATGGAATTCTCCAGGCCAGAATACTGGAGTGGGTAGCCTTTCCCTTCTCCAGGGGATCTTCCCAAGCCAGGGATCAAACCCAGGTCTCCCACATTGCAGGCGGATTCTTTACTAGCTGAGCCACAAGAGAAGCCCAGTACTGAAGTAGGTAGCCTATCCCTTCTCCAGCGGATCTTCCCAACCCAGGAATCGAACTGGGGTCTCCTGAATTGCAGGTGGATCCTTTACCAGCAGAGCCACAAGGGAAGCCCAAGATTACCGGAGTGGGTAGTTTTTCCCTTCTCCGGGGGATCTTCCTGACCCAGGAATCAAACCGGGGTCTCCTGTATTGCAGGCAGATTCTTTACCAACTGAGCTATGAGGGAAGCAGAAGCCCTGGTCAGGTAAAGGTAATGCCCTAAATGTGTTTGGAATGTTCTTTCCTGAAACCCACCTCTGGTTCAGCCTGGCACCTCTCCTCAGGAGCAGAGCAGGCCTGAAAGTCTGGGAAGAGGAATCACAAGCCAGGGGTGCCAGCTTCTGCCCTGGATGAAACCAAGCTAACTTCCTCTCTGACCAGGTGGTTAAACAGCACTAGATCCAAACATACATCTACTGGAGGCGGCGGAGGCCGCTGGCTCAGCCTCACCCACAGAGAACATGGGTTCCATCAGAAACCCCTGCTGCTCCTGGAGGGACCCTGTTCACCTTCCTCCATCCGGTCCTGAGAGGCAGGGGGAGGGCTTGTGGAGCCCAAGTAGAGGGGGTACAAGTGTCCCAAATCCTGGCCCCACGGGCAAGTCCCACCCTCACTTCTTTCCCAAGGTCGCCAGAAAGAGAGGGAGCCCCGAGGATATTGGAGAAGGGGTCTCCCCTCCATCACCCAGGTTTCTTACAAGCAGAGAAAGCCAGTTCTGGGTGATTGATTGAAATAGAAGGAGTGATTTGCTGGTGAGGCAGCAGAAAGCACCTCCATTCCAGGCCAAGTGGTAGATCATGCTTCCTGAAGGCCCTTCCCAAATGGAACGACTCGGATATTGGATCAAATATTATACTAAAACCATTGTGTAAATGCACTGCTGAGCTGGCCAAAAGACCCACTGCTAAAGGCTAAGCCCCAAGGGAAAGTGGAAGCCTGGGTCGCCAGCAGAGGGTTGTTTCTAGAAGAAAGGAGATAGGACAGCAGTGCCCCTGGCCCGGGAACGGCCCAGAGGCCTGCGAGCGCTCAGCGCGTGCTAGTTCTCCCCGAGGGCGTCGTGGGTCTTAAAGCGTTTTGTTTCTGTGCTCGTGTGTCGTTTTTGCTGTGTGAGAAAATGGGAGACCTTCGGCTTCCTAATGAAGATGGAATAGTTGAAGTGGCAGGCTGAGTGTGAGGATGATAACATTCACAAAAATGCATATACATACACTGGAATTTAAAAATAGACAACAGTTGAACTTCCCTGGTGGCCCAGTGGTTAAGACCCTGCTCTTCCGCTGCAGGGGTCGCAGGTTTGATCCCAGGTCAGGAAGTTCTGCGTGCTGCGAGGTGTGGCCAAAAATAGGTATATAAATAAGCAAAAATTTTAAAAATAGGGAACAGTAAGAAGTCTGTCTAGTCAGATCTATGGTTTTTCCAGTAGTTACGTATGGATGTGAGAGTTGGATTATAAAGAAAGCTGAGTGTCAAAGAATTGATGCTTTTGAACTATGGTGTTGGAGGAGACTCTTGAGTGTCCCTTGGACTGCAAGGAGATCCAACTAGTCCATCCTAAAGGAAATCAGTCCTGGGTGTTCATTGGAAGGACTGATGCTGAAGCTGAAACTCTAATCCTTTGGCCACCTGATGGGAAAAACTAACTCATTTGAAAAGACCCTGATGCTGGGAAAGATTGAGGGCAGGAGGAGAAGGGGACGACAGAGGATAAGAGGGTTGGTTGGCATCACCGACTCGATGGACATGAGTTTGAGTAAACTCTGGGAATTGGTGATAGACAGGGAGGCCTGGCAGGCTGCAGCCCATGGGGTCGCAAAGAGTCAGACATGACTGAGCAACTGAACTGAACTGAAGAAGTAAGCAGCTATGCTAACCAAAATGATAATCATGACTGCTGCGGCTGAACTTCAGATTTCTGTGGATTCAAAAACAGAAGAGGGAAGCAGAGCGCCTCCAGTTACAGACGGTCATGAGCCCTGTGTGTGCTGTCCTGTGACAGAAATGCAGTTTCTCGCCTCAAAACAGCCACATAAGGCGGGCATCACCATTCCTTCTGTCGACAGGAGAGGCTTGAGGGGGAAGCGATCTTGTCGAAGGCCACACGCAAGGCTCTCCTCACAATTAGCTCTGAAAAGAATTGCTCTTTGTATGTGGGACACCAAGAAATAAAAGGAGCAGTGGATTTATAGTACAGGCAGATGCAAGGTTTGGTTTGGTTTTGTTTTTAGCTTATTTAATTTTTACTGCAATATAATTGATTTACAGTATTGTGTTAGTGTCTTCTGAGGGGATATATGTATGCAAATGCAGCTGTTTTTGCGACTTTTTCTGCAGTAGCCAAGTTCTGTGAGAGGCCCTGGGTGCAGAGCAGGGGCGACAGTGCCGTGGGAGACTTGGGGTTCACTCACCACTTCAGTCCGTGGCATGACTGCTGCGAGGAGTGCAGACAGTGCAGGGCTCCAATTCCAGTGTTGTAGCAGGAATCCTGAAAGTGCTGGTTGGTGCAGATACGTAAAAGCTGTATCTGAACTATTGCACCTACAGTTAAATAGCTATTTCCAAGCTGGTCCCCAGGGCTCTTTTCTCGCCAAGAGAGGTGTGGGGCCAAGCCTAAGGCTCCTCTGTCCTTTCAGCTGCTTTCTTCATGTAGGATGATCCGGGAAGACAATCCAGGCTAAAGTAAATTGTCCGGGGCAGGAGCGATCAGGCTCTCCCGGGGACTGACTTCAGTTCAGAAGGAAAACAGGCAGGCATGGAGTAAAGAGGGGAGGAGAGGGGAGCGACCCCCCTCTGGGAGAAGAGCGATGTCTGGCTCCAGGTGAAGGCTGAGGACTGGGTCTGGGAACTTCCACTCTTCGCTCCCCTTTCTCTCCCCCCTCCCACCACTTCTCTCCTCCCCACACCCCGCATCCTCTCTCCTGATGCCCTGACAACATCCTCCTCCTGTTTGCTTAAAGGTGTCCTTCCACCCCACCCTCATTCTAGATAATTCTCTACCCTACTGAAGTAGATTGGAATCCCAGATTGCTTTGAGGAGACATGAAAACACTAAAAAGAAGGGAATGAAAGGGAGATATTGTGGGAAAGGTTCGAAACCAAGAAGGGAGACGATCGGAGCACTTTCTCAACAGCTGCAGTTTTGTTCAACATGAGACGTAAAGACAGTATGTCTCTATGCAAGTACATATCAAGGTATAAATAAATATGACTTCAGGTTGAAGTCTGAAAAGCTACTCTTATACCAACAGAAGTACAGGCAACCATGTTCTTCAGTAGCACATGGAGCCAGAATCCCGGAACCCAGCTGGTCTTGCCACTGCTCAATTCAGTTCAGTTCAGTCGCTCAATCATGTCTGACTCTTTGCGACCCCATGAATCGCAGCATGCCAGGCCTCCCTGTCCATCACCAACTCCTGGAGTTTACTCAAACTCATGCCCATCGAGTCGGTGATGCCATCCAGCCATCTCATCCTCTGTCGTCCCCTTCTCTTCCTGCCCGTCTGGTCAAGGCTATGGTTTTTCCAGTGGTCATGTATGGGTGTGAGAGTTGGGCTGTGAAGAAAGCTGAGCGCCGAAAAATTGATGCTTTTGAACTGTGGTGTTGGAGAAGACTCTTGAGAGTCCCTTGGACTGCAAGGAGATCCAACCAGTCCATCCTAAAGGAGATCAGTCCTGGGTGTTCATTGGAAGGACTGATGCTGAAGCTGAAACTCCAGTACCTTGGCCACCTCATGCGAAGAGTTGACTCATTGGAAAAGACCCTGATGCTGGGAGGGATTCGGGGCAGGAGAAGAAGGGGATGACAGAAGATGAGCTTGCCACTGCTACTTCAGTACAATTGTGGGCAGAGAGCAGCAAGCAGAGGGGGGACCCCTGCCCGGGTTTGGGGCCAGGGTAGGCTGCCTGGAGGAGGTGGCAACAGGATCCGAGATCTGAAAGATGGGGCTTTTAGCTGAGACGAGGATGTGCGGAAGGAGAGGCAGTGACCTCCCACTCTTGGGGAACTGCTTCTCCTTCGTTGTCACTCTTTCACAGGGGGAGTGTGCAGGCAGAGCCAGGGGCTCCTCGGGAAGCACGTGGGTTCTTAGAAGGTGCGCAGACAGAAAAGGGACTCCAGTTGGATGGTTCTGAAAGCAGCTATTACATCGTGCCCAGCTCAGCCTCTCAGATTTCAGAAGCGTCCCAGGGCACACCTGATTGAGGCAGCAGTCTCTCTGCTGTGTCCCCCAAATCTGAACATGTGGATTTTCTTTAGGGACTCAGAAATGATTTTTGGAGGGTGTGGCTGCCTTCCTTGTGGAGTGAGCTGTTGGTTTCCTCTTAAGTTTCACTGATACATTGTAATGAAGATGGAAACAAGCCCTGTCTTTCTGGTGATGAAAGTTCATTTTCTTCCTTGTCACCTGTATGGATTTAATGAGCCTCCCCACGAGTGCCTCCTGTCTGGTCCTGTGAGGGGTGGTGAGCCTCAGAGCTTCCCCAGGGAGCTTGGTTGGACTGATCTGAAATGTTTTGCTCCTCTTATTATAAAAAATCTACTTCCTTGAAACCTACAACGTTATCCCTGGCTCTGCCTCTGGAAGCAGGAAAAAAAAAAAAACTAGAGCTGAATAAAATGAACAATTCCACTGTTACCAGGAGCCCCAGTTTTCCTTGGAGAGTATCTATTTCTTATGGGAGGGACCTCGACATCCAACCCTTCACAATTCATTAATTATTATAGGAATAACATCTTGCTACTTTATTTGACAAAGGGGCCTCTGATAAGTTCATCTAAATGTGAGACCAAATCATTTATTTATAAACTGAAAATGAGGGAGATAGGGAAAAAAATCTTTTTCTCAGAACCTCAAACATCTATCTACAAAGTAAGAGAATCCTGAGTCTCCACTGATTTTTGCAAGTAAAATGCAGATTTTATAAGGGCATTAATGTTTGATCCATATACAGGCCAAAAAGAAATGCAAATAGTTGTCACATTGTCCTTGCCAGCTTTTCTACAGGTAAAGGTAAAGGTAGCGTGGAAGTGCTGTGTGTCTGGGAATGAGATCCAGTTGTTCCTTATACGCTGTGATGAGAAATCCAGACCTGAAGTTCTAAGGAGAGAACTAGCACTAGCTGAGAGGGGAAAGCTGTAGAAGTCAATGAAAAGGTTTGGGAGATGCCGCCACAGGGATACTGGAGTAACTCTTTGAGAAAACTGGGTAAAAGATGACCTTCTGAGCTTATAAGGAAAGGCACATAATTGAAGGAGTAAAACAGGTAAAAGTTTTGGCAAAAATCAGAGCAAACCATTGTGAGTTTTTTCTTTTTTTTTTTTGCAATATGGAGGTTTAGCTATTAAAAAACCATCCCACTACAAAGCATCTTAAAATGCTGGGATTGGGGGGGAAAAAAAAAAACCTAAAGGAGGCCAAAACTGAGTCATGAGTCCAGAGAGGTAAATTTTATGAAAAAGTACTATTACCTGAAGGTCACTTGCCAATCCCTAGTTTCAAAAAAAAAAAGACGAAAGAAAGTGAGCCAGTAAGTAGTATAAATACAGAAGTTCTTTTCTTGGAACTTTGTTTAGTTTTAGGTGGCTGATCAGATGGGGCAAGGTGACCAGGCCTCAGGCTGGACAGTTGTCCTGGATCAGTCAGCCTTGAGGATTGTTTGCAGGGGATATCTCCTTCCACAACCACCATTGCTAAAACTGCCCTGCAGCCCAATGCACCACTAATCCATCTTGTTTATTAGCTGAAGAAACTCAAATTCCAGGTTTCCCTTTGCCATCTGTTGTACATTATAAGTTTTGCTTAGGCAAAAACCAAAACAAAAAATTAGACGAAGTAAACTCAGGGGAACCTTCTCGGACGCTGTTTTTGATCTGTTACCTTCAACCTGCTTGGGCTTATTTTTGTTTCTGATTGTTACCAAACCAAGAACTGGAGGACTGAGACCCACATACACAGAGGGAAGACCTTGTAAGACCAGGGAAAAGAAAGGGCTCAGTGACTAAGCATCAGTAGCCTTGACTTCTATTTTCCACAGCTGTTTGGAAAGCAGTCAGGATTAAGAATGAACAGCTATTGCTCTGGACTTTATCAGGGAGTAGCCCATGCAAGAGCAGGCATGTGATGGCTTAAAACAGCACCCCTGAATGTGTGTTTTTGGGGGGAGGAGAAATGATGTCACACAGGGAGGGCTTTGCCTCAAACAGGGGATCTGTTTTCTGATGGACCCCAATCAGGGATCGCTCTCGTGCGGAAGAGCTGGTGATGCAGACAGACTATCAACAGGTCTGAAGGGAGCGTCATCTGGCTGCCTGAGAAGGAAATAAGGAAGGGATAGTTTTCAATGTTTAGCAGAAAGTATAGCGAGGAGAAAATCTCTTTAAAAATAATGTTTATAAGATAGCATTCTAAATATAAACTCCAACAATTACACAACTATGGACTGAATTCTCCTGCGAGAAAAAACATGTGACATGTAAACCTGCCATTGCACTGTGGGCCGGCACAGCTTCTGTCTCATCAGAGCAACACCCTGGGTCACACCTGGTGAAGGGTTTTCACCCATTTTTTAAAATCAAGCAAGAAATAGAAGCTAATTTTATAACCCCACTGTTATATTAGCAGTACTTCTTACATTAAGTGATTATGGTTTTCATTTCCGAGTGTGGGTCCAGCCATCTAAGTTTTCATTTCTTACCCAAAGTCTTAAGTTCAAGAAATGCTCCACGTTTTGTCACAGAGGCCTCTGTTCACAAATTTATGGCCCCATTAAGGACAAGCATCTGGTTTCCTCAGTGGGGTAAAAGTAGGGACATAGCCCCCAGCCACAAGTCTCCGACAGAACTGAGTTAATCAGCTCACGCTGCACAACAGAATACCACAGACGGAGGAGCTTGAACAACAGACATTTACTTTTTTCACAGTTCTGGAAGCTCGAAGTCTAAGATCAAGGTGCCATCGGGGCTATTGTCTGTCTTCCCGGCTTTTAGACACCTGCCCTTTCGCTGTCTCCTCACGCGGCTTGGGTGAGGGGGCTGGACGTCTACCTATTCCTGTGACACCAGTCCTATTAGGGCCCTCACTTATGACCTCGTTTATCCTTAAATGCCTCCTTAAAAGACCCATCTCCAAATACAGTCACACTAGGGTTAGGCCTTCAGCATATGAATTTGGAGAGGATACAATGCAGTCAAAAAAAAAAAAAGAATATTACTTTATGGAGGGTCATTTGTGACATTTGAGACTATGACAAAATCCCAGACTTGCAAACACCTCCCAGCTGAGAGGAAAAGCGTTCCCTTTGCCTTCATGAGACACGGCTCCTCCTCTACTGGAGTGATCTTGGGCAAGTTCCTAAAGAGGGTGTTTGTGCAGGTCACATAAGATATTATGTGAAAATGTACAGTCTGGAGCCCTACAGGTGAAAGAAAACTAACACACTGTATTTCAGTAGGGCTTTTTGATCATTCTGTATGCTCACAACAAAACAGCATGACAAGGAGCTTATATGACTACAATACGGGTCGTTTTAGGAAAAAGCAACTTGAGTTGATTTCCAGAGTTTTCAGGGTTAATTTTCTCATGTTGGCTCTCTCTATTTCCAGAGATTTTCTCCTTGCTATATTTTCTGCTAAACGTTTAAAACTGGCTCTTCCTTACTTCCTTATTGAACAGCTATACTGCCAAAAATACTGTCCTTTTCCCTGTTTCCCAAACTGCCTTCCTCTTCCTTCCAAAAGTGAAAAAGGATTAGGATTAACAGTTAGACAAACTAGTCTATATGTGTCTTCCATGGAGAGAAAGCAGAATTCACTTACTCAGTTAGTCATTTTTCTAACATTCAAACACTCTGTCCCGAAGCCCTTTAAACTGATATTGTGTTGAATGATGTCACTAATGTTAATTGACAGTTTGTTGGAAACTGTCTCTTAAAAACTCTCAATTTCTGTTCAAGACCTGTTTATTTTGTTACAGAATTCGAAATCAAGGAGGAACTTCCAAAAAGAAAGTGTGTATGTGTGTGTGCATGCATATGTTTTGGCTTTTATACCAGGAAGGTCATTTGCAAGAGAGACCAAAAAAAAAAAAAAAGAAGAAGAAATAAGTAGAAATGAAATTAGACCTGTGTTTATACAGTTCTCCACATTGGCCCAGGACTTATTTTTGAAAGTTTGTAAACTAGCCTTCCAGTTTAAATTGAATAAGTAGGTACAGCTGAGTAAATGGGGAGACATGGGTTTGTGGCCATGTGTTTTCACTTTAAAATTACATTGAAGAGGAACAGAGGGGGTTAGAAACAAAAATAAGAAAGAGAGATATAAGACAGGCTGTGTTTAAAGGGAAAATGTGAGAAAACGAAGAGTCAAAACAGAAGTCCTCTTGGCTTGACTGGAGGGGCCCGAGGCCGCTCCACCCTGATAGCAAAGAACGACCTTTTCAGAGCCCAGAGCCATCCCTCCAACCTGGGGATGGATGCAGGAGCTTGCCATGCAGAGAAGCCCACACACCAAAAGGTGGGGTGCTGGGACAGGACTTAAAAAGTCAGGAGACATTCTGGGGTGGCCTGGATTAAAGACAGGTCCATCTGGGAATCTCCCCCTTGATCTCCCCAGGGCAGGGATTAGAGGCAGCCATTCATCATATCTTAAAGACCAACCTAAAACTACTGCCCTGTTCCTCAACAAGTCATGACACCGACTTCCTCTGTAGCTGCCTGTTACAGGCTGATTTGTGGCCACCCCCCACGCCCCCCCAGCCCACAGTCATATGTTGAAGAACCAACCCCCAGTATTTGAGAATGTAACCATTTTTGGACATAAGGTTTTTTAAAGGGACTGAGTTAAAATGAGGCTGTTATTGTGGGTCCTGATTCGATGGTACTGGTGTCCTTATAAAAATAGAGCCGGGGTGTGTGCGCGCAGAGGAAAGACCACGTGAGGACACAGGCGGAAGGAGCTATCTGCACGCGGAGGGGAGAGGGCTCAGGAGAGCCAGCCCTGCTGGCACCCTGATCTCTGACTGCCAGCCTGCAGAACTACGAGAAAGTACACCTCTGTTGTTTAAGTCACCCAGTGTGGAGTATTTTGTTAGGGCATCCTCGCAAACTAATTGAGTACTGAAGGAAACCATGCCCACAGCACCCATTAAAGATGGGTTGTTTTCTTGCCCCAAAACGGAAAGAATCCTGTGGTTTCTCACTCTAACACCAGGGGAATTGCTTAGTTTCTGCTCCCTTCACTGCCCAGGGCATAGTGTAAAATCCATCTGGACACTGTAACTATTCATGGACTTCCGGGTAATTCTGAAAGGCTTCCTTCAATTTATCCCAATAATCTACAGCATCCCTGTTAAGAATTAAATTGTGCATCCCCCCTAAAAAGTGAGCTGTTGGAGTCCTAACCCCTAGTACCTCAGCAAGTGACTTTATTTGGAAATAAGGTTTTTACAGAGGTAGTCGAGTTAAGATGAGATCGTTAGGGTGGGCCCTAATCCAGTATGACTGGTGTCTTAGAAAAGGGGGAAGTCGGGACACAGACACAGAAAAGTAGAACACCATGTGAAGATGTAGGCAGAGATCAGGGTGGTGCTTCTCCAAGCCAAGGAATGGCAGCGATTGCAGGCAGACAATCAGAAGCTGATCGAGAGAGGCAGGGGACAGAGTCTCCCTCACAGGAGAACCAACCCAGCTGCCATTGCTTTGAGCTCAGGCTCCTGGCCTCCAGAACTAGGACATAATGCATTTTCATTGTTTACGCCTTGAAATGTGCAGTACTTTGTTACCGCGGACCCAGGAAACAAGTGCAGTTCCAATCCAAAGTCTTTCTCCTTCTCATCTCTAGAAATGTTGGGGCGGGGCGGGGGTGGGGGGCCTGATAATTCCGCATATTTGGTCTACATGGGTTCTGGTTGCCCAAGACAGAGCCTCAGATGGCAGCCACAGTCTGTTTTGGGTTTTTAGCTTTGTGGGAGGGGGTTATAACTGACAGAATCGCACGTATTTAAGGTGTACAACTTACTGTTTTGATCCATGCATGCACTGTGAAATGATCACTACAGTCACGACACACCGCCTCACACAGCGCCCTTTCTGGGGTGAGGGTGGCGGGACAGGCACACTCAGGGTCTACCCTGTTAGCAGATTTCAAGTGTGCGATGCAGTATTGTCAGCTGTCATCACTGAGCTGTAAGTTAGCTCTCCAAAATGTGTTCACCTCGCCTGACTGAAACTTCCTACCCTTCGACAAATGCCTCCCCACTTCCTCACCCCCTGCCTGACAACCACCATTCTACTCTGAGCTGCAGACGCTTGTAACCGCATCTTGAAAGCGATATGGGGGCTCAGATAGTAAAGAACCTTCCTGCAGTGCAGACCTGGGTTCGACCCCTGGGTCAGGAAGATCCCCTGGAGAAGGGGTTGGCAACCCACTCCAGTATTCTTGCCTGGAGAACCCCATGTACAGAAGAGCCTGGAGGCTACAGTCCACGGGGTCGCGAAGAGTCTGATACGACGGAGCGACTAATACTTTCACTTTGGAAGTAATATAAAGTCACTTCTCCTGTTTCTGTGAATACAGTGTAGGAGGGAGGTACTCCAGTTGTGAATACCAGGAGGGAGAATCTTGTGGGCCGTCTTGGGAGCTTCCTACACCTGACCTTCCCAGACCTTCCGCCGACTGACTCCGGGAAGGGCTGTGACCTTTTTGGGTCTCCCTAGTTGTTTTTATCTGCATAATGACAAATGATGACTGCAAGGTGATGGACTGTCAGGTGGTTTTCTGTGTTGTCTCATTCAATCGGTACAACAGCCGCCAGAGGCACGGATTCTGTTTCCATCTTCATGACTGGGGAACCGCTGGCTAAATATTCGGGAGGTCTTGAACTCAGGGCGGCTGTTTCCTGAGCTGCTATGTTTTTCATGCATGAACGGAGAGTGCTGGACTCCAGAGTTCCTCCCAGCTCATCTGTCTCCAAGAAGCCTTGGGCTCCGGGGCAGGCCTTTCGCCCTGATGCTGGGGGGCACAGATTCTGGAGCCGCTGCTCCTCCTGTGGCTGGGAGCAGCCCCACTTCCCCGAACCCATGGTGTCCTCAGGCCATGCCCATGCGGTCATCCTTCCGGGAGATTGCGTCTTGGCACAGAGGTGGTGTCTGTGGGTGAGACCTCAGGGATCACCCCGACCTGACCACAGGGCGCGGGGCCCCTGGTGCGGCTGTGACACATGCAAAGCCAGGTCATGAGCAGTCACTCATTTCACCTTTCTTTCCAGACACCTAATTCTGTTATCTTGAGGAGAAGCTTCTAGACCACACAAGCGCGTGGCTTGTGGCCATCTATTGTGGGTGTGGGACCCCCCTGACCCCAGCAGGAGGTCAGCAGAGGTCACCTTCACCCGGAGGCCCTGAGCTCCCACCCTGACGGTCTCATTTCTCTGTCTCTCGGTGATTGCATTTCATGACTCTCCTGATGTCTTTTCAAAAGCCCCCTCTGGTCTATTCCTTGGTGATCAGGGCAGGCAGGGGCTCGAACTGGCCTGCAGGGCCTGTCCGCTTGCATGACCAGGCTTCCTGGGGCCCGCCCTGCTCCCCTCTCTCCCCCGACAACCAGGGAGCCGTGTCGACATCCCTTCTGAGCAGAGTTTAGATGTTCAGGTGTTTGTTTTGACATGACTGCTGCCTGCCCTCCCTCCTCTTCCTCGTCGGTCTTTCTTTCCTGACCCTGCTTCTTGTGATCAGGAGAAGTCAGTAGGCCCACGTTTAAGCTTCAGAGGCAAGTGGGAGACTCCTAAGAGGCCTGGGCTTTGAGGGAGCTCTCTCAACCCCTCCCCCCGCGATCATGGGGAGTCCCCGCACAGAACACATCTCTCTCTGACCCCATGCTCGAGGACAAGCTGAAGCCTAGCCTGTGACCCGCCTGACGGACTCTGGGATGCGGGGCCAGCAGGACTGTCTCGTGTCCCTGGCTGTGTGGGAGATGAGCACGGGCTTTGGGAGGGCTTAGAGCTGAGTTCCTGTATGAGGGTGCCACACCCCTGACGAGGGGACACAAAGGGGACCGGGAGGTGGAAAAGCCACAGGGCCTGAGGCTTTTCACTCCACACGTGTGTTCAGATGTTGGCAAAGCAGCTGATCATCAGCCAGTGTGAGATGTCACAGTGCGGCCAAGCAGTGGGGCCTCGCTGAGCTGATCACCAGTGGGCACCGATTCACTGTCCCCCCACGTTTTATCCAGTGGATTAGGGAGCCCCTAGGACTGGCCTCATTAGGCCTTCCCCACTGTAACTAGACGGCACACTTCCTCTTCCCCAGATGAGTCCTAATTGCGTTGTTTTCATTCCTGCCCTTTGAGTACATTCACTCGGTCTCTTGCTTTCCTGTGTTTAATAGCGTGTGAGCTGTGGGGGGAAATAGTTGTGGCCTTTATGCTCTGATGCTAAATGGACCTTCCAACCGCCACCTCACATACCAAGGCCACCTGTCGGGAAGCCAGTGCATCAAAGCCAAGGAGTCTGGTAACAGATATGCCCCCTCCACCACCAGCTGTGGCACCTGGAAAATGGCCCACAGAAACATTTGAAACTTTCTGCTTACCTCTAAAATGGGGACAGTAATCTCTACTTTGGGCTTCGCTGTTGGCTCAGTGGTAAAGAATCCGCCTGCCAATGCAGGAGACACAGGTTTGATCCTCGGGTCGGGAAGATTTCCCAGAGAAGGAAATGACTGCATGCTCCAATATTCTTGCCGGGAAATCCCAAGGACAGAGGAGCCTGGCGGCTACAGTCCATGGATGGCAAAAAAGTCGGACACAACTTAGCAACGAAACGACGACAAGAGCTATTCTCTACTTTTCAGACTTATGGTGATGGTGACGAAGACTATGCATGTAAAACAGGTAACATGTTACCATGTAGTAAATGTTCGTTTGAACAGTTTTCTCTTTCCCCTTGACCCCATCCACCCAGGTGGGGTGAGGGAGGCTGGTAGCCCAGAGGTCATGTGAGAGATGACAAGTGTAGACATCCGTGCAACTCCTGTTCTCGTCCTGCTGCGTTTGGATTCCATGGGCCTGGACCGCACTCTGGGAGGCTCGGGATACCCTAGAGGGAGCTTCTCTGAAAAATAAAGTTGCCACTCGCCTGCTACCCCAGGTTACACTGGATCACCACATAATGAAATGATTTTCTTTCCCCCTTTTATTTCCTCTCTTTCTTTCATTCTGAGACAAATGGAAAAATAATTTGATCCCCTTGAATCTTTTCACCCTGGGTATTCCCCCCTTCACACCCGAGCGCCGCCCCTGGATAAACGGGAACACATGTGCTGAAAGGTCGGCCTTCACCCTCCTGACTCAGGGCCCGCCTCCTCTCGGGACACGGGTTTCCTTTTAGACCTCAGAATAAATTCATCACAGCAGGAAGAACATTGTTTTTCTTCAAAACTTGGAAGGGGGAAAAAAAAAGCAAATCCCATATCGCAATTATTCCATTTCAGAGGGAAAATGTTGCCCTTTAATCTCAAAGTTTCTTCTCTCCAGCTCTGAAAGCTGTGGCCGAGGTGACTCGAAGGCTCAATACAGCTGCTTTTTTTTTTGCAGAGTCTGCACTGATTCATTGCTTGGGGAGCCAAGGGGTGACACATACATATTTTGAATGTGACCCTGGGTGTAGATCTGCATAGTGGCTTGACTGAAAGCGCTTCTCCTTCTTGAGGTGTTCACACGTGGCTGCTTTCAGTGGAGCTTCTACTTAAAAAAATAAAACAATCCTCAATACAATTCTTTCATTTGCAAGCCGAACTCTCTGAAAAATAGGCAGTGAACCTTAGTATGTTTTGTTTTTGTTTTTATTTTCTTACCGTGGTTCCTCTGACGTCCTGGCCCCTCAGAGAACAAACCCTTTTCTCTTTAATGAAAACCCACGATGACAACTGCCCGGTGCCATGGAAATTAAGCTCTTCAGTCTGACCATCTTCTGTAGCAGGTATCAGAGAAGCAGGATGTCTTCCTGAACTGAAATGTTGGCTTGAGAATTCCCGTAAACTGCCTTACACTTCATGTTAGGAA
Organism: Cervus canadensis; assembly: GCF_019320065.1. Lineage (NCBI taxonomy): Eukaryota > Metazoa > Chordata > Mammalia > Artiodactyla > Cervidae > Cervus > Cervus canadensis. The sequence continues at coordinate 73,666,478 of NC_057394.1, read as the reverse complement.
AAACCCCCTGACACTGAGCATACTCCCCCTGGCTGCCAGGCGTCTTTCTGTTTATGTAGACTTTGTTTACATGTGCCCCCTGTTAATAAAAATCTATATTGAACAGATGCACTCAAGCACCTTGGAAACTAGTTTTTCCTTCAAACTCAAAGCCCTTTCTGGGAAGGAGTGAAAGGAGTTGAGCACTGGGCTGGCCGCCCTCCATCGCATGACCATTTGTTGTCAAGGAATGTAGCAGAAGACGGCTCCTGCTATTTCCTTTTGATTTCGGTGTGTAAATCTGCTCTCACCTAAAGCTTGACCACATGATGGTGCAGACACACATTAAACTGATTATTTCTGTCTGAGCTGTGCGTAGAATGTGCACTCTAAATTGCACATAAAAATGTTCCCCAAAATAGTACCACCTGCTTGCAGAAGTATCACTTTCTTTCACAAAGACAGACCCGAATGTGTTTCTGGGATCCCGCAGCCTCTGGCTGATGAGGGTTGTCACCCTGTCCCTGCTGGGTGCCGCCCAGCTTGGGGCTTCCTTCCCCCTGAAGGCAGGGATACCAGTGGTCTCCCTGGAATGTCTTGGACAGAAGACATTCTCAGATATTTAGGGAGCAGCCCCTCCCGAATCAAAGGGACAAGAGAGGACAGTAAGCGGGTGGGGTGGGGTGGGAGGGGCAGGAATCAAGAGAGTGGAAAACAAAGCAGAAGGTAGAAGTACAACACAGACCATCACAACCCAAGACAAAGCTCTCCCAGAACAGGAGGGATAAACAAACCCAGGGAAGAAGAAAGAGAAAGGAATGTAAAACTAAAAAACAAGATTTGTTTCAGTTTGTAAAAGGCACAATGAAAACGAATCCCAGAGAGGCAAGATCAAATTATTGTGATCTCTCCTGATTAACGAGAGATGCTGAATATCCTATTTTCTTTCAAACATCTGCTACGCCCTCAGCATTCAAAGGGAAGGATGCTTAGAAAAAGAAAGAAAGGTGTTTTGCCCATATAGGGGCACACAGCTTTTATTCTCCAAAGAACTCTTCCCTGACTTACAAACTTCTTACCACAGAAAGCGGCATCCTTCTGGCTGCCCATCCAGCACGTCTCGTCCCACCTCTGGGGGCCCTGGTTGCAAACTCTCTGTTTCCTAATCATCTGGTGCTGCGTGCCCAGAGGGAACCACACAAAGACCTGAACATCCTCAGGATTCTCTTGGTCATTTTATGCTCTCGTAACAGAGCTTTAAGACTGTAAACATGGAAGATAGTAGAATGTCTTAGCAGTAAGGGTGGACATATTCAGGACCATAACTTGTCCATCTATGTCTTTGTCATCTTGAAAGGCGGAGATTTCGGCTGCCTTCTCACAGACTTGGATGTTGTCTCCATTCCTAACAGCCTGGGACCATTCATCCTTATCCGAAGTGAAGTGAAGTGAAAGTTGCTCAGTCGTGTCCGACTCTTTGCTGCCCCAAGGACTGTACAGTCCATGGAATTCTCCAGGCCAGAATACTGGAGTGGGTAGCCTTTCCCTTCTCCAGGGCATCTTCCCAACCCAGGCATCGAACCCAGGTCTCCCACATTGCAGATGGATTCTTTAGCGGTTGAGCCACAAGGGAAGCCCACCCTTAAAAAAAAAAAAAAGAAAAAACTCATTTATTTTTAATTGAAGGATAATTGTTTTTACAGAATTTTGCTGTTTTCTGTCAAACCTCAACCTGAATCAGCCATAGGTGTACATACATCCCCTCCCTTTTGACCCTCCCTCCCACCTCCCTGCCCATCCCACCCCTCCAGGTTGAAACAGAGCCCGTTTGAGTTTCCTGAGCCATACAGTAAATTCCCACTGGCTATCTATTTTATGTATGGTAATGTAAGTTTCCATGTTACTTTCCTCCCCTCTCCCCATGTCCATGAGTCTATTCTCTATGTCTGTTTCTCCATTGCTGCCCAAAAATAAATTCTTCAGTACCATTTTTCTAGATTCTGTATATATGTGTTAGAATATGATATTTATCTTTTCCTTTTTGACTTACTTCACTCTGTATAATAGGTTCTAGGTTCATCTACCTCATTAGACCTGATTCAACTGTGTTCCTTTTTATGGCTGAGTAACATTCCATTGTGTATGTGTACTGCAATTTCTTTATCCATTCATCTGTTGATGGACACCTAGGTTGCTTCCGTGTTCTTGCTATTGTGAATAGTGCTGCAATGAAGCCCGTCCTTATCCTAACTGTGCTCCTATTTTCATGTTGGCCAAGTTCCTCAAAAATAGTCTATGTTCGTGTCTCCACAGCCTCACCTCGTGTTCCCATAAAGACCTCTGTTCATGCACTTTCCTGCCCCACACCCTGCTATTCCCCCCTGCCCTGGCAGTTTATCCATGGCCTCTAACTGCCAAAAGCAGTGGGTTCTTTTCGGTCCATCTCTCATCCTCTCTGTGGTGCCGGATGGTGCTGACCTCTTCCTTCTAGAATCTCCTTCCCCACACACTGTCTCCTACTCCCCTCTGCCTTCTGTGACTGCTAATTCTCCATGTCCTGTGCAAACTCTTAATCCTTCGCCCATCCTCGGGGGCTGGTATCTTCCCTCCTACATCTATCTCAAGTCTCAGATGAGCCGGCCAGCCCAGGCCCCAGCCACCTGTCAGCCCTCTGCATTCTGCTGCTGTACCCCCTCAGCTGCTGCAGGGAAATATTCTTGCCAAGCGGTAGACTGAGTATTAGTCCCCAAAGATATGCACATCCTAACCTCTGGAAGCCATGGATGTCACCTCACAGGGCAAGAGACTTGGCAGGTGTGATTAAGTTAAGGATCTTGGGATGGGGAGCTTATCCTGGATTATCTAGGTGGACCCTAAATGTCATCACAGGTGTCCTCATAAGAGCAAGGCAGAAGGAAATCGGATGCAGAAGAGGAAAAGTCAGTGTGACAGTGGAAGCCACGACCACAGTGACCGGTGTCTCCACTCCCCACCCCCAGAGATTTTCCCCCGAGAGCCTCCAGAGGACCCAGCCCTGCTGGTACCCTGACTTTACCCCATAGAGACTCTTCAGACCTCCGGCTTCCAGAACTTTAAGAAAATGTATTGTTTTAAGGCATCAAGTTCATGGGATTTTATTACAAATACCGAAAACTAAAACAGTCTCCTAGAGCTCCTCGTGGACAGATCTGTTTGGCATCTTTCAGTCCCTGTGCCTCCTGGCAGAAGCTCATCGTTCCATTGGTCACTTGCTCTGGAATCTCTTCTTCCCTTTGACTCCCATTTATCCAGTTCTCAACAGCCAATCAAGCGTTCAGGTTCCAGGGAGTCTGCCCATGAAGCAGATTCAGCCTCAGTTCAGGCTCTCACTGTCTCTTACCTGCATTCCTCTGTGTCCTACCCAGGCCATTTCTAGTCTTATATTAACATCCAGTTTCCCTGACAACTCACTGCCACTGACTTGTCAATTTCACATGGTTCAACCCAGTGGATATAGTTGAAATAAACCAGGAAAAAAAATTCTTGGACATAAACATTTTAAAATACAGCAAAATGTATGTGAGCTTGTTTCAACATTTTCTTCAGGAGTCTCTGGAACTCCAGGGATCTGGCTGAAGAGGGGACACCCCCTTGCTTTTTATTGTCTATCCTGTCCTTCCCATCACAGGCCATGATTCCTTTTAGCTCCTTAGCTCTCTGCTCAAACTGTTCTCCTCAGAGTCAGGGCAGCTCTTGCTCGGTTTGCCTTAGCTCTTGTTTGACAGATATTCCCTTAAGTCTCTTCTAGAGGCCAGCAGGAGACTCCTCCACCCTCAGTGAAAGGACTTTCAGCTCCTAAAAACTGCATCTTCAGGCCCTTAGATTCAATCTCATTAGCATGGTGAAGAAATTCCCCACCAGGAAGGAATTTCAGCCCTTCCTGCAGTAACACATTTACAGCCCACATTTTAACTCTTGCCCCTCAAGCAAATGGCTCAATTCTCTTGAGATTGAATTGGGGGTTGAACTTTGCTATTGTTCTAGATACAAAACATGAGCCTTTTATTTTCCTTTCCAGTATTAGATTTTTTTAAAAATCTACAATAAAACTCTGAAAGGAGACTATAACATCCCTGGACAGAATTTCTCTTTGCAAGTTCTTGGCCAATCTTTGTAACTTTCCCCATTTGTATCACTTCCTCTCCCAAGTCTCCCCCTGTTCTCCCAAGGCCCAGTCCTTCCACGTTCCCCACGGCCTTGAGGGTGTGCTCATTCCTAGTGGTCTCATCCACTTCCCCACACTTTCTGTTCCAGAAACACTCAGCACTTGCCGTTGCCAGAAATACTGAACTCCGGCCTTGATTTTCATGCTTCCCTGGCTCTCAAACACATTCTTTCCCTCATTGAACCAAGGACACCACATACACATATACTTACATTTTAAAAAATAACTTTTAACTCATTTTGTAATAATTTCAGACATCAGAAAGTTTGTGACAATAATACAAAGAATTCCCCAAATGTTAACATCCTCCCTAAATAGTGTAATTATCAAAATCAGAAAAATAGCACTGATTCCATGTTATTATCTAATCTACTTCAAATTTCAATAATTGCCCCACTGATGTCATTCTTGTGTTACAGTTTCCAATCTGCTATTATACATTGCATTCAGTTGTTATGTCAGTTTAGTCTACTGTGGGCCAGTTTTTCTGGCTTCCTTTATCTTTCATGACCTTCACACTTTTGAAGAACACTGGCAAGTTGTTTCAATTTAGGTATGTCTGATGTTACTTCATCATTGAGTTAGCTATGCGTGTTTGCAGAAATGCCACAGAAATACCCTAATTCCAAAACTAGCCAAAGACATTACAAGGTAAAAAAAAAAATTCAGACCAATATTCCTTACAAATACAGATGCAAAAATCCTAACAAAGTACTAATCAACCAAGTCCAGCAATATATATAATTATATACCATGGCCAAGTGGGGCTTATTCTGAGACTACAAGGTTGGCTCAGCATATAAAAAGCAATTTATGTAATAAACCATATAATAGAATAAAGAACAGAAACCACATAATCATTTCAATAGACAAAACATTTAACAAAATCCAAAACTCTTACATCATAAAAGGACTCAGTATACAAAAACCAGCTGTGTTTCTTTATGCCAACAACGGACAATCTGAAGATGAAATTAAGAAAACAATTTCACTTACAATAGCATACTTAGGTATACATTTAATGAGATGATACAATACATATACACTGAAAACTGCAATACACTGTTGAAAAAAATTAAAGGATATTTAGATAAATGGAAGGGTATGTTTACGGATTAGGAGTCTTGACATTATTAAGATACTAATACTCTCTAAATTGATGCACAGCTTCGGTGCAATATCTACCAAATCCCTCATGACTTTTTTTTTTTTTTAGATTTTATTTTTTAGAGAAGTTTTAGATTCACAGCAAAATCGAAGTGAAGGTACAGAAAATTTCCGTATATTCTCTGCCCTGCCCCCATACATAGCCTCCTAGATTGCCAACATTCCTCCCCAGAGCAGTGCTTTTGTTATAGCTGATGCCCCTACATTGACACATCGTAATCCTCAGTCTACAGTTTATATTATAGTGTACTCTTGGTGTTATACATTCTGTGGATTTGTACAAATGTATAATGTCATATATCCACCATTGTAATATTATACAGAGTATTTCCACGGCCCTAAAACTCCTCTGTGCTCCACCTATTCATGCCTTCACAGCCTCATTCCTCCAACCCCTAGCAATCACTGATCTTTTCTTGTCTGCAGAGTTTTGCCTTTTCCATAAAGTTGTGTAGTATGAAGACTTCTCAAATTGTTTTCTTTCATGTAGTAATATGCATTTAAGGTTCCTCTGAGTCTTTTTATGGCTTGACAGATCATTTCTTTTTAGCACCGGATAACATTGTATCATCTGAATGTTTGACAGCTTATATATCGGTCCACCTGCTGAAGGCTGAAGGACACTTTGGTTGCTCCTAGGGTTTAGCCATTTGTAATAAAGCTGCCATAAACATCCTCATGAAGGTTTTTGTGTAGACATGGGTTTTCACCTCCTTTGGGTGCATATCAAGGAGTACAACTGCTGGATCATATGATAAGACTATGTATAGTTTCGTAAGAAACTGCCAAACTGTCTTCCAAAGTGGTTGCACCATTTTTTATTCACACCAGCAATGAATGAGCTTTCCTGTTGCTCCACATTCTTGCCAGCATTTGGTGGTGTCGGTGTTCTGGTTCATGGTCATTCTTACAGCTGTGTAGCAGTATCTCGTTGTTTTAACTTGCATTTTTTCTGTTGACATAGAAAGTGAAGCATCTTTTCCTGGGCTTATTTGCCATTTGTACATCGTTGGTGAGGTGTCTGTTAATGTCTTTGACTCATTTTTCAATCAGGTTATTTGTTCTTCTATTGTTGAGTTTTAATAGTTCTTTGGATATTTTGGATAAAAGTCCTTTATCAGATGTCTTTTGCAAATATTTTTTCCCAGTCTGTGCTTGTCTTCTCATTGTCTTGACATTCATTTTTAACAAAGCAGAAGTGTTTAATTTTAATGAAGTCTAAGCTAATCAATTATTTATTTCATGGATCATGCCTTTGGTATTGTACCTAGGAAGCCATTAAAATATTCAAGGTCAGGTAGGTTTTCTCCTATATCATCTTCTAGGACCTGCTAGCTACTTTGCTGAAAGTGGCAAGCTGATCCTAAAATTCATATGAAAATTCAAGCTGTCCAGAACTGTGAAAACAACCATGAAAAATAACAAACTCCTTGTAGGATTCATGCTTCCCAACTTTAAAATTGAATACAAAGATAAAGTAATCAAGCCTGAGTAATCAAGATCAATGGGATATAATTGTTAGTCCAAATGTAGATCCACACACAGACATTTAGTCTACTAATTTTCAACGAAGGTACTGAGGCAATTCAAGTTGGGGAAAGGATGAAGTTGGACCCTTACCATGTACATTAAAGAAAACCATGGGTGCTTCTTGGTGATCCAGTAGTTAAGAATTCTCCTTCCAATTTAGGGGACATGGGCTCAGTCCCTGGTTGGGGAACCAAGATCCCACATGCTGTGGGGCGGTTAACCCTGTACACTACAGCCACAAAGCCCACACACTCTGGAGCCTGAGGGCTGCCGCATAGACTCCAGGTATTGCAACTCAGACCTGACACAGCCAAATATATCACAGACTTTGATGTAAAGGCAACTAAAACACTTAAAACAATGAATGAAGTGAATGTTCATGACCTTGAATTAGGCAGTGATTTCTGAGATATGACATCAAAAGCACAAGTGACAATAGTAAATGAATAACTTGGACTACATCAATACTCAAAACTTCTGTGCTGCAAATAATACAATCAAGAGAGTAAAAAGACAGCCCACACAATGGGAGACAGTATTTGTAAACCATATATCTGACAAGGAACTTGTATTCAGAATATAAAGATAACTGTTGAAACTCAAACATAAAAAGAAAAATAAGCCAATTAAAATGGGCTTCCGCAGTGGCTCAGTGGTGAAAGAATGTGCCTGCATTGCAGATGCAGGAAACACGGGTTCAATCCCTGAGTGGGGAAGATCCCCTGGAGAAGGAAATAGCAACCCATTCCAGTTTTCTTGCCTGGAAAATCCCATGGACAGAGGAGCCTGGCAGGCTATGGTTCATAGGATCTCAGAGTCCGACACAACTGAGCATGCACACATGTATGCAAGCCAATTAAATAATTGAGAGAGGGTTTTATGAGACCTTTTCTAAAGAAAATGTATAAATGGCATTACCCTTGGTGTGCACAAGGATATCCTTGTATCCTTTTCTTGTCTGCATCTGTTGAGCACTTTTGCGCTTGTCCACACGACAGTTACCCTGTTTCCAGGTCCCTCTGCTCTTGGCTGGTAGGACTCTGAGACAGCATCCCACCCTGAGCACAGCACCAGCTGAGGAAGATGCTCAGCTCTGGTTGGTGGTGGAACGAACACGTGAGGGAAAGAATGAAGGGATGAACAAACACTGCAATGAATGCTCAGATGCAAGCCATAGTATAAGAATATTGCTGGAGAAACATCATCTTGTGTGGCCTCAGGTGGTGGCCCACAGTCTGGTGTATTAGTTTTCTGTCCAGACAAGATATAGAAAAAGAGGGAGAAATCGAGGACACTCCCGAGGCTCCTGGTTATGAGCCCATTGGTAGAAGGCGGTGTGAACACTAAGCCAGGGGACCTACCTGAAGACGATCTGTGTGTTGAGGCCATGCTGGGTTAAGGAACTGCCGTCCACCCGGGATGCTGAAGCAGGGTGTCTCGGAAGCAGCTGGGTGTCCGGGCTGGAGCTCCCAGGAGAGGACTGGCTGGATGACACTTCGCAAGTCAAGGGCCTGCTTGGAAACGATTAAGCCCTGGGAAAATGAGTGTGAGCTGAGAGAGGAGGGGAGAAGATAGAGCAGAGAACCTTGACAACACTGAGGGTCAGTCACCTGCAGGGGAACCCACAGAAGAGCAGCCTGAGAAGAGTCTTGGGGAGACCTGAGAACAGAACCAAGAACTGGAGCGAGCGAGACCAGTAAGATGGAGACAGAAACGGCTCAGGGTTTAGACATCATGGGGAAGGTGTAGTGGCAGCAAGGGGCGTATTTCTGGGACGTAAACTCTAGACGGAGGACAGGGGCCCTAGAAGTGTCGCTTATTCCCATAGGGAATTTGAAAACCAGTATAGGACAGAGATCCAGTAGCACTTCTTAGAAGTTTAAGGTCCATCGATCATGTCTTTTAAAGCCATGGAGGGTCTTGAGTATGTTTGTACATCAGAAAAGGCAGACAGGGCCAGCAGAAAGGAAGAGGTCTGGTGAGACAGGAAATCATTAGCAGGAGACTGAAAGTGTGGAGGAGAGAGGATTTGGAGCCCAGATGGAAGGCAGCACGTCACAGGGGAGGGCCCCGCGTCCCCCAAGACAAGAGGGAAGAGTCGAGGCTGGCTGAGGTGTGGGGAGTTTGGGGGAGCATGGCAGGAGGCTGAGGTGTCTCCTTTAGGGGCCCCCTTGTTTTCTCTGAGGCACCTGGGGGGCGGGGGGGCGGGCAGCAAGAATCAGATAAGGTCTTGAAGGAGTGAGGGAGCTTTTGGGGGGAGGCCTGTGGAATGGCCTTGAGAGGCAGCCGACCCTGGGGCTCTGACTCTGCAGGGAGATGGGGGGCATTTCTCCTGCAGCCCCAGCAGCCTGGGGAGAGGGGGTGAGACGAAGGGGCGCAGGGCCTGGAGTGGGCGGGATGGGAGGGAAGGCGGTGAGGAGGCTGAGGTGAGGGCAAGACTGCAGTGATGAGTGGTGATCGAGGGAGGGGTCCCGGGCCGCAGGCTGAGAACACAGGCTGGGGGAGGAAGACAGGGAGAGAATGGAAAATCAGAGCTTGTGACTGGCGAGTGGGTTGATGGAGGAGGGTCTCTGAGGAGCAGCTCGGTGATGACAAGACCTGGGTGCGGCTGTGGGTGTAGCGGCTGAATCTGCGGAGCCAGCGATGGTGTAGGAAGTGAAGCGGGGCATCCCAGGACACCAGAGGAGGAGGCCCCACCTTGGAGCCCTTAGCCAGAGCCAAGATTGTGTCCACTGTGTCAGAAGACAGATCTTGCCCGGGGACGTGGGAGCCAGCGAGAGGCAAGGAAGTGAGTGGGCCGCAGGGCTGACCCAGGAGGAGGGAGGAGAAGACTGCAGAGGGGGCGGCCGGTGGGGAGAAGCTGGCGCTGGCAGGAGTAGAGGCCACGCTTCCAGAGAGAAGCAATGCCCCGGGATAGCCCACTCCGGCTTCCGGCCTGGCTTCTGGATGTGAGCTTAGCACACACCTCTGTTACAGGCAGAGGACTCTGCTGGAGCCCCAGGGTTCAACATGAAGAGGTACCAAACTCCGTACAAACACTTTAGCCTTACCATTCCCAACCAAGATAAACCACAGTCCTCATACACATTTTATTCCCCTGATGCGACTGATGAGGGTGTTAGGCTGAAAGAAAATCATTGTTTTTGTTACAAATGCAGTGCAGTTTCTTTTCACTTTGGCTCCTTGCCCTTTATCCTCATGATAATTTGAATTCTCCTGCCCCTCGTTGCTGTTTGATCTACGTCAGCCCTTTGTGGGATGCGTTCCAAAGGCACCTAGTTTCCACTTACTGGAGATGAAATTATACATACACCGGAAGTGCCGGGCACTCCCAGCTCGCAGCTGAGCCTCTCAGGTGCAAATTTCTCTTGTAGAAGAGCCCAGCGTTGCCAGAGGTCACGCCCCCTTCTGAGATCAGCTCATAGCCAGTGACTGGTCCACTGGTCCGTTTGGGAGAATAAAGCACCAGCCAGCTCCCCTCAGTGTAGGGCAATTCTCAAGGATCATCCCAGCTCCAGAGCCCCCTGGTGAGCTGGCTGAGGTCTTTTGTTGTGACTGCCTTGCAGTGGAACTTTTTTCTCTGCCCAGTTCTGCTGGCTTCACTGCCCCCACGGGTGTCCATCCTGAGAATAACCAACCCCCAAACTTTCCGCATCCAAGTCTCCTCGGTCTGCTTCTTAGTACAGGAGCCAGACTTATTAATAGCAAATAAGACTATAGGATGCCCAGGGAAATTTGAATTTCAGATAAACAATGCATAATTTTTTTTAATGTGTCTTCAGTATCGCATGGGATATACTTATGCTAAAAACCAATTTATTGTTTGTCTGAAGTTTTCAGATTTACCCCGGCATCCTATATTTTATCTCTCAATGCTGCTGCTTTGGAAGCCCAACCTGGCCTACAAAGTGAAGTTCATGGCCCTCAGAGGTTGTGGAAGAGGAGCCCAGTGTTTTCCGTGCCATAAAAAAAACTCAGGGTTACACAAGAGCCAGGGGCGTTTCAAGGTCAACTGGATGCCCCATCTGGAGAACGGATGGGGACCAGTTCCTGCTGGTGAGGCTGAACGATTTTCAGGGGTGGAGGTGAAACTGAAGAGTTCTCCAGGAAGAACCCACACAGTACTGACGTGGAGGTAACCACCTCAGGGGAGGCCACCACAGAGCAGACAGGACCAGGCTGAGCCACGTGAAGCCAGGGACACAGCCCATGACAGTCACCAGGGCAGACCCTACCTCCCTCCTGCTCCCATATTGGGGGGGGGATCTTACTGGACAGGAGGAGTTTCAGAGTCACATCACACATCTCCTCCACTTACAGCAGTGATGCCCCCAGTTCAAGAATGCAGACATTTTAAATGATAAAGACTGAATCTTAAATGCCAAATTTAAACTATTTTAGTTACCAGGGATGATGGCAAGGTATGCAATCTGGTCAAAATCATGTGAGGAAGGGACCTGGCCCTTGGTGAGAAAGGAGGATTCAACATGGACCTTATCAAGGAGAAGTTACTAGGAAGAGTAAGACCATTTCCTGCTTATATCCAATGAATTATATCTGTAATAAAACAGGTAATTATTATTATCATGCCAAAGGGCTGTTAAGCCAGAGAAACTAAGCTTTCCAACATCCTTACCAGAGAAGGAGGAGGAGGGGTTGTAGTTTGGGAAAGGACCCCAAGCCCTACCCTACTCCTTATCCAACCCACACCATCCTGCTGACTCTTGGCCTCTTCCCCACTGTGTGTGCTCTGGAGAGGAGGCTCCTCCTTCCCAGAAAAACATGCAAGTCTTCCTAAAGAGCAGCATTCAGTCCTGCCCACTTCTTCAGGTTCTTCTTCTTTCCCCTGTGGCCCCCACAACTCTGCAAATCATGGTGGTATGGTGCAGTCAGTACGGCTTTCTCGGGGGACATTGATGACTTGGTTGGTCCATGCCCTTGTTTACTGGTCTGGATCCTCACTGACCTCTTGACAGCACCTGAAGCAGCTGTCTATGGACTTTTCCCCCAGAGTCCTTCCTCTCTTGGAATACAAAGGACCTCCTACCTCTGAATACTCCCTATCTCTATTGGTAACTCCTCTTCCTCTTTCTGCCTTGAAGACACGGGTGCACATTTTCACTTCTCAGTGTCTTGCATCCTTGTCAACACTTGCTATTGTCTGTCTCTTTTCTTTCAGTTGTCCTAGTGTATATGAGAGGGTTTCCCAGGTGGCGCTAGTGGTAAAGAACCTGCCTGCCAATGCAGGAGACACTCGATCCCTGGATTGGGAAGATCCCCTGGAGGAGGAAATCTCGTGGATTCTCCTCCAGACCCTGGTGGGCTACAGGCCATGGGGTCACAAAGAGGTGGACATGACTGAAGCAACTTAGCATACTGTATATGAAAGAGCATCTCATTGTGGTTTTGATTTCATTTCCTAATGACTAATGATGTTGGCCATGCTTTTTTGTGTTTATTGGTATTTGTGTATCTTCTTTGGAGAAATGTCTACTAGGATTATTTGCCCACTTTTTCACTAGGTTACATGTCTTTATTTTTGAGTCATGAGAATTATATGGATATTTTGGATACAAATTTCTTATCAAATATATGACTTGCAAATATGTAGTCTTTTGTGACTGGCTTACTTAGTTTTGAATGATTTTGAGACTCATCCATGTTGCTTTGTACATAGTAGTTACTCCCTTTTATTGCTGAGTAAGTCTCCATTATACAGATGTACTTGGTCCATATATCTGTTCACTACCTGATAATTGAGTTGTTTCTGATTCTTAGCTACAATGAAAAAAGATGTTACAAATATTAGCACAGAAATCTTTCTATGGCTTTATGTTCTTATTTCTCTTGGGTTCTCAACACTTCCCTTTTGGATTTTGAAGCTCTGACTAGCTAGGAGCCAAGCTAAAAATCAAGGATTCTCCTATAAAGAGAGAACAGAACAGACGCGCAGAACAACTTGCAGACTCTGCAATAATAACCCAGACACAAAGCCCTGTTTTTTATCTTACCAGTCAGGGTTCAACCAGGCAAGCAGAAGCAAACAATAGGACATACACATACACACAGACCGCTACAGATTTATCACGAGGACTTGCTGGCTAAGCCCATCCAGAGCGCTTCCTTGGTAGGTAAAGAATCCGCCCACAATGCAGGAGACTACCTGCAATGCAGGGCCTGGGGTTTGATCCCTGGGTCGGGAAGATTCCCCGGAGAAAGAAATGGCAACCCACTCCAGTACTCTGGCCTGGAAAATTGCATGGACACAGGAGCCTAGTGGGTTCATAAAGAGAGGCCTTTAGAAAGGGAAAATCAGAAGTAGCCTGGACCTACAGGCATGGATGGAAGCTGTTGTTCAGGGCAGATTTAAGCTTTCTTTTTGGGCCTGCTGACTGATTAGGTTAGGCCAACCCAGGATAATCTCCCTAACCTAAAGTCAACTGATCAAGGACTTTAAGTCCAAAGGGAAAAACCCCTTCACAGCACCACCCATGTTAGTGTTTGATCGAATGACTGGAAGAAGTGGTGTACATGGCAGCTGCTTCCCTCCTGTCCTCATGCTCCGAAGACAATATCCCTTGTAGCCCACCCTGTCTGAAGACATACTGGAGAGGGAATTCTGGGAAATGTAGTGTAGGACAGTAGTTCACCAAAGCCATCACACCTGTGATTGCAAATTAACAAGTCCCAGGAAAAATCTCTAACTGGCCCAGCACAGGTCACAAGACCATACCAAGCCCAACCTCTGCCACCAGGGGAAGGGGTAGAATATTCAGGCCTGAATGTCATGACCATCTATTGACTAGGAGGGTATGAAACTGTGATGTGTAACCCCACAGCATTGCATGATTGGGGTGGGGGAGGAAGGGGTGCCCAAATAACTGGGATGCTGAAAACCGCGGGACCCGTGACTATATCTTGGATCCCTCATAGGGCTGCATGCTGTCTGCCTACTGCTTCAAAAGCAGTCATAGGCACAGCTGAAAGCCAAGTGAGGACCGGAGTAGGACATCCAGGTGGTATGAACTCTACTGCTTGTCCAACCACTGCCTTTGACTGGACCTGGCTTAGACCAAGAGAAGGGCAAATCTGTCAGTCCCTGTGACTCCTCCACATGGGAATTGGCTTCTCCACACAGTGCCTTTCCAATTTTCTGAAACAGTTGTTATTTTCCAAGACATATTACATATCTGCACAGCAGCACTGCTGCCTGTTCACAGTTTCCTCTGGAAGTCTCTGGCAAATGACAGCTGGCTGCAGGGAGGGGAATGATTTGTGTTGCCTCCTCCTCCAGGGGCTTGAACCTCTGCGTGGGGACCCCAAGGAGAAGGCCCTCCACATTTGTGGATCCCATTTACCCAAAACAGCACGTTGGTGCCATTAGTCCCTATGGCATCATCCCGTTGTTAAATCTAGGCCAGCGGAAACAGTGCTTGGCTGCCTCTCTTGTGGACTCATCAAAGTTTCATGATCCTTTTCATCAGAGCAGTTCCAGCAGGAAGAGGAGCCGTCGCTGTATATTCATCCTGGTCTCATCCCCTACAAGGCTGTAAACTCCCCAGCAGGAGAAGTGATGTCTGATTCCTGTCTGTATGCGTCCTCAGCGCTGAATTCTAAAGGGCATCAGGAGCATGTTTGCTGATGATTAATGAATGAAGGAGACCAGGAAGGGCTGGTCTCTGGTTCCTCCTATGCAGGGTCCATAACTAAGTTAAATTAGAAGCTGGAAAGTGCTGCACACTCCACCCCCTTGCTTTCATCGTGCTCATTAGAGTTTGTGCTTAAATATAACACACACCTTTCATTCTTCCTGCCTCTCCTAGACTGTAAGTTTCATACGGACGGGGACTTTGCCTGTTTGCCTCACCTGGCACTCAACAGGCACTCCATGAATATGAGTTAAATGAATAAATGTCTTTGTCACATCATCTGGTGAGCATATTTCATTCAAAATATCAGAGCTTCTGAGGAAGACAAATGATCTCTGCTCTAATCTTTCAGTTTAAAGGCTAGTTGTGATTTCCCCCCAGACTTTAAATAGGCAGTGTTTATTGAGTACTCGCTATGTGCCAGGCATTTTTCTACAGTCTTACATGCACACTTCTTTAAATGCTCACAGCACATCTATGTAGGCTAATGCTCATTTTACAGTGGAGGAAATAAAAGCATGGTGAGCTTAAGTACTTGCCCATTGCTAAATTGTGGGGGGAGCCACCAGATAATGGTACCTCATTATCTGTTGCCCCACCCTTCATGTCTAGATGTGTAAGGCAGTAAACTGACTAACCTCCAGACCTTGGAAGGTGGGATAGAGCCCAGAGCTGAGCTGACTTGTCTTAAAATTCATCACCTTGGTATTTTACTCCTTGTATGAACTACCCAATGTCGTTCTTAAACTCCCCTCTTCTTCAAAAAATAGTCCTACATATTACTTGACAAATGCCAGGCAACCCCACTCTTGAGTTGCTTACCCAAAATAAATGAAAACATTTGATTTCACAAAGACCTGTAAACAAAATATCCACAGCAGCTTGATTCTCAATAGAGAAGAACTAGAAACAACCTAAATATTCATCTGCTGGGGAATGGATATACAGATTTCAGTGCATCCACATAAAGGAATACTACTTAGCTGTAAAAGTAATGAACTGCTGGTACCTGCAGCAGTGTGGATGAATCTGAAAGGCATTGTGCTCGCTGAAATAAAACAGAAACAAAGACCAGATACAGTGTATGATTCCATTTATACGACAGTCTAGAAAAGGTAAAACTAAAAGGACAGAAAACGAATCAGTGGCTGGGGGGTCCTGGAGGTGTAGAGGGGGAGGAGTTCGCTGCAAGGGGACTCAGGAAACCTTTCGGTGAGAAGGAGTGGAAACTTGATTGTGGTGATTACACAGCTGTATGTATATTTGTTGGGGCTTCCCTGGTAGCTCAGTGGTGAAGAACCTGCCTGCTGGTGCAGGAGATGCAGGTTCAATCCCTGGATTGGGAAGAGCCCCTGGAGAAGGAATTGGCAACCCACTCCAGTATTCTTGCCTGTAAAATCCCATGGACAGAGGAGCCTGGTGGTCTACAGTCCATGGGGTCACAAAGAGTCGGACACAGTTGAGTGACTCAGGACACCACCTCACACAGTACACTAAAGAGGATGGAATTCATTGAATGTAAATTACACCTCTGTAAACCTGATTAAAATTTTTTTTCTTTTACTCCAATGTAAGAAAACCTTCTTCTATACATTTTTTAAAATTCAAATGATAACATCACTCTGAAAGTACATATAATTAAAAAATAACAATAGGAAAACCTAACTTGAAATGTGGGTTAACACATTCCCACTGAGCGAGCTAAGCAGAGCTGCTTCCTGCCCTAGAATGGCTAGGGCACCACCTAGAATGGCTCCTCTGTACAAAGGGGCAGGGGAAGCTGGGAAAGCATCTAATCCAGGGGTGTGTTTCCGCGGCTTGGTGTTAATCAGATTCCGTATGACTGCACTGACCTTTGTTCTCCTTCTGGTGGAATTGCCAACGCTCAGGGGAAACCTGTTTACTTTTAGCAAGTGCCGCAGGGTGCACGGTAACCGGTGTTCACCCCAGGATTCAGACGCGCCTGAGAAACAACAGAGGGAAGGGCGTAGGACTGAAGCAGAGAAGGCGGGTTGGTGTCAGAACCTAAGCAACTGGACAGAAAGCGTGATGTACCCCTGAGCCCTGGCCTCCCCTCTCAGGGACTGATGTCATGGCCCCAGGCCTTGGAGGCAGCAACACAAATAAATAGAAGAGCTGTTTCATTAAAATCTCCGTGAGACGTGGTGAGCTCTGGGCGGTCTTCCGTGACCCCTGGAACAGAGGAGGCTGCGTGTTAAAGACAAGATTGCCCCCGAGGCCCGTCTCTGGAGTGAGACAGGGACAGGGCAGCTGAGGGTCAGCCAGGGCAGCCTCCAGCTGCAGGGCGACGTCAGGCCCCAGCAGCATCAGCAGCTCTGCAGGTTCAGAGACTGGAGATGCGGTGGGAGACCTGGGGCAGGAGGAAGCTGGTGCAAACTGAGGGGACAAGTCTCCTGGAGCCCCAGGGGAGATGCGGAGGATGAAGGCGGGCTAGGGTTCCTGCAAAGAGCATAGGTTCAGAGTTACAGGAAAATTGCTCTCTCGCTGTTATAATTACTCCCGGTATCCATCCCCAAGCCCTCCAGCTGGCGGATAGCACAGTCCATGGACATCGCTCTTGAAGTAGCTGGATTCTGTGCTAACATGGTTGTGCAATCACATTCCTCCTCTTCAAAAATTTCCACCTGCATTATCTATAAATCCCCTTAAAGTTTCTGCTTCTACGTGCATCTCCTGGGAGCTGTGGTCCATAGCAACTAAATTAGCATCCAGGCCTGCTTAATTAATAAAACGAGCAGCATACATTTGCAATCCTTCTGTGCAATTATGGCATTGCTCCGATTCCTACATGGAATTCAGCCTGTTAGCAGGAGAAAAAAAAAAAAAACACGGTGCACCAGACAATTATTTTGCCCTTTGAAATATTTTTAAAAATTCAACTTGTTATGTCTGAGACCTTGTGGTCATTTTTTCCCCCTTGAATTGTGCTTGCTCTGATTGGTAGCTGAGAAAACCCTGGCTTGGCACAAAGCAAGGCCTAAAATTTGGTGAAATTAATTGTGACCTCAGATCTGTTGTATGATCTCTCTCCTTGAGCCTTAATTTTGCCATCTTTAAATGAAGATAATGATACCACTTCTGCAGGATTGAGGTGAGGATTATATATACTACATGTAAAACGTGTGCATGCATTGCTAAGTTGCTTCAGTCATGTCTTACTCTTTACGACCCTGTAGACTGTAGCCCACCAGGCTCCTCTGTCCATAGGATTCTCCAGGCAAGAATACTGGAGTGGGTTTCCATACCTCCTCCAGGGGATCTTCCCAATCCAAGGATCGAACCCATGTCTCTATGTCTCGTGCATTAGCAAACAGGTTCTTTACCACTAGCACCACCTGGGAATTCCCAAAACTTGCTATACGAAATATGTATTATGCTGATGCTGCAGCTGAAACTCCAATACTTTGGCCCCCTGATGCAAACTGACTCATTGGAAAAGACCCTGCTGCTGGGAAAGATTGAAGGCAGGAGAAGGAGATGACAGAGGATGAGATGGTTGGATGGCATCACCAACTCAATGGACCTGAGTTTGAGCAAGCTCCAGGAGTTGGTGATGGACAGGGAAGCCTGGCATGCTGCAGTCCATGGGGTTGCAAAGAGTCAGACACAACTGATCAACTGAACTGAAATGAATTACATATGTATATATATATATATATATATATAAAGGAGATATAGCATTTTATACATCATGTAAATGCTGGGAAAGAATAAAGACCTGTCTTTGAATCCCAAATATACCACTAAATTGTCGACTGACCTTCAGGAAAATCCTTTAACTTCTTTCTCTTTTTTGCAGAGATACTAATACTGGTGCCCACAGGATTTTTGCAAACATTAAATGAGACGATATAGACAAAAGCAGGTTAAAAAGTTGGACTGGTTATTTCATTTCTGTAGCTTTGTGATCATTGTGCTTCCTTCAGAGTTAACCTAACTTTCCTTTCCCCGGGAACTAACCCCTCCTTGGCTGTGGAATCAACGGGTGTTTCTATAAGAGTTCATCTTGCACAGTTCACAGAGGAGTGCAGCTCATCCATGAACATTGCAGGTATAGCTCATCTGTATATATTTCAAGTATAGCTCATCTGTGTACATTTCAGGTATAGCTGCCAGTCCATGTACATTTCAAGTATAGCTCATCCATGTACGTTTCAGGTATAGCTCATCTCTGTATATTTCAAGTGTGACTGATCTGTTCACTCATCTCAACTGAGTTTGGCAGGAGTGTCCCACGCCCAGGTGGGATCTCATGTCACACCTGAGAAAAAGAAATGCCCATGTCCATAAGTAAACATGGTCGTCCTCCTTCTCCCACCTGCACCCCAGAATTGCTGTGCAAGTTCCCCTTCCTGCCCCTCGATCTGTCGGGATCAGCATGGCATCTATTTATTTATTTTGCTCGTCTATGCTCATTGGAGGCAGTCTTCCCTCTCCTCATCTTTCGTTCACCATTTGTAGATCGTTCCTATTAAGCATTAACTTGGTGAATGGATGCGCGTCACTTGGGAACAGCTCTGGAATATTGCAAAACATAAAGCAGTCAGTGCAAACATCTGCAAAACTTGGCAATTACTGTGGTTTCAATGAGCTCAGGGCCAAGTCCTTGACAGGCCTTGAGGTCCTCAGAGAACGCTGCACACGGAAGATTTATTTGGGGAAAGGATGAGAAATGTCACTTTGCCCTTCAGGTAGGAGGTAGACTCGGTCAGCATTTGCAAGCATGAGTCATCGTCTGATCTTAGCCCTCTCGGTGTTGTCTAAGCTGCCCTCTCCCTCATTCCAAGTCCTCATGGTGATTTTGAAAGAAGCTTAAAACCCAGGGCCATCCTTTGAGATGTTGGGGGAATGGGCAGTCCTCCAGGCTGGGTCTTGGATGTCTGGGTTCCACTGACCGCCCCTGTCCTCCCCACCACCTCTGGGACCAGCGCTTGGAGGGGCCGCATTCCATTCTCCACCCCTCTGGTGCGCTCTCGGTTTCAGCTCTGGCACCTCCTCTGAGACTCCCCAGTCTTCTCGGGGAGGCCCTGGCTGGTAACAAGAGCCTGTCTCCCCTGCCAGCAGCTGTCAGAGGCTAGGGGGCCTGCCTGCTGCCCCCATCTAGAGGCAGTGAGGTTTCAGCAGGTGAGATGGCGCAGCCTCCCTTCTGGATTCTCCAGCAGAGAACATGGATTACTCACTCATTTCCAGAGTGTGGCTTTTGCTTTTGATGCTTTGCATCCTCTTTAGGCCTGGGAAACAGATCAGGCTGCTTTCTTAGCAACTGATTCTTACTAATTCTAGGGATCAAAGTGATACTGCTGTGTCCATGGAAGGGAGGTTGGTATTAGATCTTCTTTCCCTGGTCTAATAAAGGCAAAGTTTCATGGTTCTAAAGTCATTTCCCCCTCACATTTGGATCTTGAGATGTTGACTCCCCTCTTGAGATCGTCGATAAAACATTATCACAAGTTTCAGAGTATTCAAGTCAAGCCTACAAAATCCAGGGTGCATCGAATGGTTGGGGTTGGGCCATCAAGGCAGAGTCAAGTGAGGACTGTTGTGGGCCCAGGCACTTTAGCTTTCCTTGGCTCTTTCCTCTATGAAAATGACTAAATACATAATCTTGGCATAAGACAAATATAATCCAAGCTAGGTTCATTATTGGAGAGGGCAATGGCACCCCACTCCAGTACTCTTGCCTGGAAAATTCCATGGACAGAGGAGCCTGGTAGGCTGCAGTCCATGGGGTCCCTGAGACGGACACGACTGAGCGACTTCACTTTCACTTTTCACTTTCATGCATTGGAAAAGGAAATGGCAATCCACTCCAGTGTTTTTGCCTGGAGAATCCCAGGGACGGGGGAGCCTGGTGGGCTTCCATCTATGGGGCTGCACAAAGTTGGACACTACTGAAGCGACTTAGCAGCAGCAGCAGGTTCATTATTACTGCTTTCTATTCTTTTCTGATTTTAAAATAAAAGTAAAAATAGTTTTGGGGCTCCAGGAAGTATCATGGGTCCTAGGCCCTCTTCCTGCTGTGCTCCGTGGAGGTCAGTCATGCACCGACCCTGATGGAGGCTCCCATGGGTCTCAGTGGCTTTGCAACCTGGCCTGGAGTCCAGAAGGTTCTCACTCCCTGCACGATGGCACAAACTGGATCTGGTAAGTTTTCTATTCCTCTTTCTCTCTCCTCCCCACACATAAATCAGAACTATCCCAAGATGAGAGATTGTCTTGTTTATCTTTGCATCACACTCTCATTTCCACCTTCTTTAGATGTTCAGCAACATGTTGTGGAATTAAATTGACGTTCTAAGGTAACATTTCACAGCAAGGGCGAAGAAGGAGGCTTAAGCAGTCAGCCAGTTGATGACACCGACCAGAGGCCACATCCGCACTGTGCTCTGAGATACCCCACGAAGCACAGGTTGACACTTGTCCCCCCGTGTTGTCCACAACAAAATGGTGGGGACACATGAGCAACAACACTCTCACCCGGGCAAGCCATGTGGCACCCTGGTTAGGAGCTCGGACTTGAAACCCTTCAGCCTGACCTTGAACCTTAGCCTCTCTATCAACTTCAAGGCCCTGGAGATAATCTTGAAACTGTGTAAGGTTTTCTCACATTTGACTTTGGGTAATAATAACATCTGCCACGTCATTCAAAGAGATAATGTGTGTGAAGATACTAGAGCATCACGTGGGCTGAGACATAGACAGCATTAGATGAGTTAGTTCTCTGTGGTGGTGGTTTTGACCCACATCACTGTCAAATCATCACTCTCTCTTAAAGTTTCCATCCTCAGCTGCAGAAATTTCTGCCAGTCACACATTACATTTTCAAAACTGAGCTCCTTTTCTTACCTTGAATCTCATGTTTTGTTCCCTTTCCTCCTGTAGCTGAAGCTCCTTGAGGGCAGGCCTGCCTGTGCCTTTCATCTTTGGTGTCCCGGAGTCTAATAAATCCCCTTCGCGGGAGGTATGAGCGAGTTACCCAGTGATGTTCCCCAGGGGCAGCAACCTGGGAGGTGTGGAGTGGTTAACTGACCCAGAAATGCGTGGCGGAGTTGGGGCTGGTAAAGGATCAGCTGAGCACAGATTCTGTGGTTTTCACAACAAGGTATATCATATCCACCTCATCACTGCCTCAGAGAAGGGCTGAGATTTTCCATTAGGGACAGAGGGATGGGATTAGAGGAGCAGAGGCAAAGCTGGGAGCAAACCTTTGGCAGAGCGGTCAGTGGAGCCACACAGAGGCAGTAAATGAAACCAGAAGATAAAAGACGGTTCTTAAAGTGAACTTGGAACTTTGTTTAGGGATAAAAACTAAGAACATCTCAATCGTGTCCAACTCTGTGCAGCCCTGTGGGCTGTAGCCCACCAGGCTCCTCTGTCCAGGGAAATCTCCAGGCAAGAATACTAGAGTGGGTTGCCATGCCCTTCCCCAGGGGATCTTCCTGACCCAGGGATCAAACCTGCGTCTCTTATGTCTCCTGAGTTGGCAGGTGGGTTCTTTACCACTAGCGCCACCTGGGAAGCTCATCAATGTGGTAGAGTAACATTTTTGAGATACTAACTCATCTCTCTCCTGGTAATCCTTCTCCGACCTTGTCTTCCCTCACTCTGCGTGGCCTGGGGTGCAGGTGGCAGCCTGGAAAAATGCAAAAATGTAGAAGACACCTTACCTTCCTACCCAGAGAGGAAGCCACACAGCATAGTCCTGGGTTCCCATGGTAACTTAAAGAGAAACTTTCATGATGTCAGGAGACCTTGATGCCCTGTGAATGAAGGAGAAAGATGTCCTCAAATTCCTCACAGCAGGAACCCACCCAAGTGGCACCGACCTTGACTTCTGAATGGAAGGGTGAGTCTACAGAGAAGCAATGGCTTCTGTTAATACATAGTGAACCCGGGAGAGAAGAGAACCTGGGAGAAGCTTCTGCTGGCAGCTTGAGCCACTGTTGCCGCTGCAGACCTGGCTGATGTCAGCATCACATGCTCCAGGAAAACTGGCCAGAGAGCTGATCTGATCCTGGCAGGCTTCCGGGAGCCACGGCTTCTGGTGGGTTCCTGATCCCAGGGACTGCCCTGCGGCCTCTCCCAGGGGCTCTTCCATTAACCAGGCCCATCATCCCGCAAAGCGCAGCCTTGCCCCTGGGCCACGTGGACACTGCTGTCCGTGCCAACTCGAGGGAGCAACCTCTGCGCATCTGACATGGTGAATGCTGCCCGTGTGAACACCCGTGGAGGTCATGCTCACCTCTGCTTCTGCCGAGCTCCCGAGGAGACTGAAAATGCAGAACAGGTCCCTGCTGGAAGGGCTGTGACCAAGGAGGGTGTCAGAGCAAACGGAATCTGCTCCAGCTCCCCACCTTACTGCTGCTCGGTCTGAGGTCACAGACGGGTCCACAGGCTAAGAGCCTCCTATGCCGGCTCGGTGGTTCCCCAGTGAGGACCCAAGCGCTCAGCGGGCTGGTGAAGGTGGGACCGCAACTCCCGCCACTCAGACCGCTGAATGGGGGGAACCACAACAGATGGGCCTTAGCTGTTCTTGCTCAGACTCTTAAACAAAAAAAATGGAAATAAGGTTGATGAAAATTAACACTTTCTTTAAAAAAAAAAAGAGTGTGGAAGGCAGAAGGAAGAGCTGCCTCCATCTCAGTTTCCCAAAACCTGAACCCACTAAGAATATATTCAGTTTAGTCGGTCATGTCCAACTCTTTGCCACCCCATGGACTGCAGCACGCCAGGCTTCCCTGTCCATCACCAACTCCTGGAGCTTGCTCAAACTCATGTCCATCAAGTCAGTGATGTCATCCAACCATCTCATTATGTGCCTCCAAAGCTAACCTGAAGGTACAAGGAATTCCTCGAAGGAAAAATCCTCAAGGGAGAAAATGGTTTTCCCTCTCTAGTGTCATTAAAAAACATTTCCCAGGACTGGAAGTAGAGTCCTGGGATGGCTGCCCTGACCATTTTCCTGGACAGAGTCAGCCCTAGAAGTCGAGACCCTGGAGAGGGTCTGCAGGCTGGGCTGGGCTGCAGCTGAGGGAACGCACTGCTATGTCTCTGCTCGGCAAAGACAGCCTTGAACCCGAGGGGCTGTGTGGACAGACTGAGTATATACCTCAGAGGGGAACTCCATTGACTCATGACTCAAGGACTGAGTTTCCTCCAGCCTCCCTC
The DNA here is from genome assembly GCF_019320065.1 of Cervus canadensis. Taxonomy (NCBI): domain Eukaryota; kingdom Metazoa; phylum Chordata; class Mammalia; order Artiodactyla; family Cervidae; genus Cervus; species Cervus canadensis. The sequence continues at coordinate 73,642,760 of NC_057394.1, read as the reverse complement.
AACACTAGTCAGATTCAACTAGTGGAGTTTCAACACCACCCTGGAAATAAGGGGAGAGGAATCAGAATAAATGGAAAATGTGTTTCTGACCATCAGGTGGAAATTAAAGTTATAGAAAAAATATTTATATTTTTTAGACCACTGCATTTGTGGATGAGACTAAGTCTGGTAACAGTAGCCCAGACCCATCTCAAAGACTGCCAGCCTGGGAGCTTCCCTTGTGGTCCAGTGGTTGAAACTCTGGGCTCCCAATGCACAGGGCTTGGGTTTGATCTCTGGTCAGGGAACTAGATCCCATGTGCAACTAAAGATCTCACATGCCACAATTAAAGATCTCACATGCCACAACTAAAAAAAAAGTTGCAATGCCACATGCTGCACCAAAAACCCAGCACAGTCAAATAAAAATAAGTATTTTTTTTTAAAAAGATGCCAGCCCAGCAGAGTGTCCTCTAGGACAGCCAGTGGCTGGACCCAGAGAGGGTGAATGGGAGAATTGAGCAAAGGAAAAACATCTCTGCTGAAAACAGAGTCATTCTGATCATACTGGCTGAGGCTCCTTTGTGAGGAGGGATGGGGACTTGGAAAAAACTCTAGTAAATGATGTACTATCTTTGCTTCCCATTCCAGAATACGGATCAGTTGTTTCAAGCAAATCTCAGCAACTTAATAAAAGACATGAGTTCAGCTAAGAGGTCTTCCAGGGTTGCTGTCTTGCACCCAGAACCAGGTGGATTCCGCTTGACTAACTGGGGTCATGATCCTGGTGTCCATCGCGGGTACCACAGGGGGAGGAGCCTCGCTGTGTGGTGAAGCATGCCGCCCCACTGGTTTACTGGGACTCGCTTTGTTGGCTAGCATGTAGCAGGTGCTCCCTCCATGTTAATGACTGGATGAATGTTGAAGCTTCTCTGGAGTTTCTGCCTGCCCCTGGTCGCTCCAGGGGAATAGAATTGCCCTTCTGCAGCCAGGCCCTCAGGCACAGAGATGCTGCGGATGGTTCTAGCCTGGATGCCTAAGGGACTGTCCAATGACTCATCCCCCAGGACTGAGGCAGATGAGATGGCGTCCTATTCTGAAGGCCTTTCTCCCCCAGCTCTTGCCCAGGCACCCTTCTTATAGGCCTATGGACATTCTTCTCTCACTAATCTGTATTCATTAAAGTATGGCAATTGTATCCCCAGCACAGTGCCTGGCAAATGTTTGAGGAGTTAAATGATAACATGCTAAGATCAGGCCAGATGAGCCCTGCCCATCAAGGCCAGGCAGCGCTACCCAGCCTGAGCTTAGCATCATCAAGTGGCAGTGAATTGATCATCTCAGAACTGTGCTCCTCTTCACAAGGTGCTTGCACTGCCAGTAACCTCCATTGCCGAAGTCTTTGAATTTTCAGTAGGAAACATCTTTGTCAAGTGGACCAGACCTGGCTGGCATTCCCAGATGCTCAGGCCAGAGCAGCAGGCTCTTTGCAGTCCCTCTCCTCTACCAAGCACTACGATGCCTTAAGTGGGAAGGAAAAGGGAGGGGAGGTGAGGATCTCGTAATTGTCCTCCAGGGATGCCTGAGGCGGAGAGACAACCATGGGGCCCAGCAGACTGCAGCAGAACAGATGCTACCTCTTGAAGCTTGCAGGGAGCCTGGATCTTGCGGGTCCCTGGGCCAATCCCTGGGGAATGGGATGATGCTCAGGTGCCCCCTGGTGGTCTTCCTACAAACCGCAAGACTCTGAAAGCAGGGTCGTCTCCAGTGGAGAATGGCGGGGTCCACACCCAGAGGAACAGCATCACCTGTTAGGGAAAGATAAGAATCAATTGGGGGCCGGGGAGCCGCGGTGCCTTAATTAAGTGCCTGACATCGAGGGATGTCTTCTTAGTGAGCCTATGCCCAGTTAGTCTATGTGGATTGATTTTGTGATTACATCTTGAAGCCCGGCCGCCAGGAGCCTTGATAAAATCTTTACATCTACATTAATCAGGGAATCCAGGTAAGCACCACTGAACGCTTGCCAGATGCGCCCAGTAGATGAAGGCCTCCACTGAGGAGGTCAGTGTTCCCAGGGTCAACATTAATTGTCAGGTTCGGTAGCCAAAACGGGCTGAGCAGTGAGAATGGGGAGGGGAGTGAGGTGTGGACTTGCCTGGAGAACTTATGGAGAAGCCGTCAAAGCCAGGTGCCTGGAAAGAGCCAGGGTCTCCACTCCTGAGCTCTCAGCAGCAGGAAGACCCCCCACCGCAGCAGTGGGGGGGATGGGCTCCAGACCAGGCAGCTGCCAATTGGCTCTGAAAGAGCTTCAGGACTTTCCCGAAGACACAGGGATCGTTTCACAGATTAGGATCTGTCCTAAGGGGGAACCCAAGGTTCTTTTCATTCCCATACATAGATGAATCATCCTGTTACTTTCTAAATCTTTTTACAGTTCATGTACCAGGTAGTTAAGTGTTAAGGTGATGAGTTTAACCAAAGGGGTTTTAGAAAGCAAAGGCATTTCACGGTCCGTAGGTAGACAAGTCATGTGGGAAGATTTTTCTTACCATAAAACAAATGGATTTTAAAACTAAGGACTTCATACCTCGAGCTCTGTTCAAGAACCTGGAGGGACCAAACTCTTAGTCCAGAACCCAAACGTTCATGTAGTTTCAACTGTTTCATCTCAAAATTACAGCTTGTACTTCCACAGTTCTTTTGCTTATGCCTCTAAAAGTTACCAACGGGGTTGTTTATACAGTGTAGCTAAGAGTTTTGCTTTTTGGAAAAGCACGCTCTTGTTAACCAAATCAAAGTTTTTAAAACATGAGCTAAATGTGCTCCATTTATTATCATAGTCACACACCCATTTAATGGATGATTATGTTGAGGATCTTGCTGGAAGATTCATGAAATGGGGTTAGAACAAAGAGAACCTGGCTTTCCTCCATCCGTTCATGCAGAAGATGCACGTTTCACCACGTGTGCCTTACCCAGGGCCCTTGAAGTCAGGGCTGCAGCAAACGTCCTTTCTTCTGGCTTCTTGGAAAAGGCAGGCCTCGAGAAGTGATTTCTGAGAAAAGCAATACCCCTCAATGAAAAACTGGCCATAAAACATAAAAGAGAAACTCCCCTCCTTTCCCCAGCAGCAATGCGTCTTCTACTGTATCCTGCCTTCTAAAGGCTTCAAACAGTGAAAAGCTGAATTTGAAACATTCACTGCATTAAGGCACAATTGAGCTTAGCCAGGATCTTTATGGGTCTTATAAATATTTATACTTAATAACATCTGGGCCGAGCCTTAGCTTCGAATCTCATGTTTGCAGAACGAGTCTTTTCTCTTTTAATGAGAAATGAGGTTGAGGAGACACCTTTACTTTGGTATTTTACAGTTTTCATATTCGTTTCTCTTAGCATAGCTCACAAGAGCCAAGCCAGGGTCTGTTTGATTTATTCATTTTATTACTAATCAAGAGGCAGAAAGTGAAGCCGGGAGAAAGGGGGCGAGTGGAAGGTGGGAGCTCTCCTAGGACTGGCTCACACAGCTGAGGGTTGCACAATTATCTGCAAATGTCAGGGCCCCAAATCCACTTTTGCCTGAATTATATGATCTACTGTCCCAAAGGCCCCGAATTTCCTCTAAATAATTGCACAATATTCTTACTTCGTTGTAGCTGAGGAGGCGTAGTCATGGGAGTAGAGAAATGTTGTTGACCTCTTCAGGTTCTCCAAAAGCTTTTCAAGGAGTGATTTATCATTTTTGGACAGGTCAGCATCAGCTCTGTTTCCATAGGCAGAGAGAAAGTATGGCTTTCAAATTCAAAGACCAGAAATGTGTGGATGCAAATGAAGTCCACCCTTAGTTTTCTGCACCAAGAGAAAGCAATTCAAAACTCACTGGTGCTTGGATTGGAAATGGGTTTGTGCTCTTAATCAGATCCAGTGCTTGAAAGTGTTGTGGACATTTCATTTCCAGCAAAGCAAGGAATCTTGCTTTGAAGCCTGATTTAGAAGGAGCTAGAAAGAGATTTCTTTTCCCATATCATCTCTTTTTTTATACCTCAATAAAACCTGGGGTTTGGGGTGGAAAGAGGCAGAGCTTTCTTGCTGGCCCTGAAATGTATCAGGAGAAGTCACACTGCCCTTTCAAATGTCCCTGGAGCAAAAATGGCAACACAATTTATGTTGCAAGGGGCTCTCCAACCAGAATGGATGCTGCAGAAAAAGTAAGTGGAAACTGGAAGGAATCGACATGTCAGTAAAGTAAGGAATTGAAATGTTAGTGTTTCTTGCTGAAAGGGGGAGCTGTCAACTTGGAAAATAATTAAATGCTAAGTGCTGTCAATGGATTTGAAAGATTTGCCTCAGGTAAACCAAAATGCAGATAATTGATACATACTACAAATATACAAAGAGAGAGTCAAAGGAGAAGGATATTTTGTTGTAGAGAAGTAAAGTCACTTACTCAAGGTCACTAAGGCATTCCATTCTCCAGATTTGTTCCATAAAGCGACTCCATGACTACGGTCCTCTGATCATCAATATGGACACGGCATTGCCTTGAATTAGTCTCATAGGCATTTTTTCTAATTTTCCTCTCAGATATGAATGCAAAACTTTTAACAATTCCGTTCTGGGCGCTGGCCTTCTCAAACGCTCAGCTCCCTCTGGGTTCACATCATCTCCTTTGAAAGAAGAGATAAGCCTCTACTCTATTATTAGAAGCAAATGGTTTGAGAAAGTGATTTTTCCCCCCACCCTCCTCTAGTCATCCAAAATGTGGCAGAAAGTGAGAGTGAAACAGAAGATAAGAGTCCCACTCCCTGACTTAGACATTGGTTTTTGTCCAGACGTAGAAGACGCCTTCAGAACGAGATAGCAGGTAGAATTACGCTTTGTTTTCCTAATGACACAGGCACCATAATAACCTTAGAAAAGTAATCCTCAACATGATACCCATAGGGATATTTCTAATAAGTAACTCAGAATCATATAATATTCCTGCCGTGGTGTGGCCCAAGGGAACCGTGAGAAGATTAGATTTATTTTCTCATGTTCATCTAAATGAGGCCGAGAGGCAGGAAGAGGGGCATCGCCTACATAATACTCTGACATTGTGTGACTATGTTCTTAGGCCCGCATCCAAATGGTCCTCGGACTGAGAGAAACTGAAGCTGAAAGCTGAGAACCATCAATCTCTGACACGGAACTTTTTCAGATGCTTTCTGAAAACTGAATATGCACATGCTGACCAGTGCATCCTGGGATTTCTACAGGTTGGGGACTCCCAGAACCCCGGGGGGAGCCCACAAATTCTAGCTCTTGAAACAGAGACTTAAGTTCCAGAAACAACACAAATGATTTTGCTTAGAACAGTTAAAAGAAAGCTAATGTTACTTTAATTTGGGGATTCTACAAAATTCAATACGCAACAGAGAAAAAAAGATAGAAAATACTTCAGTCAAGAATTTTAACTATCATGAAAAGATAATATTAGTAAAATAGTAGCACACAGCATCTGGCCGAGGATAAGACTTACATTAATATTTTAATTTTACATTAATTATTTGTTTTTGACCATGCTAAGTCTTCGTTGCAGCCAGCGGGTCTTCTCTTTGTCGTGGTGTGCGGGCTTCTCATTGCAGAGGCTTCTCTTGTTGCAAAGTGTGGGCTCCTAGGGCACCCGAACTTTAGTAGCTGCAGCACGTGCGATAACTAGTTGTGGCTCCCAGGCTCCAGAGCACAGGCTCTGTTGTGGTGCACGTGGTGTTGTGCAACATGTGGGATCCTCCTGGATCAGGGATTGAACTCACGTCTCCTGCATTGGCAGGTGGAGTCTTTACCACCGAGCCACCAGGGAAGCCCTAACATTTTTCTCTAAATGGAATAGCAACCCTTTTAAATCTCGACTCTTCTGTTGGACACACCCCCTTAGTGACAGCCACCGTTGATTGGATACTTACTAGATATCAGGCACTGAAGTGGGTGCTTACAAGCATTATCTTGGTTGATCCATGTGAAGTAGGACTTATTATTGCCATTTTCCAAATAGGAAAGTTGAGGTTCAGAGAGGCCCCAAATCATACAGTTGATGTATGAAGAAGCCAGGATCCAAACACAGGCTTGTGATCCTATCACAATGCATCATTTTAATAATTCCAGGCCCCTCCTGCACCAAAAACAGAACTAGCACATAAGTCAGTCCAGGGAAAAGTCAGTTTTTCTCTGGGAAAACCTCAGGTGATCAGCCACCTGGAAACCCCACTCTAATCTAGACTAATGAAGAACTGGCCTCGAAATATTTACCAAAACACAGATTTCCAGGGTATTGTCAGAATTTGATAAGGAAGAGTGACAAAGCATGTGGTCATCCTGAATTGTGCCCAGAACACGCACCTGAAGGCCAAGGAAAAGTTGTTCACACCAGACTGAGCTCAGGCTGAAAAAGCCACAGAAGAGACGTCTGTGATTAGGAGCAACCAGTTCACTGAGAAAAACTGAGGGGAGCGTTCCTGACAAGCCTGGGTGCCAAGACCAATATTATCTTATATTAAAAAATAATCGAGGCTGATACCAGGCTTTCGCAGATCCAAATTCACCGTGACCAGGAAAAGAACTGGGGAGGGCGAGGAGGGGTGGGGAACCAGAGGACCACCACCCCGCTTCAGTAGCCTGGGGAAGGAGGAGACAGAAGCAAGTGAAATTCAATATCCCAGAAGTTAAAGCCCTGTGCTTGTCGGGGACAAAAGAAAACACACCTAATGGGGTAGAATAACAAAGAGAGCGCTCTGCATTCAGAGAGTATCAGGCCCTTCAAAGATCTTTGCAAATGGTACGGGGCTCCATGGTACAGGACACCTGTGAGGCATCGTTTGCGCCGGCTGCTCTGTGGAGTGGAGCTGGTCCTGACAATGGTGAGAAAGCTCCAACACAATGGTTGCATTCCCGCCCTCGGAGGGATTAGGCTCCAAAGCCACCTGGGAAGAGAACAACGCAGGCCTGGCAGGGCCCCACCCCCTCCGCAGCCTGGGTGCTCTTTTGGCCGGTGGGTGGGGCATTTTCCCTGAGGCCTCCTGGTTTCCCTCCATGCTTATTGGTTGCAGAGTAACTAAGGGTAGGTGGGTGTGGTTGACAGATTTGTTTTTTTTTTTTTTTTTTTAAATAGAGGACCGGTTTTCAGAGAATGAGAATATCCTAAAGCAATGATCCGTGAACTTTTTGGCTTACATTCCTTTTAAAATAATTTTGAAAAACTTTGTAACCCCACCCATATTATGCAGTTGACCTCTGAGTTCTTCATCATGAGTTTTTCATCATAAGTAATTGCAAAGTAATTGCAAAGGATGTAACTTCTGGCATATTGTACAACTTGACAATTCAAAATATAGCTCTTAGTAACTCTCTTGAAAATGTCCAACTGAATGATTTAATATCCACCAGCATTCATTTTAAAATACAAGTTATCGACACTTCTCTCCAACTTTGCATTTTCATTCTACTTCTCTTTAAGAACTATCCAAGTTAATTACATTTTTGTACTTGTTTTATGACAGCTCTTTCACATATTTTTGTGATAAATATATATGTGTGCATATATGTATATTTTTAAATTTATAGGTTTCAACATTTTCTTCTGAATTGAGGTATTATTATAATTGATAAATAATTGACCACAACAGTATGGGGCTTCCTAGGTTGCTCAGTGGTAAAGAATCCGCCTGCCAATGCAGGAGCCAAAGGAGACTCAGGTTCAATCCCTGGGTTGGGAAGATCTCCTAGAGGAGGAAATGGCAACCCTCTTCAGTATTCTTGCCTGGAAAATCCCAAGGACAGAGGAGTCGGGTAGACTCTAGTCCATGGGGTCGCAAAGAGTCAGACGCAACTGACCACACATGCACAGCAGTATAAAGATTTTACAAATTTTGAAAAATAATTATAAGCATAAAGCTCTAAAAGTTTACTGAATTTATGTATTAATAGGATGGGAGGGCATTTATATGTCTTTCATTGTTTCTTTGTTTGGTGCCCTGGAGGTTTTTACACCTGGGGAAATACAGCATAGTAAGTTTTGGGGGTTGTGGATTGTTTTTTATTTTATTTTTATTTTATAAAATAGAGGAAGGCATATTGTGGCATTGGAGATGGCAAAGGACAAAAGCAAAGGCTTGTCCTCAGGTCAATCCGTTTTCAGGAGAGAACTCATGGAAGTTGAGGAGTCGGAAATTGATTTCCTTGAAATTACCCACATGCAGGTAGCAGAAGGAAAGACCGTGGTAGAGGGTCAGACTGGGCCCTGTGCTTCAGTTTGAAGATGACTGGCTTCAGCGGCGCTCTGTGGACTGTCCTTTCCTTTTCTGGGGGGTGGAATCAGGGAAGCCATCCAAAACCTTAGGGTCCCAGGTGAGAGTGGAGATGCCGCAGGCTCTGGCTCCGCCGCTTGTTAGCTGTGTGACTTTGGTAAGGAAGGAACCTCTCTGACCCGCAGCCCCTCTTCTTCACAGCGAATGCACAGGAGCTGCTTCTCCCACAGGGCTGCTGGAAGGGTCATGTGACTCAAACAAGTGGCTGCTCGGGCTTATCAGTTAGTTTCCTTTCCTCTGGCAGAAATAACGATTTGTTAGATTTAGCTGTGTGGACATGCGTTATAGTCTCGGTAAGTCTTACGGACAAAACGCATCAAGACAGTCTTGGGCCATAGTGAACTCAGAGTCAGTACCGCAGGAAAGAGAATCGTCACTTTGTGTGTCCTCATTCCTGGGTCTTACTGCCTCAGACATGTCGGGGAGCCAGGCCCCTTCTCTCCGGAGTTTTCCTTGCTCTTCTCCCTGTGCCTTCTTTGTCCTTTGGAAGACCCTGCCCCAGGCTGCAGAGGGCCCTTGCTGGGTACGTGCAGCGTGGTCAGACCTGCAGTACGGTCTCCATGGCGGCCCATCTATTTGGGTCTCAAGTTCAGCTGGAAAGGCACTTGGAGCCCTGCAGCCCTGTCTGCATCTGGAGGGTTGGAGGAGCTCCTCTTTGGCTGAGAGGAGGCTTAGCTTTGGCAGCCTGGCGAGGATAGCTTGAGACTGTGGACTATGGCATCAGACTGATACAGTTTCAAATCCTTACTAGCTGACTAGTCACTGACTACCTGGATACCCTTGGTAGGCCATTTAACCCTTCTCAGGCCAAGTTAACGTGTTGATAAAATATGGTTGGTAATAACACTTACTTACTATGTTTAGAGAAGTTAATGACATATTGCACATTAAACAAACACGGTGCCTCCCACGAGGAAGTAAGTGTTCAATAGGTACTGGAAGTTCCAGCTGGGAAAATAAGACAGGAAAATTAACTAAGATGCACCCAGAATGGAAAGAAAGAACTAAAATTATCTATATTTGCAGATAATATGATTGCCTTAGAACATTCCCATGAATTCTGGTTAACTTTAAATAATTCTTTCAGATAAATTCTAGAGTGGAATTGGCACAATGCTTAAACCATAGGGAGTCTCTGTCCTTTTTTCCCCCCATGTTAACTAGTAAGTAGATCAAGTGGGCAAACCATTTTGTCCTCAGTTTTTACTATCTGAGATGGAGGTAGGCCCTGCAGAGTTTGTGAGGTGACACCAGGTGTGTCTTGCACCCAGCAAGCCAGCAGGAAACAGGAAGGGAGTGTGGACCAGTTACTGACATCTTGCCCAGGATTCATCTGAGTGCTGTTAGTGGGGAATGGAGCCCTTAATGAAGTGAGGGTCCCTACTGAGGGGTGTCCCCTGGGCTTTCTGAGGCTGGGGATGTGGAACCTCAAGCCAGCAGGTGCTGAGAAACTTCCACAATCAAGGTCCCGTCAGGTACACCACATACCTCAAGGGGAAGCCCGTTCCTGACCACTCCCCACTGTCCTGGCCTGGGGGAGAGTGCTAGAATGTGAGGCCCCTGAGGACAAGGACTTGTTTGCTCATCACAGTATTCCCAGGGCCTGGAACAGCACTGTCCGAGAGGAATACAACTTGAGTCATGCATGTAACTTAAAATATTCTAGTAGCTACATTTTACAAGTGTAGAGAAGCAAGTGGAATTAGCCTAATTAATCAGTTCAGTTCAGTCACTCAGTCGGGTCCAGCTCTTTGCCATCCCATGGACTGCAGCACACCGGGCCTCCCTGTCCATTTCCAACTCCTGGAGTTTACTCAAACTCATGTCCATTGAGTCGGTGATGACATCCAACCGTCTCATCCTCTGTCATCCCCTTCTCCTCCCGCCTTCAATCTTTCCCAACATCAGGGTCTTTCCAAATAATCAGTTCTTCGCATCAGGTGGCCAAAGTATTGGAGCTTCAGCTTTAGCATCAGTCCTTCCAATGAATATTCAGGACTGATTTCCTTTAGGATGGACTGGTTTATATAAGCAGATTTATCTGTTGCTGTTAATCCAGTATACCCCAAATATTATTTCAGCGTGTGATCAATATAAAAATTATTAATGAGACCTTTATTTTTTGCACTCAGTCTTTGAAATCCATGACATTTTATACTCATAGCTCATCTCAGTTCACACCGGCCACATGTCAAGTGCTCAGTGGCCATGTGTGGCTGCACTGTAGCCCTCAACAGACCTAGAACACTTGCTGGTTCATGGCAGGTGCCTGCAGAGAATTAAGAAGTACAGTTAAATCAGAGTCTCTGTGTTTCCTAGGACTGCAGTAACCAATCACCAGAAATTTGTTGGCTTAAAACCTCTCCTGGTTCTGGAGGCTAGAAGTTCAAGATCAAGGTGTCCATGGGGTTGGAGCCTTTCAGAGGTTCACAGGGATAATCCTCCCATGCCTTTCTCCCAGCTTTTTCCCAGCTCCTTGGGATTTCTTAACTTGTAGACCCATCAGTACAATCTTTGCTTCTGTCTTCTGTGTCTCTCTGGATCCTTTTGTGTCTCTCATAAGGACTCGGGGTCTCCTCTATACTGGGATGAGCTCATCTTGATCCTTACCATCATTACATCTGCAGAGACCCTTCTCCAAACAAGTTCACTTTCTGAGCTCCTAAGTGGACATAAATTTTGGAGGGGCATTACTCAGTCCACTACGGGAGCCTAGACATTTATATTTTTAACAGCTCCCAGCTGATTGTTCTATGCACTGTGGCTTAAGGAAACCCACAATATCACCTCATTGAATTCTTAACAGCCTTGCAGGGTGGAATTACTATCTCACTTTTACCCAAGAGAAATCTAAAGTTGGGAATTTAAGTAATTTGCCCAAGTTCGCAAAGCTGGTAAATAGCAGAGCTGAAGCTCAAACTCTGGTCTATATGACTCTAAAGTCCGTAGTCTTAAAACATGTATTCAACCCAATCTCATGTGTTCAACGTCTGTGGATTTCTATTAGCTTCCCTAAATGAAAGTCCTTTGTAAAAATGCTTCCTCTTTCGTATTTCTAGGCTTTGAGTCAGTGGCTTGACATCATTGTGCATTTTTCATATTTGATCGGAATAATGTATTCTGTATGAGAACCATCTTTAAGATCGTGCAAAAGACATTACCATTGTTAGAAATGGCTAAGAAAAGGATTTGCTTTCATTTTAAGGCTGAGGAGACTATGAAGGAAGGGGGGACTAAGTTCAGTAATACATGTGGCATTTGAAAACCATCATCAGATCTGGGAGCAAAATCTCAGTGTGTGTCCAGAGGTGGAAACAGCTCCTGGAAAGAGCTTATGAAGAACTGTGTGGGAAAGGCACCCAGTACTCCCAGCAAGGAACTCAGTATTACTCCAAAGGGAACTTTTGTAAATACAAAGGAACGATCCTCCCCTCCAAAGTGCGTGTTCTCTATTTAATAGCAGAGACTCAGAGGACAGCTAGGAAAGTGATTCCAGACACTTCTGGTTGTGGGAGGGTGGCCTGGCAAAAAATGCTCAGTGGGGAGATGGGAATGTTTCATTTTTCACTTACATGTGAGAGTAAACACAGCTCTCTTCATCCTTTCCTTCCAGGTTTTAATTTACCAAAATAAGTGGAACCACCTAGCTTCCTCTACTGGTATCTGGAGTCCCCACTGCAATGGGGAGGACGGGGCCAAGGGTCAGGTCAGGGTTGTCTCTTGGTGAACTGGAAGCCTGTCACCAGCCCTCCGCCAAGTGGCTTTAGCTGAGTGCATTGGCACCACAGTGTCCATTGTCTCCGGCCCTTCCTGGGCCTGACCACTGGGGCCTGGGTGTCACTGACCTGGAGACACAGTTACCAGCTGTGAAGAAATCCCTTTACTGAAATAGGCAGCTGCACTTAGCAGGACTGGAAGAATCTGTTTCACTGAGATTTTCCAGGCCTGGACCTGGTGTCTAAAGACTTGGCATTTGGCTTCAATTTGGTGGAAAGGCCTGGAGAAGATGTTGATTCTCTGCCTCTACCATGGCAGTGCAGAAGGCCCTGGGCCCACCTCATAATATTTGCTGTGGTTAAAAAAAAAAAAAAAAAAAAAAACCCAAAACAGCAGCAACAACAAAAACTCAAACCCAAATCTGAGCAAAACCCAGCTTGTTACACTACTGCTTGGGTAAACCAAAACTGCAGGATGTGGCTGCACTGGAAACCGTCCCTCTTGTGGTCTCGAATGCGGATTCTTGTTTGTTTTTCTAAACAGCCCCTTGCTCTGAGTCACACAAGTTCTGCATGCCTGCCTCATGGACTGAATGTGTGCCTTTCCTTCAAAATGTAAATGTTGAAAGCTTAACCTCAGTGTGGCTGAGTTTGGAGACGGGACTTCTAAGGAAGTAATTGGATTCGGTGAGGTCATAGAGTGGGGCCTTGGGCCAACAGAATTAGTGTCCTTATAACAAGAGACACCACACTGCTCTTGAGCTTTCTCTCTCCGTGTACATGCACATGCGCTGGGGAACAGTCGTGGTCAAGTGAGCACACAGGAGGTAGCCATGTGCAACCCAAGGGGAAACCCTCAGCAGACATCAACCCTTGCTGTTGTTCAGTTGCTAAGTCATGTCCGATTCTCTGTGACCCCACGGACTGCAGCACACCAGGCTTCCCATCCTTCACTATCTCCCAGAGCTTGCTCAAACTCATGTCCATTGATGAGTGATGCCATCCAACCATTTCAACCTCTGTCGTCCCCTTCTCCTCCTGCCTTCAATCTTTCCCAGCACAAGGGTCTTTTCCACTGAGTCGGTTCTTCACATCAGGTGGCCAAAATATTGGAGTTTCAGCTTCAGCATCAGTCCTTCCAATTAATATTCAGAATTGATTTTCTTTAGGATGGACTAGTTTGATCTCCTTGCTGTCCAAGGGGCTCTCAAGTGTCTTCTCCAGCACCATGATTTGAAAGCATCAATTCTTAGGTACTCAGTCTTATTTATGGTCCAACTCTCACATCTGTACATGACTACTGCAAAAACCATAGCTTTGACTATACGAACCTTTGTTGGCAAAGTGATATTTCTGCTTTTTAATACACTGCCTAGGTTTGTCATAGCTTTTCTTCCAAGGAGCAAGCCTCTTTTAATTTCATGGCTGCAGTCACCATCTGCAGTGATTTTGGAGCCCAAGAAAATAAAACCTGCCACTGTTTCCACTTTGCCCCCATCTATCTGTCATGAAACAATGGGCCTGGACGCCGTGATCTTAATTTTTGCAATGTTGAGTTTTAAACCAGCTTTGTCTCTCCCCTCTTTCACCCTCACTAAAAGGCTGTTTTTTTTCCTCTTTACTTTTGGCCATTAGATTGGTGTCATCTGCGTATCTAAGGTTGTTGATATTTCTCCTGGCAATCTTGATTCCAGGATTGTGCTTCATCCAGTCTGGCATTTTGTATGATATACTCTGTATAGAAGTTAAATAAGCAGGGTGACAATATGCAGTCTTTACGTACTCCTTTTTCCATTTTGAACCAGTATGTTGCTCCATGTCTGTTTCTAATGGTTGCTTCTTGACCACCCTGGGGTTGGCAACTTAATCTTGGACTTTCCAGAAAGTCCAAGAAAATACATTTCTGAAAAAAAATGTATTTATTTTTATTTTGAAAACAATAAATTTCTGTTGTAAAACTCCCCCTTTGACTGTGTGGATCACAACAAACTGTGGAATATTCTTAAGGAGATGGGAATATCAGACCACCCTACCTGCCTCCTGGGAAAACTGTAAGACTGAGTGCCAAAAAATTGATGGCCTTCAAACTCTGGTGCTGGAGAAGACTGTTGAGAGTTCCTTGAATAGCAAGGAGATCAAACCAGTCAATCCTACAGGAAATCAACCCTGAATATTCATCTGAAGGACTGATGCTGAAGTTGAAGCTCCAATACTTTGGCCACCTGATACGAAGAGCCAACTCATTGGAAAAGACCCTGATGCTGAGAAAGATTGAAGGTGGGAGGAGAAGGGGATGACAGAGGATGAGATGGTTGAATGGCATCACCGACTCAATGGACATGAGTTTGAGCAAGCTCCAGGAGTTGGTTATGGACAGGGAGGTCTGGCGTGCTGCAGTCCATGGGGTTACAAAGAATCAGACACATTTGAACGACTGAACCGAACTGAACTGAGGGAACTTCTGAGAAGGGCCAGGCCAAGAGTGGGAGCCCAGAGGCAGGGAACTGGATTTTCAGAGCGTCCCTGGGGCACCCTGAGGAACTCTGTGAAGGACAGGGAAGCCTGGTGTGCTGCAGTCCATGGGGTCACAAAGAATGAGACATGACTTAGCGACTGAACAGCACCAGCAGCAAAGCTCTCCAGTCCATGGAACTGCAGAGGAATCCCCTCTGAGAAACAAGGCTGGCAGGAGGGAGGGGCACAGAGCAGGCTCAGGTTTTCACTTCTCCTTCCCCACTGGCTTCAGCCTCAGTTTCCTTGTAGGTGAAACAGTGTGTGCAAGGTTGCCAACGTAACCCCCAAACAAGCGAGACTCCCACGGTGGGGGAGCCCTTTGGGATGAGGCTTTCTTCCTCGGGAACTTAATTCCTCTTTGACTCTGCTCAGTGAGAGGGGAGATGTGGATCTTGACTTTCCATGTGAGTTCTGAAAACCTGAGAAGACGGCTTCTCTCGTCCGGGGCGGCATGATTTTAGTTCTCTGTAGACTTATGTGTCAGTTAAGGGTATAAAATGTTCTCTCGGGTCCTTTGCAGATCTAAACCCAGCTTTTCACAGACACTGTTTCTTCTTCTTATTCATCTTTATAAGATATATAACTTTTTATGGAAAAAAAACAACAACAAACCCAGAACCAACCACAGAAGAATAGAGCTTTCCTGAATTATGAAGGAAATACGTGCATATGGGTGTGCAGAATGGTTCATTCTGTTTAACTAACAGAATGAGCACAGTCTGCTGGATATAGGGAATACAAAGACAGTGAGAGGGTCCCTACTTTCAATGGTGTAGAATACACTGGAAAACATTCAAGTAAGTGGTCTTCCTTTTTATTTTAAACTCAAAAAGAAAAAGAACGAAATACAGCGATGACTTGTTCTCCTACCATTCCCTACCTCATTTATAGAGCATGCCTCATGTTTTAAACCTCTGGGAAATAATAGCAACAGACGCCAAGTGTGTTTTAACAGAGCCGAGTATCTGGCTCATGTTCTAAGCACAGACAGGGGACACTTGTATTAAGTTAACACACATTAATATATGAGCTCATCTGATGCATGTGGTGAAGGTTCAAGATGGCAAATAGTTCTTACAGCTGCTAAACTCAGCAAAAGCTAATTGCCCTTTGGAACTGGAAAAGGGTGGTGGTTGTAAGACATTGTGAAGGTACTTAATGCCACAGAATTATATACTTGAAAGTGGTTATTTTTTTTTTTTTTTTGAAAGTGGTTCATTTTTATGTGAATGTCACTTCAATCAAAAAAAAAAAAAAAAAAAAGCTGATTGTCACTTGGGCCTCTTGCTGGACTAAGATGCACTTCCATACCTGAGATTCAAGGTCTGAGAATAACCTTGGATCAAGGCAGCAGGGTCACGTTTCCTGTGAACACCCACAGGAGAGATGAAAGCCAGAGACATGAGCAAACGCTTAGACCCAGAACCACATTCTTAGCCCAGCAGGACCCTGACCTGTGCGTCTCACTGACACGTCTGACGAGGTGAATAGGATTCCATAACTTTCTTTGCTATGGCTGTCTGCCTCCTCAGTTACTCTTTATTTTACTTTTACCATATAACAGCGTATTTCACTCTTGCCTCGTCACCCCTCCGCCTAATCTGTAATGTTTCCTACGTCTGAAATGCCCAGCAGTGTGCAGCGTAACGTTGGTCTTCCCATGCTGTGGTTGCCATTCGCCCTTTGAGGGCCTCCTGAAAATGTCTGTGAGTGTAATGCCTTATTTTCACACATATGGACACACCTCCTTCTTCCTCTTGGATTCCTCCCAGCTGGGGGTTCAACCTTAGTAATTTAATCACCCAGGCTTCTTGGCTTGGTTTCCATGGCCTTGGTTACATCATAATTTCCTTTCACCGCATAGTGTATATTTTCTGGCCAACTGTCTTGTCTCTCCTCTACTGTACAATTGTGGGGCGACGATGGAATGACATGACTTCAAGCTCTTGTTTCTTTTCTTTGCGGGAATGCTCAGGCTCTCGTCTCAGCTCCCTGAACTGCCAATTTCCTTCAACAGCACTTGCATATCAGTGCTCGCAGGCTGAGCCGTTCTCCTCTGTCTTGGTTCTGTCTTTACTATTCACACTCTGATGTTTTGCATGTTGGTTGGTCCCCACTCTCAGGAATACTGGGGCTCTTTTTGGAGATTTGCATGTTTGTTTCTTTAATCTTTGTGCTTGTCGGCCCGCACAGGTGCCCTGTGACTCTCAGTGGGCCCAAATGCATCGAGGTTATCACTGCCCTTCAGTACAGAAGCACTGGACTAGGGTTCACGTCCTGACATGGTCACTTTCTGACTTTGGATTCTGGGCTCAGTTCTTAATAATTGTTTGGCAGTTTTGAGAATTCAATAAAGTTGTGCCTAGGGCAAGACATATAGAACACACATCCAGGGGATAGTAGGTATTCCATAAGGATTTGTTGGATTTAGAGTAAAATTATTTTCATCTCAGGAAATATTTAATCTGAATCTCTGACTATAAAGACCCATTTAAGGGATTAAGAAAACAGTCATTCATTGTGGTGGGAACATAAATTGATACAACTTTTCTGGAGAGTAATTTGACCATATGTATATTAAAAATAGATAAGCTCTCTGTCCCAGCAATTCCAGTTGGAGGTATTTACACTAAGGAAATAGTTGATCTACCCAAAGATTTCACTATTCACTTGAAGCCATGTTTGTATTCATAAATTATTGAAAATATCTAAATGTTCATCAGTTCAATTCAGTTCAGTCGCTCAGTCGTGTCCAACTCTTTGCAACCCCATGAATCACAGCATGCCAGGCTTCCCTATTTATCACCAACTCCCAGAGTTTACTCAAACTCATGTCCATCGAGTCGGTGATGCCATCCAGCCGTCTCATCCTCTGTTCATCAGTAGGAGATGATTAAAAAGATTATAGTATATCCATAAAAGGAATAGTATACAGCTGTTTTAAAAAGGTGTTGTAGAAGAATACTGAATGACAAGCACAATATGCATGACATTTTTTTTAAAAATTGTTTTTTGGCTATGCTGGGTCTCCATTGCTTTGTGCGGGCTCTCTCTAGTTGTGGCAAGTGAGGGCTACTCTCTAGTTTTGGTGCTCGGACTTCTCATTGCAGTGGCTTCTCTTTTTGCAAAGCATGGGCTCCAGGGCGTGTGGGCTTCAGTAGCTGCAGCTCGTGAGCTCAGTAGTTGCGACTCATGGACTCTAGAGCTCAGGCTCAAGATTGTGGTGCTTGGGCTTAGCAGCATGTGAGATCTTCCCAGGCCAGAGATCAAACTCGTGTCCCCTGCATTGGCAGGTGAATTCTTATCCACTGTGCCACCAGGGAAGTGCCTGCATGACATTTTAACTGAGAAATCAAGGTTAAAACACACTTGGATATTTAATAGATTAAAAAAATCAATCCTGTCGATTTAAAAAGTAGAAAGTCTGTCTCTGCCCACTTGCCAAATATGTTCTACTGGTAGCCGCTGCCACAGCAAACAGAAGCTCTGTCCTTCCAGTCGCTCAGGACAAAACTTCAGTGTCATTTTTTTATTGTCACAGCCAGTCTAAGTCATCATGATGTCCTCTGACCCTCTACTACTTTTAAGATCTACCCAGAATCGCAGCCTCACAGGAGTCTTTGCTATCATCCTAGTGCAAGCCACTATCATCTCTCAGATGAATTAGTGCAACATCTTCTCACTCATCTTCTTCTTAGTACACCTCACAGGTTATTTTCGGCACAGCAGTGGAGGGAACCTGTCAAGGCATTAAAACTCTTCACGGAGTGCTCTGCTCACTGCTTGCTGTCTCACTCAGAGTCAGAGACACAGGAAATGGCCTGCACAGCCCTCCACACCCTCTCCATTAGCTTTTGGATCGCATCTCTTACTCCTTTGCCCCTTATTCTCCCCACCCCAACCACACTTCCCATTTCTTGAGCACATCAGGCGAACTCTTACTTCAGGGCTTTTGTGCTGGATGTTCACAGATATACCTGCATATCTCCTCCTTCTACTTCCAGTTTTTGCTCAAACTTCAGCAAAGTCTCCCTTGACTGCTTTATTTAACATTCCATCATGTGTCCCTACTGCCGGCATGCTTCATCACCTTTACTAGTTTTATATTCTTCCCACTGTCTTATGACTTTCTATCATCTTTCCTTGATTTGTGATGCATATTTTTTTCTACAGTTAAACATCTATGATATTGAGATGCAACTGACAATCACATATGTCTTCCAATGAGTTGACAGCTGTTATCTTTCATAGTGGTGAATGAGATGATGGTGGATCTTACAATCAACAGCGTGATGAATTGCTTGCAAAAAATGATAGCTATTGGTTACTTCCTTGTATCCATGCCTTTTGATGTGACTTTATAGCTCCTCTATTTTCCTACTCCCTAAAAGTTACCCAGTCCTGTGGACTGCTTTGATTAACACATTGTTGCAGAAATGAGGGACCAGTTCTGAGCTTGGTTCTGTGGAGGCCTGGTGTATATCCCGTCTCTCCTTTGGAATGCTGACTCTGGCCCTGTTAGCTGGAATGCTGGATGATGAGAAACAATTGGCCCAATTGCCTCTCCTGCCCCACTTGACAGCCAGGAGAGCTCCCTCGCTAGTAGGCAGCTGACCGTGGATGCAGGAGTCATCTCAGAAGTACCATCAGTTGAATCCAGACAAAATTATTGATCTCCAGAATAGTGACCTAAAGAATGGCCTTTCCTTTGATGTGTTTTATTATGCAAACAGAGGTGATTGATTCTGCTGGTGTCTGAGAGTCAGTGAAAAACAATGAATGATTTTCTTATTATGTTTATACTTATATGTATATTTCCCTCTAAGTAAAATATAAGTTTCAGGAGAGAGGGCTTTTCCGCCCCTTTGTTTTAATTATGTGACCATCTCCTCTGCCTAAAGGGCTCAACAAATATTGGCTGAATGTCTTACATGTAGGTAAGTGCAAGATAATCCTGTTTATGTGAAAGACTAGAGGACGCATGTTGAGGTCTTCATTGGGGTGGAATTTTTCCCCCTTTTGCTTTGCTTATGATGTCCAAAATTCAGCAATAAACAAGCCTTCCTTTTATTTAAAAATCATTTTTGATGTATCAATACTTAATCATTGCAGCAATAAAATTGTAACTCAACTAGCCACTACCCTTAGGGGTGATACCTCCTCACTGTCTTGGTGGGGTCTTATTTTTATGTTTGTGGCTTCTGGGGTTTCTAGTGTTAATAATGGGCTTCCCTGATGGCTCACAGGTAAATAATCCACTTGCAATTCAGGAGACATGAGAGTTCAATCCCTGGATCAGGAAGATCCTCTGGAGGAGGAAATGGCAACCCCCTCCAGTATTCTTGCCTGAAAAACCCATGGACAGAAGAGCCCGGCGGGCTACAGTCCATGGGGTCGCAAAGAGTTGAACATGAGTGAACACATATACAAAACAACAGCAAGAAAAATAATGCTAATAATACAGCCGTTTTAACTGCCAAGAGAAAAATATCAACCCTGAATAACTCCTCATTTAGGGCTTGAGTCTTTTGAAATTGTCATCCAAAGATTATCCTAATCGACTATTTCAGTTCCAGATATGCTAAAATTTAGTTAACACCTCTCCTTAACTGATCAGTACAGTTCTTATCTGCAGCTATTAGTACATCAAAATAGCATCAAAATGTTAGAGAATCAAGACACTGCCTGTGTTGACTTCTCTGTACTCATGGTAAAATTTGCTTGCTGAGCATCCTTTCTACAAACCTTATTAAAAGTCAGATTTATGCTGACTAAAGATACAACCCCTTAAGTGGAAGAAGGTTGTAGGGTAACACTCCCACTGTCTATTTATTCATTACTGATGAATGCTCATCATTGGCAAACTTTCAGCCAATGTATAGACACAGTAATTGTTGTTTCTTTCCTTTAATGTAGAAAACTAGAGTACTTTATAACAATCTGAAAGCTTTCTCTTCTTCACTGACACCCCAATTGCTTTCTAAGGCATTCTTCCTCTCTGTCAGTCCATCCTTTTGCCCTAAAATATCTGTTAAGTATCTCTTCTTTTTAGGCACAGTGCTAAGTGATACATAGAAAAACATGGGTGAGAGCTTCTCCCAAGAAGCTCCAGTGTGGCGAGACAGGCCTGCAAACATATAATCATCCTCTCGTGAGATGAGCGGTAATGATAAGTAGTAGTAAATATACAGTGGTGCCCAAAGCAGAGGTGACCCAGTTTAGTCACTGGGGTGGAAGTGAGTGAGGTTGGCACCGTCTTCACCAAGACTGAGATGTACTCATGTTGTCTTACGGGGTGAGCAGAAATGGGGGAGAAGGTGTCGAGGAAGGGGAGGGTCAGAGGCAGCAGGTGAGGCAGAAGAGAAAAGGATCATAAAAAGTCTTAATTTTAAAAAAATAACAGCATTACCAAGATATGGTTGTTTTAGCTGATAGCACTGGCATTTTGGTGTCCCTTGTCAGACCAGGGGGCCCAGGTGCCAAGGACTTGGAGGACCAGTTAGTTACCAGCTGTGCAAAAGCCCCCTCATTTAGCAGGATTAGGAAGATCTGTCTCATTTCACATCTCATAGAATTTACTCTTTTTCCTTAATGTTCATTTATTTTATTTGGCTGTGTCGGGTCTGAGTTGCAGCACTCAGCCTCTTTGTTGCATCACGCCGGACCTTTTGTTGTGGCTCACGGACTGTAGTTGTGTTGCAAGGGCTTAGTTCTCCACGGCGTGTGGAGTCTTAGTTCCCTAACCAGGGATCGGACCTGAGTTCCCTGCATTGAAAAGCAGATTCTCTTCGATGTATACCTAGGAGTGGAATTGCTAGGTTCCATAATAACTTGACCATATACACCTAGGAGTGGAATTGCTGGCCTTTCTTGGCCACCCTTGGTATCATGCAGGGATCCTTTCCCATTCTGCCGTGACAGAAGGTTGAGAAATGCTGCTAAGGATTGGTAATAACCTCTGTATTGCTAAATTCTACCAACATTAAAAAAAAATCTTTAATTTACTCTCTACCCTTGGCTTTCACAATACAGCCCTCTCCTGGGTCTTGCCTACTTCTCCAGCTGTTTCTCTGTGTCTTCTCTTGCACATTTTCTCCTCCATCCAACCACTATAGGTTGAAGATCTTAAGGGCTCAGTCCGGGACCCACCCCTCCTCCTCCACACTTGTCTCAGGCATTCTCATCCATCAGCGGGTTCCCCTTTAGGGATGCCTGAAGATTTCTGTCTCCTCTGGGCTCCAGGCTAGTACATCCTACTGCACCCTCGAGGTCTTTTGGACGTGTCAGAGTCACCTCAAAAAGAACATGTCTACAACTAGGTTCAGCATCTACCTCCACTCCTTCATGCTGGCTCTCTTCCAGAGTTTCCTAACGCAGGGAATCAGAGGGACCATTATCCCTTCTGTAAGCGAGAAAGTGGAAATTACCCCTAACAACTCTTGCTTAAACCCTTCATGGTCAAGTCCTATTAAGATTAGCTCCTAAATATCCAATTCCCCATCTCCACTCTCACTACCAGAGTGTATTTACTCTCATCATTTATCTGTACTGCTTTCTGCCTGTCTTCTCTGCCCCACCCTCTTAAAGCTTGTACTGCTGCCAGAGTAATCTCTTTGAAATGAACATTTGATCCCATCACCACCTCCACCTCTTACTTAAAACCCATCAGTTTCTCTGAGGATAAAGATAAACTACCATCCTCCCTACAAGACCCAGCCAGCCTGGTTCTCAGGTGTCTGCACCTTTCTTCCTCCACACTGTCCCTTGGGTTAGCATGCTCACTTCCACCACTGAGGCTTTGCATAAACTCCTCTCAAAATGCTCTTTACCCTCTTCTTTGCTACTTAACTCTTACCCAGCCTTCTAATCTCACCTCAGGACACCTTGTCTGACCTCCTGTCTCCATCAGATTTCCCTCTCAGATTCTCTCATTGTACCCCTATGTAATACTCATCACAGCTGAAATGCTACTTGTGCAATTATCTGATTAATGTTTATCCACCACTAGACTGTGAACTTCACAAGAACCAAAGGGTTGATTTATTTGGTTTCCTACTATTACTTAGTACCCAACACAATGGCTGGTGCATCATAGATGCTTATGAACTGTTTGTGGAGAGAATGAATGAGTGTCATCCTAAGAAGCTGGCTATTTATCCTGTGGGCATCATTGAAAAAATGCAAGCAGAAAAATAAGGTGATTGGAATTTTAAAAAGAAAACTCAGCAGTTTTAAGATAGGACAGACAGGGGTTTAAAGGACCAGTTTGAAACCTGTCACAATAGGACAACTGAAAATTAATGAGATCGTAAACCAAAGAAGTGCCATGGGATTGAAGAGGAGGAGGTGGGCATGATGGTGCTTAGAAGGTAGAATCAATAGAACTTAGTGATTCAGTGACATGGACGCCTGGTTGGAGGGGAGTGCCCACTCATCCAGGGTGTTCAGGGCATGAAACTTGTTTGCAGGAAGAGAGAAAGTGAGCTCAGTTTTGGATCTGATGAAATTAGAGGTCCATATGAGCCTTGCATGAGCTATGAGATATCTACCAGGCCGTCTGATATTTTCAGCCCTCTTCATGGTGGCGTCCTCTCATCCTGTTAACAAGGTCCAAGTTCATTCTTTTAAAAATTGAGCGCTCTTGGAGCCTTATCACTCTTTCATTACTCCTGCTCTTAACAGAATATTCCTGAAAGGGCAGGGAACACATGGTCTGTCTACACGTGCTTACCTCCTGTTTGCCCCTGCACTCTCTGCTCTCTTGGCATTTCTGAAACTGCTTTCAGTAAGGCTCCCAGAAGCTAAATCTGCACCCCTGGAGACTGAATATACAGATGGACAATGCCAGACCATATATAAAAATATAACTTTGACCCACAACCTTCAGCAACAAGCCCAGGAAACCAATCCTTTATGTACAATGAGCAACCTCAGGAAGCCAGCCTGTTATCCGTCAGACTAGTTGGAAGCTTCAGATCACCATCCCTGGGGACAGTTCAGGAAGTTAGGCCATAACTTCTATAACAACCAGCCCCAGATGACCAGGACTTGATTCATAACCAGAAGTTTCCCTATTTTCTTCCCCAACTGAGAGCGCCTTCCTCAGCCCTCTTCTCTACTTATATTCTTAACTCTGCTCAGCAGCAGCATCTGCTCTTCAAGGTTTTAAATACCACTGCTGGTCCACTCCCTCACCCCTGTGAGCAGCCCAGACTTGTTCTGCAGGTTGTCCCCTTCCACAGGCACCACAGTCCCCTAAACTCAATATATACATCCCAAAGCACGCTGGTCTCACCCCAGCACACTCGCCCTGTCCTCTTCCCCACTGTTAGTCACGCCACACTCACCAAATCACCCCAGAGAAATAAGTAGATTCCACTGGTTGATTTGGCCTCCTAAACACGTCCTTACTGCCTCTTCTTCAGCCCTATCACCACTGCCCATGTCAGGACTTCACTAGGTCTTCCTAAAACATTGCCAGTCCCTTAATGATTTTTCAGTTGCCAAGCTTGTCCCCTTTCACACAAGCCTCTACTCGTCTTTTATAAGCGTACATCTCAGTATGCCGCGTCCTACCCTAAACCCTTCACTGCCTCATGACTGTTTCATAAGGCATGTCGGCCCCATGACGACTCACCAGCCACATTTCCTGCCAAGCAAGGAAATGGAACTTAATGTCCTAAGTAGACACATCACACT
Organism: Cervus canadensis; assembly: GCF_019320065.1. NCBI lineage: Eukaryota > Metazoa > Chordata > Mammalia > Artiodactyla > Cervidae > Cervus > Cervus canadensis. The sequence goes on along the minus strand of NC_057394.1, from coordinate 73,618,507 downwards.
GTTGAGGCCCCTGAGACTGTGCAGTGATGTGTGTCCCAGGAGGAGGGAAAGCGCTGAGGATGCCCTCCTCGTTGGTGACCTATGGTCTTAGCTTGGAGTCCTGAGAGAACGTTCACAGCAAGTGGTTTGACACCTGTGAGGAGATCGCTGCTCAGACAGTCGCCAGCCTGAGGGCCATGTTGGATTCAATTAGCTGTGGTTCCTGAACTTGAGAATTCTCTTTCTTGGATGCCCTGGTTTCTACTTGGCTTTTAGGTATGGCCGGAACCAAATAGGGGAAATAGATGCTTTCCCAGGAGCAGGGGAGTTTCAAACTCTCACCCTCAGAAGTTTTCATCTGCTGCACAGAATGAGTCCTTGCTTATACTTACAAATGTGGCCCTTCCCCTCCTGTGACCCCTTCACCAGATGAGGGGAAGGGGGACAGTGGGCTCCCCCTGACTCTCCAGAGACAAGGCCAGGGTCCCAGCAGGCATCCTATTGTCAGCCAAAGCAACAGGAAGAAAGAAAGTCAATATTGGAGGGCAACGGCTGATTGTTAGAGCTGGGCTCGGGTGGAGGAAAGATAATGGTCTGGTGATTTCACACGTAAACATTTTTAAGATGCCAATAGCCAGCAGGCAGCCTTTCACATCAGATATTTGTGAAGAGCAGTGGAGTTGGGGGAAGGTGGGCAGACAGGGTACTTCCGCCTGAAGCCGAAAATACAGGAGCTCAGACTGGAGAAAAGGGTGTCTCATTTTCCAAGTGCCAAGTTGCGCCTCCCTGATTTACAGCCAGACTTTTGAAGCTGACTGCTCAAATCTAAAGTTACTGCAGCGGCCTCCTGCGCTGGGAGCAAAGGATGAAGTGGATGACAGTGAAGGAGAGTAAATAGAGCCGGGGAGGCCGGCTCTGGCCAGGAGCTGGGCCCGTGTCACAGCAGACTGTGAAGCCTGACGCTGTGGGAGTCGGGATCATCCTTACGGGGGTGACACAAAGGCAAACGCTCGGGACACATAAGCTGCCTGCAGCAGGGAGCTGGCTGTGCTCCGTGATGTGGGCTCGTGTTTTAATCGCCACTCCCCCCATATGCACATATAAACACACACAGCACGTTTGCACCACACATACATGCACACATACACATATACACACTGCACACTCATGCATACATACATGCTTCATACACACCACGTATTCATACCATACACACAGATACATGCATACATATATACCATATACACGCACACACACCACATGCCACATACATACATACATATACTCCTACACACACACACCCATGCACCCACACACACTACCTGTTCACACCATACATATAGACACATACACTGCACATACTATTCACACATACACACTTCCAGGATAACTTTGTAGTGACACCACTAGGAACTCCAGTACTGGCCCCCACCCTGGACGCTGCGGAGTGGGAGAAGGGGCCTGCTAACTACAGCAGCACAGAAGCCGCGGTGGTTATGGGTCTGAGCTCTTAAAGCTAAATGTTGATGCAGCAGATGTTAGAATGCGGAAGCTCCATCTCTAGCAGGCCCCCTGGCTTATGATGGAGGTCGATTTAGCCCAGAGGTCAGTCTGGATACAGGACCACATTAAGGAGAAGCAAAACCTTGGGCATTTATAGTGGAGCGACTGCCTGGTTTTCAGGCAACAGATGTGCCTCTGAGGAGGGGGGCAGGTTACAGCTTGGGATGAATGAATGTGGCTTGGAGGGGTTTATGGGGCTGTTTTTGCCAGAACGCCGATGAGTGGAGCCGAGCACTCGGAGGAGGTAAGAGCCTGTGGGAGGAGGCCTGACCGGGCCCGACAGACGCTTGCCTCTCTCTCACCTAGAAAGTTCTTCTCTGCTGGCAAGTGAGAGACAGAGCTGAGTTGGGTAATCTTGATTGTGATGGATAGGAGTGTTCCTCTAAGTCTGAGGGCACCTTTGCTACTGTAAGAGGGACTCATGGAGGCTCTGATCGGCTGACACTAAAGAGATTGAGGCTCAGTAGTGAGCAGACCTCCAGGCTGGCACGGCTTCAAGCTCTTTTATTCCAGAGACCTGATTACTCAGGTGACAACTACCTGCCTTCTGGGCTTCCCTTGTAATTCAGCTGGTAAAGAATCCACCTGCAATGCAGGAGACCCCAGTTCTATTCCTGGGTCGGGAAGATCCCCTGGAGAAGGGATAGGTTACCCATTCCAGTATTCGTGGGCTTCCCTGGTGGCTGAGATGGTAAAGAATCCACACGCAATGTGGTCAATCCCTGGGTTGGGAAGATTCCCTGGAGAAGGGGGATACCCACTCGTGTTCTGGCCTGAAGAATTCCATGGACTGTATAGTCCATGAGGTTGCAAAGAGTTGGACAGATGGAGCGACTTTCACTTTCTTTTCTCCAGCAGGACTGCCCTTGGTGTGTTTTCCTCAGACATTTTTGGTACAGACGTGTTGAGAGAGGGAAGCCCTGTTGTGAGAGGCAGAGGCATTAAGGTATACACACCCATCGACAACGTTTTTGCAGGAAAGCACACCAAGGTGTGGGCAAATCGGGAGAACCCACAAAACCACTGGGCAGGAGAAGTCTCTTGAGAGAATCAGTGGATCCAAGTGTTGGAATGAGGTCTCTCTCCCATCCTGAGCAGGAAATGTTCAGTTTTCCAGTTTAAGAAAACAGCGTGAACCTCCCTTTACTGAGAAGCTAGGAAACAATAGAAGCTATTGATGAAGTCCAAACGATTTGCCCAGCATGAGAGCAGAGAACTGAGAAAATGTTCTTGAAAAAAAGAAACATCCACAGCCGGGAGAACAGAGGGAACCATGTTGAGAGAGGAAATTAAACATGTCTAGGTTGATCGGCCTTGATTTACCTGTTGAAAGTGAAAGGATATTTCACATTCTGAACAACGTGCCCTTCATGACAAGTTCACCGCTTCGTGAAGAATCCAGAAAATTAATAGGTAATTCTGATGGAATAACGAAACCTCTCTGGGTGGAACATTAATTACCACCCTGCTGTAGGGAAAGGTGATAATGTGGATTTGTCCGGGAGGGAGGAGAGAGAGAGCTATTTTCAGGGTCAGTGGATTTCTCTTTTCCTTTTTTTTTTTTCCAGCAGTGAAGCAACACAGGAGAGAAAATTGTGATTCCTTTTTCCCCCTGTGATCCGAGCAGCTTTGTGATCTGGAGACTCTACTCCTTGTGGGAAGGGATTAACACACGACTGGCCCCTCTGTTTGCACAGGGAGGCTGCCCTCTTGTCACTGCTGTGAGGGATCCATCAGGGTTCCTGTTATTTCAGAAAGGGAAGGGTCTCTACTGCCCCTCAGGTGCTGTTCACCCAGCTTCACTTCCTCCTTTAACCAGCCCTGGGGACCCAGCATCCGGGCTGTTTCGTTTCTACCCACCACATGTTTACTGGACCACGCGGGCCGGGCCGCACGCCTGTTCTGCGTGAGAGCTGAGGGTCCGGGGGCCCGCTGCCTGGGCTGGACCCCGGCCTCCTCGGGCCTGGCCGTGAGCCTCCATCTTACCCACCCCGAGCTCCACTGTGCTCTCTCTGTTCCCATGGCTTGAAACACGTTTCTCCTTCTCTTGGCTGGTTCCTGCTTCTCCTTCAGACCCTCCCTTAGGGGCACCTGGTCCAGGAAGCCTCCTCTGAGTCCCCCCACCCCTGTGTCTCAGTGAGGTGAGTTTCCAGAGTGCCCGCGGGGTACCCCGGGCCCCTTTGTTCTGCTTTCCCGCACGGGGCCCCAGCGGTTAGACCTTCTATCTCGTGATCCCAGGATGGCTCCTGTGATCCAGCGGAGGGGCTGGCACCGGAGAGGGGCTTGCTGGAAATGGGACTAGAGGATGTGCCCTGAGGGCAGATGGTGGAGAGGGTCCCCCAGGCTGAAGTTCCCGTTATTGGTTGCAGGTCCTCTGGGAAGTTCTCGGAAGTCAAGGAGAGAATGGACAGTGAGGTGTGAGAATTCGACCATTCTTGGGAAACACCCCACCTTCTGCTTCCTAAAGAGATGCAGTGACGGTGCCATGGTGGGATCTTACTGCTCATCCTGTCTCGGGGAAGGGGGGGCCACTCACCTGGGTGAAGAGACCAAAGCCATGTTAAACCTGCAGTGGGATATGCCCTGTGATTCTCGCAGAGCACGTCCTCAGACTGGGTTTGGGGAGCACACTGTGAGACTTCCCTGGGGGCTCAGAGGGTAAAGCGTCTGCCTACAATGCGGGAGACCCGGGTTCGATCCCTGGGTCAGGAAGATCCCCTGGAGAAGGAAATGGCAACCCACTCCAGTACTCTTGCCTGGAAAATTCCACGGACGGAGGAGCCTGGTAGGCTACAGTCCATGGGGTGGCAAACAGTTGGACACAACTGAGCGACTTCACTTTCACTTTTCTGTGAGACATTGGTATTCTTAGCCTCAAATAACACACTTGGTCTTAAGACCCGGGGCAGCTTCAGTCTTGGCAGCTGTCCTTCCTTCCCTCCCCCACTTGCTCCCCGCTTTCCTCCCCTTCTTTGCCTCCTTCCAGGGGCTTTCTGAGGGCGACACACAGATCTCTGAGTTGTTGTAAGAAAGCAAGCCACAGATGCGTGTGCGCGTGACTGAAGCTTGGCCTGCAGACTCAGCAGGCGGAGAGGGCCAGTCTCGGGCTGGTAGGAGTGCCTCGGCCCCGACAAACTGGAGTTTGGCCATCTGTGAGTGATAAATCAGGTTCCCCAACTCATGGGCATCCAGAGAAGAGTTCTCACCAGATCTGAGACTCTCAAGAAGAGGAATTGTCTTGTTCATCTCCGCCTCCACCGCAAGTAACTCACCATAGGTCCTGGATGATGCTTGCTGAATAAACGTGCTATTTTAGGACAGCTGTAAATCGCGTGCTAATTACAATGGCGGAGAGGACTCTGGGAGGCCTTCTACCTCAGAGGCCAGGAGCAGAGCCAAGGGTACCACAGGGTGTGGGCACCAGCGAACAGGCAGATGGCAAACACATCCTCAAGTGAGAGAATCCAAGTTGCCACAACCACAGGGTCTGATGGGATGTGATGTCCGGGTTGTCTGAATCCCGGACCAGGAGTCTCAGAATAAATAGTGAAGCTATCTTCTGGAGACCCCATCCTTGTCTTTAACATCTTCTGATCATAGTAAAAATGAAAACGGACAACAGAGTTTCCCTTTTCTTTTCTAAACCCCAGTGAGGTGCCCTCCGCGGTGTTGGCACTTACTCAAGAAACATTTGAATGAATGATTTGGATGTGCAGGCAAGCTGGCAAGGACATCTGTCGCAGAACTGGCGGCCAGCGTGGGTTTGGCTGGTCCAGCTGGCTGGGCGGGGCTCCCCGTCTTCCCTCGGTGCCCCTTCTGGAGCTGGGGAAGCTGGCTACCTTCGAACACAGAGGAGAGCCTCTCTCCCGTGTAAGGAATTCCCTGGGATACCTCTTTCCCTGTTACCCGTTTACCTCCACGTGCAAAACTTCCTTAACTGGACGTTAGTCCCGCCCTGCTGGAACGCCCTTCTCCCAGTTTCCCTGACACGGCAGTGTTACCCTCCTCAATCCCAGAGTTGCCAGTAGTGTTTGATGTTTCTGTGTCAGGGCACATTTTTTGTTTTTTCTGATGGTAGGTTTTTGGGGAAACTGCCAGCCTCATAAAACAAGGTAATGGTCCTTAGGAAACAATCACTTTAGCTATTGTTTCACAGCAGTTGCCCTGAAAGCCTAGAAAGGACTCAGCAATTTCACTGCAGAGGAGCAAAAGGCCAAACAACAGCCGCAGCAGCAGTGGCCGCACGTAGATGGCTGGGAAGGGGATCGCTAGTTTTACAAGTGCTCAGAGATCCTCTGGCACCTTCATAGGACACCAGGGGACCTGCAGTCACTTCTGCTGGCCAACTTTTCAATCTCCTAGCTCTGAACAACTCACATAGGAAAGAACTTGATTCCACTGTACATTTTTGCTATTTTCTCTCAGGTCAATATCACACATGGGTTGCCTAATGGGACATCATTATAAAAAAAACAGCAGCTAATTACAGGGTAGCAGATAAAACAAAACTCTTCTCTGGAGAGCTGGGGCAGATAGGTGGAAGGATAAAATTGGGCCGAATGTGTATTTGATTTCTTTGTGTTTATCTGAGTCACTGGCCCAGGCGGGAAGGTAATATATGAAAAGGGACATTTTTGGAATAGTTGTTTTTGAATTATGCTCATGAAATAGACACTCTGCTACGAAGGACATGTGGGAAAGCTACACTCTGACCGCATGACTAATTTTTAAAGCCTCACATAGAGAGAATTCCCCCCAAGAACACAGCTGGTTATTCCTTCGTGGACTGAATGTGTCAATTATGAACTGAAATAAAATGAAATTTTACTCCATTATGGCAGAGCGAACTGAGGAGTGGACATTGGAGCTCGGGTATTACGTAGTAGTTCATACACCAAGTACTATTCTTTTATTAACCTTTAAGAACATGTTTTACATAAAAACAGGCAACATCAAAAAAGCTCAGTTGATAAATGAACATAATATATCACAGATGATTTCATCCACATTAACCTACATTTATTAGCTTAAACTGAGAGATTAGGAAAAAAAATCAGATCTCATTCCAGCTTTAATCATGGATACAAATCGTTTGATAGTTACTTCATTAAGATTCTGAAAAATCAAAGGTTAACCTGTGCCATCTGATCCATGCAGCAATTGATAAATTCAGTATTTTCAAAGGAAACATTGAATTTTTTCTCTTGCACCGAATTGAAACCTTTCAGAAACTTGTTTAAATGCATCAAGTTTCAAGCCCACCTTTTCAGTATGTATGAGCAAAATACTATTTAATTTCATACTCAACTAATCCTTTAACAATTTTCTTTCACCCAGAATGAAAAAGACTATTATTAATTTCCTAATAAAATTAAAAAAAATAGTTATTGAGGATATGACTCTAACCTTGGACCAGTTTCAATTTCTTTTTATTTTTTTCTAAGAATACATCAAAGATTAATGTCAATGGCCAGTGAGAAATTGTCCCTAGAGAACTATTCAAGGTCTTTTTCTTACCACATTCAATTGGACTGGAATGAATTGACATTATAGCATCTTTATCATCACTTTTAAAACCCTACTTTCTCTTAATACCAACAGTGAAGGCTTTTAGAACTATTATTTACTTTAAGTTAATAAAGTATATCACAGACAAAAATATACAATTTTACACTGAAGCAACATTAAGGGTCTCATGTCAGTGGACCAAAAAAGAATGTCGAGGAAATTCACAGGTAGGCTTTAATTACAGAGATCGCACTTCCTTTATGAAAAAGAATGAAACTAGAGCCCTCACCCGTCTCCAAGGGCAAGAGACTGCAAACCCCGTGATCAAACCACCTGCCAGTTAGAAGCTCACTCACTGAAAAATGATCGCGCAGCTTCAGCGTTGAAGCCCGTGAATGACGACAACAGCAACACACACAAAAAACCAAAGGGGGAAATAAAGACCACCTCACCCAGAGGCATCCTAAGCTTCCACACTGAATTTCCTGTTTCCCACCAGTTTATGACCCTTAATGTTACTGGACGGATGGTTGCATATTTGAGATGATTAAAAAATGAAAGACTGCCTTAAAAGCACCTCCTCCTCAAGTATGTAATTACATACAAATGAAAGATTCCTTCTGACAGTCCTAGGGACCCCATTTGTTACTGTTTCATGTATAAGCACCATTGAGCCAATTTTTAAAGCACATTTGCAGTGATCAAATGTGTTCTCAAGTTTCATTTTTTTTTTTTTGTCTTTAAACCAAAAAATGTGTGAAGTGTGTTCATTGATGCACTCCTTATCATATCTAAATTGACAAAAATGTTAATTCTGGAAGTGCTTTTAATCACTATTTTCCCCAACAGACTAGAATGGCTTCATGAAACTTGATTAAATAAAGAAATCCGTATCTCCCAAAGAAGCACATATCTGACCCTCTATCACTGCATGCAAAATAAGGGTCTGTCTGAGAGTATTTTTTCCCCAAACTCCTAATGGAAATGGCAGACAACACACAGGAAAGGCTAACCCTTGAACTGACCAACTTCAAGTTTTAAAAAAATCTTTGATTGGATTCCCACCCCCACCCCTCCCAAATCATGTAGCAGTTTAAAAAATTAATGATTTACAAATTATAGAAAAGATATGTTATCTACAATATATGCCAGGTGACTCATTAATTTTTTTAACCCACTCCCAAATGAATAATTATATTAAACTACCATCTTGGATCTTGGTGCTTTCCACAATTCTGAAGTTACAAGTAAAGAGGGGAGACATACCAGATTTTCTTTTTTTCTTTTTGGTTATTCTTTTCTCGGCAGAATTGGGCAGAGAAAAGAAGGCAGTGAACCTTCATTCTTTGGAACAGGCCCTCTATAGCAAACTTCAGCCTGGGGCACCTTTTTATGATCAAATTAAAAACCTTTGAAATCAGAAGTTTATCATGGAAATGCTGACAGATCCTGACCCAGAGAAGGGCTATCGGGCAACACAATAATATGAAGAAAGCTCTCCCTCAAGCACGATTGCCCTTCAGCACAGGGACAGGGCTGTGTAATGGCACCACTGGCCAGCAGACAACCATGATTTAATGTGCGTGAGCCTTGGTCACACGGCAGCTCCGCGACCCTCTCAGCTAAGCCAATTTTTCTTTTCTTTTCTTTTTTCCAACTGAAATATGCCTCAAAGGGTAAAGGATTGCAATTTTAGCCTTCATTTATGGATATATTGCTTTCTTTCAACAGTATCTGACGGGCCTGTTAAGCGCCACCCATGGGGGTGCTAAGCAGGTTGTAGGAAGGTCTCACTGAATACAGAACACCAAGCATTTTCAGTAGTTTATTTGCATTTTTTTTCTTGGCTTATTTTAGTATGCACCACGTGTAAAATCAGATGAGGGCTACAGAAAAAACATTTTCAATGACCAAAATCTTACTTTTCCTTCTAACGATATGGAGCAAATCACATATGCATTGATTATGAGAATAAATGGTTTCTGCTACAGTGCTGAGGAAAAAAAAATGTGTCATCAATATGAACGGTTCTCATCTACAGAGATGGTTTACATGATGCAAGTAATGAAAGAGTTTTTCCTTAACTAGTCTACTACCAAAACTGAAACAAAATGAATCTTAAAATTCCCCTTGAAAATACCATATGGTTGGTCATGTATCAATAGAGGAAAGACAGTCCCCATCACCAGGCCATCACCATAAAAGCTATATTAAATACGTAGAAAAGAAAAATATGGGGACACTTGTGGCAATGATTAAATTGATAAGTACAGAGATACACTGCCATAATGGTACATATTTATTCTCTAATAAAGTGAAATAAAAAATAAGATCAATTTGGTTATAGAAATTCCTTAAAGAACACCACCACTTAATTATTTCAAACTTGAACTATCCCAAGAATGTCGTGAAAAAAATTAGCACTGGCTAAAAAGCAAAAGCAGTCTGGGTACACCCACGTAATCAGCATGCCTTGTGCTTGTCTGTTAACCCTCTGAGTACATCTCTGACATTCAGGATCTCGATAGCTTAGTGCTGAAAAGATTGCATTCCATCTGATTACTCAATATTTCTACTTGACAGGTCACATTCCACTATTTATTCAGCATAGATCACTCAAATTCTGCAGCGATGCGCTGGGATCCCCATGCTGAATGGCTCTGCATTCTTCCGAGTGGCCCCTCTGCAGTGTTATGGGAAACAGGCCACAGCTTGACATGGTCCACAGTCCTTCAAGACTTGGGTGAGAAAGGCCTGAGCCATGCGCTGTAAGGTATGCACGCTAGATGCTGGCATCATAGACACAATGCCCATGGGAAAAGCAGTAATTCAGAGAAAGAAAGTGAAGTGAAAGTTGCTCAGTCGTGTCCAACTCTTTGTGACCCCATGGACTATACAGTCCATGGAATTCTCCAGGACAGAATACTGGAGTGGGTAGCCTTTCCCTTCTCCAGGGGATCTTCCCAAGCCAGGGATCAAACCCAGGTCTCCCGCATTGCAGGTGGGTTCTTTCCCAGCTGAGCCACAAGGGAAGCCCAAGAATGCTGGGGTAGGTAGCCTATTCCTTCTCCAGGGGATCTTCCCGACCCAGAAATAGAACTGGGGTCTCCTGCATTGCAGGCGGATTCTTTACCAACTGGGCTGCCAGGGAGGCCCAAGGAAAACCACAATCTTACTGCAGGTAGGTCTCCACGCATAGGCTTTCTTCATATTCACACATTTATAATTGAGGCCAATCCAGGAACCTGCTCCTTCGTCTTACTTTGAATAGTGTTTTGCTTTAGAGTTCTAGAGAAAGCAGTAATTTCTGACCAGTTTTGGGTACTTTACTGTAAGGAATCTACCTACACACCATACCTTCCTGGTGTCCTGCCCTCCCCGTCTTCGACAGAAAACCCAACTGATTGTGCTACTTTGTGACGTTGTGTGTTAGGTTTCAGGACTCTCTTAAAAAAAAGGTGAGGGGTGCTCTCAGTAAATGACCTAATATTTACATGGCAAGACAACACAGAAGAGATAAACCTAAACGTGGAAGAGTCAAAAACTCGGGGGGCTGCGGGAGTTGGGGGGGACCATGGTGCAGTCACGGCATGCTGTGATTTTTACATTGATAGTAATAGAGACCATACGTTTATCAGTTGAAGAGTAAAAGGCGGTCACTGAAGACCGATCTGTGTCTCAAAGTCAAGAACTGACTGTGGAAGAGCTGCACACACATTTCAAGACTTTCAGGTGTCGGAGTATACCTCAGAGCGGAGACCGTGAGTACTGTCCAGCCATTTAGATGCAAATTTCATGAGCCATCGTGGTTGTCTCCTGGGCCAGGGAGCGAAGCAAACCTCAGGAGGACATCTGAGTTGGGACAAACCCCGCCTTGCCAAACACCCCGGCCAGCCTCTTCCCTGCACCTAAGCAGTGACGGCAGGCTGCTGCAGGCCCCCATTCCAAGCGTAACACACTCTAGGGGAGACACAGGGCTAGGGAGAAAGATTTGGAAACAGGAGTAAAATACAGCTGTTGGACAGGACTTGGGCCAAAGAAAGAAAATAGCATCTCTCTCTGGACAGCTAAAGACAGTGCTATATAAAGGTCATCCTAGGGAGCGGAAGTTTTACCCTCAGGGATACCCTCTAGGTCTCCCATCCTGTTCTCCCTGAGACTATATGTAAGTATCCTAAAGGTGCACATGGAATCATCTCACCGAAGGTTTATTTCATTAAGAAGCGTTTTGAGACTATTCTAGACTGCTGGTCCACTCTGCTTTCTCCTTGGCCACCTTGCAAAGCACTCGGCTCTGGGCGCCCAGTCCCGGGCGCTCCTCCTGTGTATGGGCTTCATATTCTGTGTATGGACTTCATACTCTGTGTGGATCTCACACTGAAGACTGAACTGTGTGAAAAAAGCAGATGAGACAAAGAACAGGGTCTTGTTGCCTCTGCCTGTTTGACATTCCAGCCCTGTAGAGCACCTGGCAATTTATTGCTCTTTTCCACCAGTTTGTTTATTTTTTTCCTGTAGATGTTTCATACTGAGCAGGCAGACCCTGACTCACCAAGTACAGGGCAAGCTATGGTGACTTCCTGAGGGTCTGCACTGGCAGTAGTAGCAGCTGAAGTGGAAGCAGCATTTCTGGGGCGTCATCAGCACGTCTTCAAATGGAGGTTATTTGGGGGAGGGGGGCCACCATCTATATCCTGGGTCAGGCTGTTGGCCATAGATCCAGGTCCCTCCACGTGGGATGTAGGACTCAGCGCAGCAGGCAGTGAGACCTCTTTCTTTTAAAAAGTCCCTTTCTTAATAGGATGTGAAGAGGAAAGGGATGCTGATGCTTAAGTTATAAACCTGCAATGTTCTGAACCCACAAAAAAAGGACAAGCAAGACAGCATGCTAGACGCTCTTCCTGTCTGGACATCTCAGCATCTAATAACCCCTTAATCTGCAGCAAAATCAAGAAACATGTGCATATAAATCCAGAGGCCTGAAAGATTCCCTCAAGCATTCTCCATAAAATCCCATGCACTCAGAGGGTTAACACGTGCTATGTTACATACTGCAGAGCCTAGCTCCACTGATGAAAACATTCATTGCTTCTACATTTTAAAAGTCGCAAAATAGCCTTAACCCTTTGAGGACCCAATTAGCAGCAAGTTGTCATCTTCACCAACAACATGTCACAGTCTCATTCAGCAAAAGGGAAATCGCTACAAGGATACCAGAAAAACACACTGTTCTGCTCGGCCATTCAAGCATTGAGTGCTAGGTAGATCAGATGAAACTGTTTGACATAAATTTGGGGGGGGGGGTAACAAACCTCAGAGTATCAAAGGGTTAAGCTAGGACTTCGGGTAAAAGGGTCTTATTAAAAGGGCGAGTTTGGGGAGCGAACAGTCTCGGAGGAGCTCGGCGAGTAGTCTTCCGACTCCGAGTTGAGTTCCGGTGGAGCTGGCTGGGCCTTGTACCGGCTCCTCACATCCGGGTTGCGTCTTCGTCGGAAAACCTGCCTCTCCTTATCAAGAGCGGTGGTCTAGCAGGGGCATAAAATGAGAAAGAGGACAATTAGGCCGAAGGAAATGGCAAACACACACAAACATACACACACACATGACACTTTCTGGAACTTTCTGAGGTCAGAAAAATATGCTGGCTAAAGTTAACAATCCACAATGGCTCGCTTATGGTGCCCACAGTCACCACTGCTGGGGTGCCCTCTGCTCCCCCAGATGCAGCTCTGAGAGCCCCTTGTCGTGACATCGCAGGCACAGGCAGGATGGATGATGTGGGGGTTCAGCCTCTCGCCCGCCCTCCCCAGACCTCCCTGAGCTCCACATCGATGACCCTTGGTTGCTCCTGGCCTATCCAGAGATCCCGGCTTCCCCCAGCCCCAGCGGTAAAGGGGAGCCCAGGGCTTGTGCGTCTGACACGCGAGGACACCGGCAGTGCCTTGTTCATCAACATGCAGCTCCAGGCAGCTGCATAATAAAAGATGAGAGGTGATGAAGTTGTCAGACGTGGAAACAGAGCCACAAGCTCATCCCGTTATTTTAGCACCTCCTCCTTCTAAATGACCTTATTATCTCTTGATGAGGGAGTGTGGGAAGGGTGGGTTTAATTTGAATGAACCAGAGCCTGACTTTGAAAACTGCCCTGAATGCAATTAAACCTGATGGAAACCTTCCCATGGATTCCCCTCCACAAAGTTCGTTTCCACTGTAGTCCATGGGAATCTACGAAACTGAGGTTCAGCGTCATAGGGATTCCAACTCTGGGGCCCTGGGTCCTCTGCCCCCTTTTCCTGAGGAAACCTCGGATCGTCTCCAGGCTGTGCTCTGGAAGTTATTATGACATCAGGATTGGGAAGGGCATGGCTTCATTACAGATTTAATGGGTGTGAGCAGGATGGCTCATTACAGAGAAACCTTACACAGAGAGCAGGAGAGCAGGTACAAAGCCTGAAGAAAAATACAGAACACACATAAAAGTTGGAAGGCATCCTTGTTTGAAAGTCCCTCTTTAAAAGGATGTAGCCTGGAGGTTATTCTGCTTTTAAGAGATTACTTTTCCTCTACAGAGATATATACCACCATTTTTCCTCTTGGAAATTTACTGTTAACTTCTTCAAAGAACAGAGATAAATTTATAGCCAGCCGGGTTCTGAGAACAAAGTGAAAACTAAGCCCCTCATACAATTGCAGTGTAGCATTAGAGCAATCTTAGATCTAAAATGGGGCAATCAAAGTTACAAAATGAAGTAATAAAGAGAGAAAGAGAGGCAGTGTGTAGAACCAGTACAGTAAATGGCTTCGTTAGGCTGAACTGCTCGACTTTAAAAACTACCCACACGTTGAGTAACAGGGTTACAAATCAATGAGGAAGATAAACTTTAATAATTCACTTCTCGTTTCACTGGACTGTTAATACAATAATTCAACAACTGGTATGTTGAAATGTCTACCTTTGATTCACCAACCATCAAACTTTTAAGGGCCCTCGTGTACATAGATAGCTCTTGGTCTTATACCCGCCGATTTTGTGATATTTTTCAGCATCATAAACCTAAATTCCTAACTTTATTTAAAACGTTTTAAAGTTACAACACATGGTATTTTGCTTTCAAAGCAAACTGAAAATGTTCTGTTTGTGTAAAGCTGAACATAAAAAATCAGGAGTCTATTTAGTCTGACGTACATAAACACCACCCTGTAGTTAATTCAAGAGTAATATAAACTCCTCTTGGTAATAAAAAATATTTCTATTTCTACCTTCTTGAGAAAGAAAAAAATCACTTGGCATCAAACTGAATACTGACTAACAGACTGAGGTTCCCTGGTGTGGCCAAGAAAATTGCATGTTGGGTTTCGAGTCAGAAATTTAGAGTCTGGCTCAGTCCATTGCTGGTTGTGGGAACCATTTACTCAGTTCTCAGGTAAATAAGGAGCAAGGATAACCCCGCCCCCTGCCACCCTCCTGAGTTGTTAAAAGGTAAAAACAGAAGTGCACATGCTCTCGAAATGGCAAAGACTCCCAGACATGTAAGGTGGTGGTTTGCTGGTTCGTTCTCTACAATGTAAGATGTTGTTCTAAAATGAAGGAGCTGCAGGTCAGAGGAAAGCGATGCAGAACCCAGCTCGCATCAGAACTTAGAGTGCGTCCTTTCCCTCCCACCCTCACTAGCACCTTCTCCACGTCGACCTCATCTCCCCATCACAGACTCAACCACTCCAAGTCGCGCTCTACGCGGCAGCCACGGACACAGGTGATTTTGCCACCGCGATGCCCCGTCTGCGCGCTCACAGCTCGGATGGCACCACCCCGTTGCGTCCACGTTCACTCCTCCAGATGCTCTCAGGGGCAAGTCACATTCTCTTCCTTCCTTGTCCCTCTGCCTGGCCAGCCCTTTGCCCTGTCCCATTTAAGTGGTCAGTTCTGGCCCCTCCTGCCACCTTCTCTAGTGAGCAGCTTTTAAACGCTGGCCTTTGTTGCTGGGCCCCGGTGCTCAGATGCTCCTGGGCTTTCAGTTGTGCTGAGTCAAGAGGAACTTGACAGCAGCTATTGGGCTTCCCTGGTGGTTCAGAGGCTAAAGTGAAGTGAAGTGAAGTCACTCAGTCGTGTCCGACTCTTTGTGACCCCATGGACCATAGCCCACCAGGCTCCTTCGTCCCTGGGATTCTCCAGACAGGAATACTGGAGTGGGTTGCCATGTCCTTCTCCAGGAGATTTTCCCAACCCAGGGATCGAACCCAGGTCTCCCACATTGCAGGCAGACGCTTTACCATCTGAGCCACCAGGGAAGCTCTCAGAGGGTAAAGCATCTGCCTACAATGCGGGAGACCCGGGTTCGATCCGTGGGTCGTGAAGATCCCCTGGAGAAGGACATGGCAACCCACTCCAGTACTCTTGTCTGGAGAATCCCGGTAGGCTACAGTCCATGGGGTCGCAAGGAGTCGGACAGGACTGAGCGACTTAACTTTCACTTTCTATTGTTGAAAACATAGCATGTCATGATCACAGGTCACGGAAAAGGGTGTGATGGCTGTTTCTGCTGGATGTACAGACTCCACATTGAAAAAGCATTTGTAAAGCACTCTTTGCCCGGGACCTTGCCTTTGCAGGCAAGGAAACTGGGGCCCAGGCATGAGGAGAGACCTGCCCATCACTGAGGAGGAACAGAACTCGGTTCTCCTCCCGGCTCAGGCAGCTTTTTCCAACTGATTCTAAAGTCTATTGAAACAGAACCTGAAGGAGCCACTGCACTCCAGGGTTGCCTTCTCCAGTCCCCAGACACAGTGAGCTGGGGCGGAGACACAGACCACAGGCAGCGTCCAAGGTCAAAAGACCAGGGCTTTCCCGTGCCGGAGACCCAAGAACTCTCTCAGGGACAGCAGGCCAGGGTTCCCCGCGTGTACAGTCCCATCCTGGGCCTGTGAACTTCGAGGGACACCTGGGCACGATGACAGGTGGGATCTGCTGGGATCCAACCACCCAGATCTGCTCAATATTCTCAAAGGTTCCACAAGCAAGGTTGAGGGCTCCCAACACACTTGCTCTCAGAGATGATCCAGAGGATGTCACTGCCCCCAGGCCTCTGCTCCCTGGGCTCCTGCTCACTCTGCTTCCGCCTCGAGGGACTGAGCTTCACTTTAAGAACTTCTCCTTGTTCCCATGAAGCCCAGGACAGCTGTCACTGTGCATTCTGCCCGCACCGTGACCGACTCTGCGGCACTGTCTTCCCTGCCACGCTGTGGACGCTGTGGAGGGCAGGATCAGGTCTGGGCATCCTGTCTGTGTCTCCACAGTTCACAGCACAAAGGAGATACTCTCAGATGTGCAGCTTTTGAACGGTGGGCAAGTACAACAGAGGTCCTGGGACTTCCCTCCTCCTGCACACCCAACCCTCAGGCCATCCCACACCCAGCTGAGAGGTCAGTATGCCCAAGACTGATTTACAGTTCCTCATAAAGTCGAACTCCTTGTCCTAGCAGTCGCAATGTACTTACAATAAAATTTTCCAGCGTCCAATTATTCCTATTATTACTCAAAATAATCCTGTGACATCAGGAGACTCAATGTCTCCATTAGCAGACACAGCACCCGCCTGCTCTGCTTATAGTTAACCATGGCTGCTCCCCTTCGGACACCCCCGGCTCCTGCCATCTGTGGTTCCAGTGAAGGGCACCCTACCTCCATCTCAGAGGGTGGGGCAGGGCTGGCCTGTGACCCAGAAGCAAGCCTGTGCTGACTGCATCCCTTAGGACTTGTGGTTGGTTCGGGATGGGCACCCCACCCAGTTCCTAGGCCAGAGGAGACGACACAGTGATTTGGGCTCACAGTGACTCCCAGGTGAGAGGGTGGCCAGGCTGGAGGTGGTACCGTGTGAAGCTCCAGACTGAAGCCACTACAGGGAGGCAAGCAGGAGGCGAGGAAAGACCACCAGCCTCCTGACAACTGAGTCCACCCATGACTGAAGCCACAGCCAGCCTCTGAACCGCTCAGGCTGTATAAAATCATGTCTCCTTTTTGCTGAAAGCCAGCTGGGCTTGGGTTTTCCTCACGTGAGACCCCAGCAGTGCTAACTGATAGCTCTCTGCAGGTGCCTCAATCACGCTCGCCTCTGCATCTTGGCTTAAGGTGTTCACCAGCCCGACATCACCCTCTCTCGCTTCCTGCCCACTCACATTTCTGCTTTCTAAGGTTTGATCAAATCTCACCTTCTGCATCACACTTTTTCTTTCTAAATTCCTCAGGCAGGAATTGTCTTGACCAGACTTTTGACATTTACTACACTCAGGTCTTTTCTGTGCATCGTTTCCAAATCCTATGCAAGCTCCTCCTTTGCATTTTCCAGACTGCCTAGCCAGTTGTGGCACACATCGAAGGGTATATTAAATATGTCTTAGCTAATATATAATTAAATTATTTTAGATGATTATGTACTTTCTAAATAACAACAAAACAGAACCCCAAGCAACTCAGTATAAAACAGTAAGAAGTTAAAGATATTGTGAGTCTTAATATTTAAGAATGTAGTTTATGTTTTAGATATGATCAAATGCTTACATCAGATAAAGTTAATCTCTTACACTCCTATTTATCTACTAAATAACCTTGGATTGTGGTCCAATTTCTTATCATAATAAGCTCTGTCATATATGATCTCTTTGGAATTTTAATTGTGGCTATAAAATTAACTTTCCTCTAAAATCTGTGTTGCTCAAGTTTTTCAGCTAAGTTCTGTAGCCCCTACAGGTAGTTAAGGACAGATGAATTCTGCAAAGAATAAGAATAATATGCCAATACATAATTTTTAAGAATAATGCTACAAAAATATTTATTATCCAATTGGCAATTTTCTCCCCAGAAAACATTCATAACTTTCCCTTTGAAGTGCTGCCTCATAGATTTAAATTCTGGGCTCTTTCAACCATTTCCGAAAGCCTGCTTTCCTCTTTCTCAATCACAAATATTTCCCAGATATCAAGCAAATAGAGTCTCTCCTCCCTAACACCTATCTTTATAAGGTAAGGTTGTCCCCAGCCTTGATGTTCCATTAAAACTTAAGACTTTCTAACAGATTTATTATTTCATGAGTTTATTTTGCTCACAGTTTGCAGCGCTGTGCAACAGACATGAATGGACTTGCTGTGGAATTCCCAAGTGTTTCCTCAGTAAGTTATCACTTCATTAAGCACTCGTAAGAAAATCTGAAGCCTGCATTATCACATTTTGGTGCTAATTATTACAGGTTAGAGGTGAGCAAGCAATCTCTCGAGATGCTGGAGTTGACCAGTAGTAACCACATAGGAAGCTCTGATCTAGTTATTTTACACATGTACCCATCAGTGACAGCTCTGTGCACGGGGCTACAGCCGACTAACAGCAGACTGGGGGATCCTGATCAACAGAACCAGCAACAGACCGAAGGAAATGATGTGGAGTAACAAATACACTCGTGTTCTACCCAGAAGAGACTCTACATGCTCCTACCTCAGACTGCAAGCCCTTGCTGATCAGGGTGTCCTGAGAAGCTGCTAGGTGAAATGTGAAAACCAAGGAATGGTAAAATCATGCCGCTTCCCTCAGCAGCTCATGGGCAGACACACATAGCAGTTGGAGCTCTTAAAGAAATTCAGATTGATCATGTTTTGGCGCCTGCCGTAACATCAGGCATGCATAGATGAGAGACAGCGCTTGAATAAGACCAAGGAAATGTATTCCAACAACAGATTCACCGAATGAGTTCGGCCAGTAGTGGCTTCTGTTACAGTAAAACTACTCTAGACAGTACTCAGATTTTCGAAATCCTTCTTTCTGACCTTGAATTTGGAAATCAGCATGGACACCTAGGCTGTACCCACCTGGCCTATGTTATGGGAAAAATACAGCATGAGGGGGTGGAAGGTCAGAAATGAAGTGAGAACATGAAACAGGGCGTGACTTTGTTTTTGCCAGTCTGAGTCACCCACATCTCTGTGCAATGCCTGCCTTGTCTGGTAGCTGTAGCCTAAGCCCCCTGGTAGCAGCAGCAGGGGGAAGTGGGGAGAGCTGGCCTTCTGTCCTGCCTCAGCTGATTATGTGACCCTGGGCACGTTTCCTAACCACCACGTCGGTCGAGCTATTTCGAAGTCCAGGGAATGCAGTGAGGTACTACAGTGCCTCACCCCCAGGGAAACTTCCACCTATGAAATACCATGAATATGCTTAATATCACCATCAATCTACTAGAACGGATTCTGTTTTTCTCTCAGTAAACAACAGGCCTTCCGTCTGTGGATCAAAAATATTTGTCATGCAGGACCTGCAAGAGATACACCCCATTTAAGTTTGGAGGCGATGCTTTCTGATGTGGCAGTAATTATTGGATTTAAGCAACTCCATTTTTCAGAGGCAAGCAGTGACTGTTTCTCCTTTTTTACGTTTCTAAATTTATTGCTAGCCATCACAAACAGCCTTCATTTCATTAATAAAAGAACATTATCGTGCATGTTGCCTTTGAGCCCATCCATTATTCATACCACCTAGGAGAGGGAGCCGGGGATGCAGCTGTTGGGGCATTAATCTCAGGAACCCTCTCCTTTGCTCGCCCTTACTCTGCGGGGACTGAGTTACGATTCGCTTGCCACTTTGGAAATGTTTTGCTTGCTAGTAAAATTAAACTGACACCTCAATTGATATATCACCCTACTCATTTCTTTTTTTTTTTTTGGTTCACGGCCATACTTATTACGGTTTTGTTTTGTTTTGCTTTAATATCCCTTTGGGGTCTCGCCAGGAATTGCACAGTATCTGGACTAAGACATGGTATTTCCCTAAAGTGAAGGTGACAAAAGGGGACTTCATGGAATGAAACTATCGGCCTTTGAAGCTCTTTCCTGGGCACCAGTCTCTTACAGGTGATTCTCATGTCCTGGGGGAGGGCTGCCCCAGATTTCTCTACTACTTCATAAACGTAGGCTCCTCCCGCTGATCTGGTTCTTAACAGAATCTTGTCCAGCTCTGCAGAGGGTTTCTAGTGGCCTCCGATCAGAGGGTTAAAATGATAGCCACTTGCTGAGCTCAGGCTTCTAGAGGGTGAAAGTCACGTGCTTCCTCTGCTCTACGACCCCTGACTGTCTCACAGCAGAAGCCAAGCTGAGCTGCCTGCTGCTTTTTCCTTCATCGGGCTAATAAACCTAAAGGACAACTGCAGGCACAGTTTATCTTAAGAAAATCTATGAAAATTTAGAACTTACTAAGCAAGCGGGTTAAGGGGTGACTCCTTTCATTAGAATTTTTTGTTTGTTTTAGCTGTGCTGAAAACTCACTCCTGGGTCGCTATCGTGGGATGCAATTGTGGAGCATTTCATATGTGATTTGATTGTTTAGGCTCTCAGATACCCCAAACTCTTCAAAAACACATTTATCCTCAAAAATCAAGGTTTCTCTATCAATGGTCCCCTCCTTGGAAAATTCAATCATTTATTTATTAACAAATATTTATTGAGGCACCTACTCTGTGCCAGGCATTCTATTCCACTAGGTCGTGGTTATAGTTTTTAACAAGCCCACCAGGTGGTACCTTTTTCTACTAGAATAGGAGATGAAAATTTCTTTCTGGAAAGGGTGAATAATTAATACTTCAGGTTTTGCAGGCTATATAGTTCTCTGATACAACTACTCTATTCTGCCCTCGTAGAGTGAAAGTGGCTATGGGTTGGTTATAAGTGAATGGATGTGGCTGTGTTCCAATAGAACTTTATTTACAAAAATAGGCAGTGCGCTAGATTCAGCCCATTGGCTATAACATGGCAATCTCTGCCCTAGAGGACAGCTTTTTAATTAAACATATACTTCATCAGGATTTGGGGCTATAGACTCCTTAAATAAAATTTAATGCCCCTCAATTCATGAATAATCTAACATATAGCTCATTCAAGAGTTTATCCCAATCACAGCATCAAAAAAGGTCATGGTTCTACTTTAATAATAAGTGCTTTGCTCTGGAGAGAGATGAGTTTTCTCAGGAAAATCTCTCTCATGTGTGGAATGGATGGTTTTCTCTTGGAGCAGTCTTTTCTGGACTCTTCTTTTGGGCTGAGTCTGTGAAGGCACTTTTGTACAGGCAGCTCATTTAATTCTTGCCACAGATTTGGAAGGTTGATAATACCCATCTCATTTTTATAGGTGGGTAAACTGAAAATCAGAGGAACACATGCCTTGCCTGAGGTTTGGCTGGATCCAAAACAGGGCTTCTCAACACCAAGGCCACAAGCTCTCCATGCACAGAGCTGCAATCTTTAATCAAGCTTGATTCATCTCGATTTTCAAGGCTTTTTAGTTTCTAGATGTGTCATGTGTTTGACATGTATTTGAGAACTGTCTGACCAGCACATGGATATTTTGCACTCTTTCTTAATAAAATAACAGTGTGTCAATACTTTCAATTAAGTTCTTTATGATCATTCTTTCCTACATGTTTATACCCCATAAAACCTACATTCTATCAGTGAAAATCACTGGGGAACATGTGGAGTCAAAATATGCAGGAACAACTACATAGAAAAGAATGTAGATGTCTTTTTAAACCATAGAGGGAAAGAGGTTCTGAGGCAAGATTAAAATAAGTACAATACCACAGAATTTCCCATTAATACCAAATTACCAAGACTCTCAGGAAAACATATAAAATTTCACTTCAGTTTATACCCAATCAGAAAGTCTTGGAATGCCATGCAAATTTCTCTTTTCTAATATAAAATACATTAAGTTTTAAAAAGATTATATATGTTATATAAAAATTATTTAAAAAGATTATATATATATATTATATATAGATTATATATAATATATATATAGGGATCCTCTCTTAAAGGGGCTCTGAAAATAAAATGAAACAAAATAAAATCTCAGATAGTGAGCAACCTGTTTGACTTGGTAAAATAATACAAATGTCTCACTAGTTCTGTGTTTCCCTCAATGACCATTTGTGGAACTATCAGTAGAAGACAAAGTACCTGTTGCTCAGCTTTTGAGCCTAATAACTCACTTTTTAGTATCATGGGACAGCTGTAAAACCAGACCTCATACTTTCTCTATACTTTTCTCTGTAATCACAGTCTGGGTGGTTTTGAAGCTTAAATCTGTGCCTTTTCTATGTGTTAAACTTTCTGTTACTGAGGGAGGCCCAGGCCAGGGTCGGGGAGGGTGGTTAATCCCTTGCTAGAACTAAGACCCTTGCCCTTCTCTCCTACAGCACTTCTAACATTCTTTGGGGGTTGGGGTACTTTTCTCAAGGGCAGAGCAAGGCCAAGGCAACTTTCGCAACCTACTGCAACTTCCCATGTGCCTTTGGAACCCTCCTCACCCCGTGAGGAGTTCCTCTCTGGCTTTCGTGGGAATTGATCTTTCAAACCGAGCAAGATGCCTTTAACTGACCCATTCCTTTTAGCAGCAGAGCTACGGCAGCACTGAATAGCCTTACAAGGGCTGCGTGGCTGCCGCGGCTCTGCCTCATTACTCACTGTTTTAGGACGGTGCTGGAATCCAGGGTGCACGTGAGTCAGGTCAGGGCTGGGAACCCCAGCCCCCTGTTGTCCTAGCTCACCCCCGCATTTTATCTTATGTGGCGTTCTTAGCGTGCATCTTGCTTTGCTACTTGCTTCTTTCAGTTGGTTTCTGGCTCTTGCCCCATTCTGCGTGCAGAAGACGCAGGAATTCTTCTTCATGTGCTGCTGGGCACAGGTCCTGCCAGGGGGCAGCTTCCCTTGAGAAGCAGGGATGGGGATGACTGCTTCCCCTTTGGATAAGGTTGCATTTTCAGGCAGGAAAAATGGAACAGAATGTCAGTGTTTTCCAGGGCCTTTGGACTCCCTCCATGAGAGGGTGGAATGGCCCAGGCAGTCCATTCCTGGGAGAGGTTCACCCCGAGGCTCTGGGGGACAGGCGTAAGGTCTCCTGGAAAAAGAAGCCATGCAGGATGTGGCTCCCTTGGCCACAGCCTGGAAGCATCTCTGTGTTCAAGGCAGGTGACCGAATGAGAGGAGGAGGAACAAGCCCCCTCCCCCATTTCTCCACCATCAGCAATAAGCCTCCTAAGAGGGACACTGCCAATGCTGGGTGCCCTGAAGCGATGCTCGCCCAGCCTCTGCCCTGATGTGAGCTGCTTTACCAAATGCAAGCCTCCGGAGTGTTCTGCTCAGAGCAGTGAAAACAGCCACGAGCCCTTGTAAACACAACAATTGGGAGCGGGGACATTCCGCCCGCAATGATTGTTTATGTTGCGAGTTGGCTGCCGCCGTGGTTAGACAAATGCTCCCACTTCCGTGGAGATAAAAGGCAAGCATTTGCAATCAGTGAGGGGAGTGTGTTCGTTCTGGGGCTAAATGGCATTATAAAACTTCCTAATTAAGCATATACGCGGATGAGTTTTTAGCATCATTTCTCCAATTTAGCTTTACATACTGGGTGTGCTGTTTAGTACAGCATTAACTATAAACATTGTTGTTACTGCCCCCAGCTGGAAAACAGAGCAGTTTATGTGTGGAAGGAAAAAGAGATTATCTCCCATCTGCTCCTGCCCATTATTCAGCGATGTGTCATTTTGTCTGCTGATGGGAACCACTGCTAGGATTTCAGTTAAATGGGCTTTTCTATCCTTGGCTACATCTATTAATTATTGTGTTTATTTGGGGTTTTGCACCCACCCTCAAGCCCACAAAGTTAGTAATATAATTATCTGGAGATTTTTTGGGAATTGATGTATATATATTGTCACTTGTGTTACACAAATAGGCACACTGTAATTAGACACGTTTGACGCCTATCTTTAATTGTGTATCTTTACACTCATATTGTTTGGTTACTATCCCTGAGGTTAGGAGACACACAATTAAAAAAAAGGTGGTGCATGATTCGATTTATATAAAGAACAAAACCAGGCAAAACTAATTAATGCGGACAGACTCCAGGTCAGAGTTTACCCTCGGGGCTGCCTGACCCTCCTGGAAGAGCCCTGGGGGCAGGGGTCCTCTGGGGGTGCTAGAGATGCTCTGGGCCTCATCTCGGTACTGCCTACTGTTTGTAAAAATGCACTGAGACGTGCACTCGTGTGCACTTTTCAGAATGTATATTACATTTCAGGAAAAAGTAGAAAACTGGATGGATCATCTTCCATGTACAAAGAGTCTGCACAAATCATGACTGAGTCATCCCCCCATCAAAAAAAAAAAAAAAAAAGGTTAAACATAAAACAAAGTTCTTTCTGTATCTATAAAGCTATTTACTTAGGTAAATAAAGAAGTAGGAGTGCAACTCCTCCATGTACATCTGTCCGGAAGATACAAATACCTTCTGTGTAAAACTGACTTTAAGATACTTCTTGAAATTTGACTATTTTCTTGTTTTTAGCAGGCTTAGAAACGGTCACAATCTTAGATAGTTGGATAGTTTGTCAAAGATTAGCTTTGTCTGCTTCTCTAAGGGCTTTGATCCTATTGTCTAATTATAGAAAAAATTAAGAGTAATAATTGGGGGTTAAAATTATATATTATTATACATATTATTCTTATTTTTTTAAATGAGTTAGTCTATTTCTGGAAACAGTATAAGGCACTGTCATTTGAGGAGAAATGCCAAACCCAGTAGAATTTTTCTTAGCAAATGCTAAAATGTGGAGCTTTACCTGGAGATCATTTCAGAAACATTAAGATGGAGGAGAAAAGTTGCCTAGGACTTCTCAGAGTTCATTTCTCAAATCATCAAAACTCATCCTGCCTGTGGATAACTTAAAGAGACACAAACAATGCCCTCTGAAGGAAATGCCACGGCAGTTGACCGGAATAGAAAACGATTGGATAGAATTCTTAACCCAGTTTAAAAAAAAAAAATCGATACCTCCCATAGTCCCTTTTGCTTGAGCAGATAAGCCAGCTAAGTAATCTGACAGTTACAAAATATCGAAAAATAAATTCATGCAATAGCTAGTACATAAAAGGATTTCCAAGGGGAGAGAGGTAACAATAAAACAGAAACAAAATGAAACAAAAAGGTGGAGAATTTGAAACACAAGCTTACCAACACACACAATGCATTCTATAGCTCACTGTGTTTAGAGGAGCTTCTATGACTAAGGTGTAAATGCATTGCTTCATCCATCTACTAAGGTCAAGGTCGGGCTTGATGATTTTAAAATGACAGTATATACTTCTATAGAATATATACTAAGGTACTATTTTTCTTCCATTTGTTAAGGGACAGAAGAACACTAGAAATCATCGATTTAATTAGCAGCATCAGGAAAATGCTTTGACATTAACACTAAATATACTGTCCTTTTAACTGTAAGGAAGACTGATACTGAGCATGTGCAATGGAAGGAAAGCTGGCAAATGTCAGTGTGAAGAATGGGTGAAAAAAAGGAATGAGGGGGTGTGGCATCTCAATCAAGATTAAAATGAAACTGATAAAGCAGCATATGGACTGGATAACAAATCAAAAGCATGTTTATCCACTGAAGGAACTGGTTAATGGAGACTGCCAGCACGTTGCCATGGAAACACTGACTTGAGCTGCACCATCTCATACCTTATCCAATACATTCCTGGTTGTTGGTAGTAGTCCAAAGACCCTGATCTCTTGATGGTAAACCCGTGGTCCAGCTGAGCAGAGAGAAATGGGGGCAACTCAGTGGATCGACATTATGCTAAAGGATTAAGACTCCAGACCAAGCTGTTCTTCATTGACTATATATGTATATAGAAATAACGATGCTTCTTGTGCAGGGTGACTAGCTAATATCCTAAATCTATACATTGAAAATAAAAAGGCAAGAAAAGACACTAATCCCTCATGACTATCTCGGAGGCCAGTTTGTTAGAAAAGATCTAATCTATCAAACAAGTTTTGAATGCACATTTAATAATATCCTCTCAATTTCAAAAGACATAAACACCTCTTCATATTCTAGAGCAGTGTTAAATGCTTTACCATGAAGTGTTGAAATCAGCTTTAGCCACCTAAGAGAAAGCAGATTGGAAACCCCCCCACCAAAAAAATATTACCCCATCAAGCTTAAATTTGAGGCCTTCATAAAAAAATAAAAGATGAAAAGAATCGAGTTTTGAATCACAGCACTTTGGATTTCTTTCAGAGTTAATCTTCAAAAACAAAGCTACTCTTAAAGAAATTACATTTCTAAACTAGATATAGTATAAAACAGTAAATTTTCTCTAAGAAGTTATAGAAAATAAAATGAAAGTTTTCACCGTATATTAAAAAGGCACATGTACAGGTAAGTGCTTATGACAAAAGGTACAATAAATAGAAGACAGGATAAGTTCTCAAAGTTGTTCCTCCTGGAATAAGATGTTAGCTTTTGGCTTCCCAAGGAAGAAAAGATTCAATCCCCAAAATTTGAGAAACAGTAATCATGCCTTATGCCCGACTCCCCGTTCTGCCCACGAGAGGAAGCAAGCTGACCACTTTTCTTTCTGGAGAGGCTCATGAGTGCTTTCAAGTGTGGTACTGCCATGATGCTGAGGACAGCTTCTACTACAAAATTCACAAAGGCATTTCAGAAACATGCCAGGGCACCGGTCGTTTAAACTAGAAACTGCTCAGAAGATTTGGTATTCTGATGACAAAGTAGGCTATCCCAGTATTCACAGAACAGCATTGTGAGATTTTAATCTTAAAAAAAAAAATTTACAGTTTGTTTTATTTAGGAAAAAAAAAATCGCGGTACACTTGCTGTTAAGAAAGATGAAGGCCTGCATTTCTGTTTCAGCCCAGGGATAGCTACTCAGTAACTGGCTCTCTATTGCCACCTACAGGCAAGGCGGCCCATAACACCGCATTCGGAAATGGCTCCAGTGCAGGGGTCCCCGGCTTCAGAAGGAAGCTGCCCACTATCACCATTATTAGTACACTGATTAGTATGGATTTGTTCAATTAGACTGAAATTCTCTATTTGCATGAGCAAAATGCAAAAGAAGAACTTGAAAGCATTAGGAAAATTACCGGTTAAAATAATAAACAGCATTAAATGAGGAAAAATAAATTGGAACTGACATCTGAGTCATCGGTTCTTCATCAAGCTGAGCAAATCTAATAACGCCTCCCTCCCCTCCCTCGGCTCTCAAGAAGTCCACCGTTAAAATGTCATCTCTAATTCCATTTTATGTCTATAAATTGCATTTTAATAACCTTTTGTTTCCCTTTCTCTGTTCTGTTCTGGGTTTCTTTGGTTTGGTTTTCTTTTAATCCCCCAACTACTGGGAAAGGTAGTGAGGCAGGAGGGGACAATGGAGACAGGGTGTTGCAGTTATAAGGACAGCAGCGGGCTCCCACCTAAGCACGTCATCTGACCTAAACGCCAGGCACCTTTCCTCCTCTGAGAAGGGCCCTACGATCTCCGTGAGCCTCCAGTGGGTAATTACCCTCCCAGCCAACTCGAGGACCTTAATATAAAGTTATCATTTGTCCTCTCTTTGGTCTTAATCATGTAGGGGGTGGGAGGCAGAGAAGAAAAAAATGACAACACGAACAGAAAACATTAAGGTTCAGAACCATGAATGCATGTTAAACTACCCTCGTGTCATAAATTATACCTGTGACTAGAGTCTGTTTGTTATGACAGTATGCTCTTTTTCCCTTTGTCACTCTGAGAAAGAAAAAGTGTCATGAATCCCTTTATGAGCAGATAGTGAGGTTTCTAACAGTGAGGTTTCTAACTAAGGGAAGAGAATTACCAGTTAAAGACCAACAATTTAATTGCTGATTTTCTGAAGAAAAAAAAAAACCCCAATAAGCTGATTGATACTCCATTCTAGACAGTACATATATTTTTGAATTTTAAAGGGTGCGTATAATTTCCAGAAAACAGTCTTATAATCGTGGCAGTTTAAAATAAAACACATCATTTGATAGCCTCTGGGAAAAGCATGCATGCCCATGAGAAAAAAATTCTGTCTGAATGAAATCTATGCTGAAATCAGTTTCTTTTTCCCCTATACCCATCAAATAGAAGTCATTATAGTGTAATAATTACATAAATTTCTATCATGTGGGTGAATCAATAATTATATTCCATTATTAAATTGTCAAATGATCTCTATAGGACCATCATTTATGAAAGGCACTCCTTCCACCTCTCACTTATATTCTGCCTCACAGCAGAACGTCGTTCCTTTGCAATTAAACTTTAGTTTGAGTTGGGATATTTTTAATGCCAGGGCTCCTTCATCAGGCGATGGTCCCCTGAGCCTAATCTTTGCACTTTAAGAATGGGAACAGGGGTATGAGGTATACATTAACTTACCCAGTGCCATTCTGAAAGCTAAGCACATAGGCAGTCACACTGGCTGGTTTCTAACTCCCGTCCTGCGCCTGCTACCTACCCCAGGTTTTTATGGAGGGTGTGGACATTTATCTGAGGGAGAAGCTTTCTGGAGAAGATGCATAAATGCATCTATTATGGTCCGTGAGCTCCTCCTGAAATACTCCCTGAAATTTACAGCCATATTCTCTTTCATTTGAAATATTAATCATAGTGGTCAACATGTGAATTGTGCTTTAGAATTTGACAAGGCACCATTTCAGTTATTTCTCCAAAAAGTCAAGTATTTTGAGCCTGAGTTAAGTGGGTGATTTTTTTCACAACTTTGTAGTGGATAAGGAGATTAAATCAGTTTGCAACTAATGCACAACTCAGCATCACACAGCCCATTCTACAATAAGTTTATTACCAGTTGGTACAGTCTCCATGGAAACATGTTGGTGATGAACTGAGAAACTGATACTAAATTGCATTCAAAATGGTCCAGTCATGATATTTAGAAAGAAATCAGTGGACTTTTAATCTTCAAATACTAACTGAAGGTTTTGAGGGCGATCTACTTAGATGAAGTTTTAATAAACTCATATGGAATAGGTTTCAAAATTTATCCATGTTTGATTAAAGTAGGATTTCCCCTCCCATCTGTGTTGTCTGTCCACTGAAGAATTGCCCTAAAGTTCCTGCTCTCAGTCATTATAAGATTCCCATAAGATTCCCAGAATACTGTGAACAAAGCATTCTTGAGCAACCAAGGCAAACTTAACCAAAGACTAATTCAAATAAAAAGCCAGGAAAAACGAAAACAAACCCCAAAATGACAGGTGGGAAAAGCACCCTCTCTAGCAATTGTAAACCCTCAGCAGGAGCAGAAAAGCAGTTCTTTTCATGGACAAGCGTGCTGGCAGTCCATTCCAAAAGGAAACTGGAAGCAAACATTTTGGAATAGACTTACGTCTTGAATGAATGATGAAAGCAGAGGACAGAATGTCTGGTTTCCCTGAGAAGCACCATGAGATTGTTACTTTCAAAAATTACTGACTGAATGTTAGCTGATAACAAAGAACACTGATGAAGACAGGAAGGACAGTGTGCTTCTACATTGAATTTCCTCAGAAAGAACAGAGAGATAGGGCCAGAACAACAACTTGTATATTATATCCCCAGCAGCGCAGAGCAGAACCAGGAAGGAGTAGGCATTCTACTTAGTGCTGTCAGGATGCTCGTGAGCCAGTGACTCACACTCATGTAACTCCCTGCTGAAAGGGTTCAATCAAAAACCACGGTATGCGAACAGTCCAGGGAAGTGTATGCATGCACCCGTGCCACCTGCAAATTCTGGAAGCTCCTATCAAATATTCAGTAACCCAGAACTGAGACTGGTCGTATCTAATAGGTCATTCATTTATCTTTGTCTCTTTTCTGGAGTTCTGAAACAACCAAAAACAGAAAAGAGAAAGAAAAACACCAGTACAAGTAGTTAAATATTCAGTATTGCTGACAAGAATGATGTGTACTTAGTAGCATAAATACTTTTAAAAATTTGACATAGGGCCTAAGTTGTTTGTTTGGAAAAGAAAAACAGCTCAAGTGATTTCACAATGAATACGCTGTTAAAATGTACACACTTAGGGGAAAAAAGAGGAAATTATTAAAAACTCAAGTAATCTGGGACTTGAATATATTTACTCTGGAATATGACACCAGGAAGTATGAGGTTTCATTATTTCTCTGCCCAATTTAATCTTTGCCTAGAGCTGCTATCAAATTGCATGTAGTGTATATCTGCATGTATGGAACAGAGGAAAAGAAGAAAAAAAAAAGGCTTGTACAGCCGCATCAACAAAATGGTAAATGTTAAAAGACTCTCCACTTTGAAAACAGACATTTCTAAGGAGCAAGAAATCGTGATTTCTTTGGGTGTTCACAGCAATTCAGTTTCACTGACAATCTCAGTGGGTAAGCGTCCTGCCATGTTTTTGGCTTTCGTTTAAGTCTTGTACAAAGATCTATAGTGTTCCAACCTCCGTCTGCCATGTCTCAGCTCCCCTTCCCTCCCAGGTCCTGGCAGAAGGACACTAGGAACTTTTTTTCTCAGAGCCCAGAAGTTTGCACTGGCACGGAGTCCAGTGTGGGGGAGGTTTTCTGCTTTAAAAAAATAAATCATGAATTAATATATACTGCAAGGCACCCTGGAGGTGTTGCATAATGATGCAACTCCCACGGAAATGATCAGCAAAAACACATCGTATATATAAGCCCCAGACCTCTCCCAGTGCTTTCCATGGTCGAGCTGTCTAAAGAAATGACCCATTCCGCTGTCTCTGGGTGGAATCTCCTGAGTAATGCCTGTCTCTTAGGTGGATTGCTTTGAAAAAGTTATAGGTGGATATTTCAGATGCTTACTGCTATGACAGAAACTCCAGCTGCTGTGCTATTCGGTTTGGGACCTGTGTTGAAATGCTTCTTTATCTTTCCTGCTACTGACAGCTGATGTTCATTTTCTGGGAGGCCGTCATCCTGGAGGGAAAAAAAAAAAAAGAAATAAAAAAAAAAAGAAGAAAAAAAATGAAATAAATGGGAAATGAGGCCAAGATATTCCAGTAACAGGCAGTGATCTTAAAATTCATAACATTTCAGGAAGAAACCAACCAGTGTCCCCTCATTAAACACTGTTGTTGGAAGTACTGCTCCAAGGGCTCCTTCATGTCCACGTTTGCTCTGAAATTAATTTGCTGTGTCATTTCACCCTCTTACTTTGTCCCTAAATAAAAATTTTCTGTATTTGGTTATTAGTAAAATTGATTCCAGTCATCACTCTAGAGACATATGTCAAAGAGCAAGTTAATCTGGGCAACCAAAAAAAAAAAAAAAAATCTAAAAAACATTTTTTTTTCCCCCTAACACAAGAGTTTTATCCTCTTAGCCCATAATTCTGTCCTGAAGCCAAGGGAAACTGATGGACCTGGGCTCAGGCAGGAACCCCTAAATAAACTGTCTGGTTCCACAGCCACTCGGCCAGCCACTCTATAATCCCAGGCAGCTTTCCAGGGGGCAGGTTCTTCCTTAAGTTTATGTTTGTTTGTGTGTGTTAGTTTTGGCTGTGCCGGGGCTTCCTTGATGCTCAGGTCCTCCCCTCGTTGCGGTGACTGGGGCCAGCTCTCACTGGGTCACAGGCTCTCACTGTGACGGCTTCTCCTGCTGCCGGCACCGGCTCTAGGGTGATTGGGTTTGCTGTTCCATGGCACGTGGGGTCTTCCCAGATCAGGGACTGAACCTGTGTCTCCTGCATTGGCAGGCGGATTCTTTACCACTGGGCCACCAGGGAAGCCCCCTTCCTTAACTTTTTAATCCTTCTCGCGGCCCTCAACTTATCTGCTGTCATGACATACTCCACCCTGGAGCTCACGTGAATTGAGGCTTCTGCTCTCTGCCGGAGCCACTTACAAGGAAGACTGGACTGATTTCTCTCTACTAACTGATTTCTCTCTCCTTTGCTAACTACTGTTAGAATAAGAAGAGCCAGGGTCATGTGCCACCATTTATGAGTGCGTGCCGAAGACGCTGCATGGTCCTGGAAGACAGAAGTGTGTTCTGTGCACTATAGAATCCCCAGGTCTTAGCATGTACTTTGGCTCCTAGTAGATGCTTAGTAAATATTTGTGGGATAAATGAATGAATATATAATTGTTGCTATCTATTTAAACCAAAATTCCTGGCAAGACTTCAGTGTCATTCATCATTTCCTTCTCTACTTCCTCTCCATAATTTTGCATGGAATTTCTTGGCTCTACCCAGGAAAATATGTTTGCTGCTTTCCAAGCACGGCAAGCTTGCTCCCAGGTCCCTCCACATGGGATTTACTCCTTTTTTCAGCATTCAGCTATTTGTTTATTAAGCTAATAGTAACTGCATGCCTGCAATGGGCCAGGCACTACAGTAAGTGATGGAGAAATAATAGTGACCAAAAACAGGCATGGTCTTTGCTCTTATGGACACTGTGGTCCCTTCTCTTTCTTCAAAACTTGGGTCCTAATCACCTGTTCCAAAACATTTCCCCTCTGTTAAGCACCATTCGTTACAACAGTTCTTCCATAAACTCCTAATGCTTCATTATATATATTTGCACTATTTATATTCTTTTTGGTGTTAGGTGACCTTGTTTGTGTGTCTGTGTGTGTGTATATATACACACACAGATAAGTTTATATCTAACTGAATCTTTGCCCTGTTGTACCACATCTTTCATGTTTTCTGTAATCTTCTGTAATCCCTGCACACAGTGGATGCTCAATTTATGCTCTTCTTGTGCTGCTTTATTAACAGCTAGGAGAAGGAACACTTATCCTGCTTATTAAGTCACACCTGAAACCAAATCTAGACGAAGGGGGCTTTCCAATGATGCAGAGTGAACTCAAAAAATTTTTTTAAATTCTGCATTGTGGAAAGAGATATAAAGTGAAGGTCGACTGGAGTAAAGCTGGGATGACACCTGAATGGAAAGCGCCGTCTGCAGTACCTGCTCTGTGCAGGGCTGTGCTGGGGATGGTCAGGTGGGGAAAAGATAGCACTGCCATCCGCCAGACCCTCCCGGGCTAACTGGGGAGACAGAGGTCACACACCACGTCAAAGAGTAAACAGGCCAATAAGGTAGAAAAGAGCTACTAGCAGGCAGTGTAGCCACATGGCTCAGTGAGAAACACCAGAGGAGTTTAAGGGAGAGAAGATGAGTTTTCAGTGAGCACCGACTTCACAAGGAAGCCAGGATCCCACTAGGTCCCTGGCGGTAGGCTTGTACTGACAGGTGTGTGTGGCGGGGCAATGCTGGGGCACAGATGGGCCTGAGTGGGAAGCCACGAGGCATATTTGCCATAGTCCACCATCCCCCTCTAGTTAAGAGTTTCCGTGGGAGAGTGACAGCGAGAAGGTTGAAAGAGCAGGGGGGACTGGTCACTGATGAGGCCCAGAAGATCTGCAGTTGGAAGCCTTGGTCTCAGCGAGGAGTAAAGCAGTGCTCTTTAAGAGGGGTGCGAGGGCAGGACGCGTGAAGGACCACCCTCCCTTGATTCACTCCCCAACTCGACAAGTGAAAGAGAAGTGGGAGGACAATCCCAGAGAATTAGGATTAGGGGGTCTGGAGTTTTAAACACAAGAGCAAACTCAGTGATGCATGGAAAACAGTTTTTCTTTTTTGGTTAATGAAACAATAGCCTTGGAATCTAAGTTAGAATTTGAGGAGGATTTAAACATTTGACGAGATGAAATGATGTGTCTTTACTGAAAGCCTTACAAGTGTCTTATCTCTGGTGTAATCTGAGGTTCTGCCTGAAGGAAAAGAGGAAACAAGATAGAGTGGCGTCTCACTGGGTGTCACCTTCCAAATTATATGGGTACTTCTAGTCATCTGTTTTTTTAAAGATTTTTTTTTTAATGTGGGTCATTTAAAAAATCTTTATTGAATTTGGTTACAGTATTGCCTCTGTTTTATGTTTTGGGTTTTTGGCCCAAGGCATGTGAGATCTTAGCTCCCCCACCAGGGGTTGAACCCACAACCCCTGCATAGGAAGGTGAAGTCTTAACCACTGGACCACCAGGGACGTCTCTCCAGTCATCTCTCAATAGAGCTCCAGGCTATGTAAAGCAAAGTCATTTGTATGAGCTTCAGATTATAAAATGAGCTTCCCTGGTAGCTCAGCTGGTAAGGAATCCTCCTGCAATGCAGGAAACCCCAATTTGAAGCCTAGGTTGGGAAGATCCCCTGGAGAAGAGATAGGCTACCCACTCCAGTATTCTTGGGCTTCCCTGATGGCTCAGATGGTAAAGAATCCGCCTGCAATGTGGGAGACCTGGGTATGATCCCTGAGTTGGGAAGATCCCTTGGAGAAGGCCATGGCAACCCACTCTGGTATTCTTGCCTGGGGAATCCCCATGGTCAGAGGAGCCTGGCAGGCTACAGTCCATGGGGTTGCAAAGAGTGGGACATGACTGAGCGACTAAGCACAGTACTAGATTATAAAACAGTAAGGAGAGAAAGGGGTAAGGAGGGGAGCAGAGTTAAAAGAGAAAGGCAGGAAGATGACAAGAGACAACCATTACGTGGCCCCGTGCTAACTCTTCACATCTAGGATCTCCTTAGTCCCCAGATGACCTTCTACACTGTGCACTGTTAGTCCCATTCTGAAGATGAGCAAACTGAGGCTCTGCAAGGTTAAAAATCTGCTCAAGGTCACAGGGCTAGAAGCTGGCTGACTCAAGCCTGAGCCAGGCTGGAACTCTGCCGTCTTCCCACCACACTGCGTTGCACTGTCAAGGGTATTCAAGGGCATCCAGGGTGTTAGCTACAGACAGAGGTCCTGCGCTGTTAAATGGAAGGACTCAGTGAGTCAGCTTTTCCATGATCAAAGTAGTACGAAGGTAAGGAGGACTGAATCAGGGGCTGAAGACACCAGAGGACATGTGGACAGGGCTCAGTGGAGGTTGAGAAAAATTTGGATGGAGGTCAGTAAACAGGATGCTGAGCACTTCTGGGGGTCCAGAGGAATGTAGTTAGAAACTTGAAACTTCTACATCTAGGGACACTGGGCATCCACTCATTTGGAATGTGGAGAGGTGATCCCTTGAGCTCTCAAAATATCTGTGGAGCAGGCAGTGCTGGAAGGCCTAGCTGATCCTGGGTGACAGGAAGGTGCCCCAGGTCGCAGTGTGGGCCTGTGACAGGTGCATGCAAACGTGAAGGCAACAACTAGAAGGGACTCACGGGAGCAGTCTCTACGTAACTTCCCGAGGGAGGATCAGCCTTATTGCAGTCTCATCTCCTCACCTCCCCAGCACTGCCATCTGTGCCAGAAACTTCTCTTTACCTGGCTTCTTCTTCTTCTTCTTCTTCTTTTAACCTGCCAGTTTTCCAGCTAAGAGTTGACTCTCTCACCACACACACAGTGGACTTCGTTATCATTTCCCGGCTCTGTCCTGGTCCTAATCCCCTGTCAGACTCATAGCAACTCTTTCAGATGCTGGGGCCTGGGGGTTCAGGCTTCCAGCTTTAAATTCTGAAGGTTTCAGCTTCCCTTGGGTTACGAGTTCATGCTGAAGCAATGAAAGTAGTCAAACAACCTTACAAGCTGTCAGGGATGCTTCTGACTTCATAAATCTTAAAACATTTCAGGGTTGTGGTTTTTTTTTTCCCCCCAATGAAATAAGGTGTCTCCACTAGAGAAGGTAAAACACACACACGAGTGCACACACACACAACTAAAAATCTGCAGTCTCTATATCAATTTTGAAGTCTTTGAGCATAATTGGATTAAAAGACAAGCAACTGGCTTTGCAGAGCCCTAAATCTGTACCTGGGGCATCCAGATTGATGATGGAGATTTAGCTAACTTACTATCTTGCCTCAGTAGAATAAATAGGGCCGTTAAAAACATCTATTTTTTAAATATATATATCTTCATCGCCATTATCCTGAATAGATGGATGCGCCAAAAATGTGCTATGAATTTTCCCAAACGTGACAAACCTGGCAGAATGCTACGAATAGTTACAGTATTATTACCATGCGTTCTGGTATGTAGTCTCCAGGAGTAGTTTCTGAAGTTTGACACAGGCTGGTTGCGGTTTGAGGTTAGTGGTTTTTGATTTAGAAATTCCCGTTCACTACTTGGCAGAGCATTGCAACTGACAAGAACAAAATTAGTTTGCAAAATGGAAAATGAACTCTCCCAGCTGTATGCAGGAGACCTAGCCTCCTGGTCTCCATTCCTCAAGCGGATGTTGGGGAGGCTGTCTGAAGAGGTGTGGGGCTCAGTCATGAAGTCATTCAGTGAAGTGAATTCCTCTCTCTCCGAGGGAAACCATTCCAGGGGTCGTGCTTTAGAAACCTTCCTTCCTTTATGGAGTTTTGTTTTTGAATCATGGATCTGGTTCTCGGTCTACTCACTGCCAGACTCTATTATTAATAATACCTGTAAATTTATGAGAAGCGTGGCAGTCTGGAATGGTTCACTACCAGAATATCCTGACTTGGTTTTAAACAACCCCAAGTCCATTAGCGCACTCTCCAGTACTGGGTCCATCTCACAGCCCTCGACTCTTAACCATTTCCAGCTGGACGACATCTCTGGATTCTGACTCCCTTGTCTCAGCCCTCTGTAGTGTCCACAGTTCACACTGCTCTTGGGGAGAAAATGTGAAGTGAATTAATATCTATCTTGGAGGAAGGAGAGGGTAAGCTGCCCAAATACAAAGTGGAATTCCATGTCCTCATTTACAACTTACAAATACAGACAGGTGGTTTTATTTATTATTACAGTATCATTGGGGATTCTCTTAATTTCTAGCAACAATAAGATGAATGCCTATTTATCTTTGTATGGGTAGTTAGTACTGAATTTTATGAGCACAGAAGAAAAAACATATTATCTAGGTTCTTGTTTTTTTCTCCTTCCTCTTTTTTTTCCTTTTTGAATATCTTGGCAAGGTAGTATCTTTTCAAAAGAATAGGTAGGTGAGAAAAAAGAGGTAAAAATTTAAAGGCCAGGAGGGTGATAGGAAGTCTTGCCTTGACTAGGTAACTATCCTTGACTTATTTAAACCTGCCCTTTCCTCTAGACCAGAGGTTCTCTGTCTTGGATTCACATTATAATTTGTTGTTGTTGTTTAATCACTAAGTTGTGTCCAACTCTTTTGCAACCCCATGGACTGTAGCCTGCCAGGCTTCTCTGTCCTTGGAATTTCCTAGGCAAGAATACTGGGGTGGGTTGCATTTCCTTCTCCAAGGGATCTTCCCCATGCAGGGATGGAACCTGCATCTCCTGCTCTGCAGGCAGATTCTTTACCACTGAACCACCAGGGAAGCCCCACAT
This sequence comes from Cervus canadensis, assembly GCF_019320065.1. Lineage (NCBI taxonomy): Eukaryota > Metazoa > Chordata > Mammalia > Artiodactyla > Cervidae > Cervus > Cervus canadensis. Next base: position 73,581,288 of record NC_057394.1, on the reverse strand, counting down.
TATAGTCACCCAGCAGCCTTTAAAATTCCTGATGTCCAGGCCAGTGAGGATCAGTATCAGGCTCTCTAGAGGCAAAACCCAGGCATCAGACCACATCCTATCAACCTACTAATTTTTGTGCTAAAGATTTCTTTGAGCCTCAGTTTCATCATCAGGAAAATAGTTGAAAGTGGAACACAGATTTGTAGATTTATAGCACTGAGATGGACCTTCACCAATGGTATGAGGAGAATAACATGAGGTAAGATATCAAAACTTTGAAAATAAAAATCTGGTAACAGGGGACCTCCCTGGCAGTCCAGTGGTTAGGAGCTCACCCTCTTTCTCACGCAGGGGGTGTGGGTTTGATCCCTGGTTAGAGAGCTAAGATCTCACATGCCTCCTGGCCATAAAACTGAACATAAAATACAGGGGAAATACTCTGACAAATTCAATAAAGATTTTTTTTTCAATCTGGTAACAACAATCTATTTGAAATATAATGCTGATAATTTAATCCTAATTACAAACAAGAAAGCACTTTGGAACTGTCATTTAAGCTTATGAACTTAATCACTAACCTGCATTTTTCTACCAATAAACTGTCATTTGGAGAAAAAGTGACTCAACCTTATTCCTAATCCCGGGAATGGTCCAGATATATTATTGGCTATTCCACTCTCATATGTGCCTAAATCATATGGTTCCCCACTAGATGAGGAAGAAGGTAAATACTCTTCGCCAGGGCAGTAAGTGTTGGTATTCTGCAGCTACGTTAAGAGAAGGCTGTGACACTGGAGAACACAACAAGCTGATAATCACAGGATCCATGTGGAGTTCAGAGCACACAGACAGGATGTTTGTTTTGGATGAAGGGTTTCGTCCTTAATCCAGTTTCTCATATGCCGGTGTTGATCACAGTTTGCATTTCATCAGTACGTAGCCACAGATGATGGAGTCACTGCCTGCTTCTCACTCAGAGTCTCCAAACATTTACCAAGTACCTACAGAGTACAAGCACCTAAGACTGTCTGCTCAGGCCCTTCATATATGGTGAAAAAAAGTGAAAGTGAAAGTTGCTCAGTCGTGTCTGACTCTTTGCAATCCCATGGACTATATAGTCCATGGAATTCTCCAGGCCAGAATACTGGAGTGGGTAGCCTTTCCCTTCTCCAGGGGATCTTCCCAACCCAGGGATTGAACCCAGGTCTCCCACACTGCAGGCTGATTCTTTACCAGCTGAGCCAAAAGGGAAGCCCAAGAATACCAGAGTGGGTAGCCTATCCGCTCTCCAGAGGATATTCCTGACCCAGGAATTGAACCAGGGTCTCCTGCACTGCAGGCAGATTCTCTACCAACTGAGCTAAGGGGATGGTAATGATCGTCCCCAGGTTACCCACGGTCAGCCAGAGTTCTTTCCAGGGGTCTGCAGCCCTCTCCCAGACTCCTGGCTGCACACTGATGCTGCCTTCATCCCTCTGGCTCCTGGGAACCATCCGCTGAGAGGCCTCGTTCACAACTCTTCCGACAGCAGAGCAGAGGTCTAGACACCAAGGAGCACCCAGAGTGTATAAAGAATAATGGGAGCCTAGGGGAAGCACCTTGAGGAGCGGTAAAACAAGTGACTCTTGTTGACTAGATTTTCTTTCAGTTCTCTTGCCCTCATGCTCTGCTCTCCGTTTCATAAGAGACTGCCTTTCCAGTTCCAAGTGTGCTAGGTGAAAAGGGCATCAGAAAGCAATAGAGAAAATTAGGACAAATGGGGATGTGGGAAGAGCTTTCTGACGACTTCCTTAGGGCTTCCTTCCTTCCAATTATTATTACATTCTCCACCCCTCCCTGCCCCTGGCTTAGGTGGCCTCTGCTGCAGTGATCAGATACAATTCGATCGCCAAATGCAAAATGTCTTGCTCACTGGGCTTCCTTTTACATTCCTAATTTATTTATTTTGATCGGTATTGTTCATTTATTGTACTCAGAGACCCCAACAAACACTAAAGGCTGGCTGTGAACACTTGGATACATATTTTTTTCACCTGTTATTTTGAGACAAAGAAAATAATCAGTTTTTTGACTAGTTACTACATAATTTTAAAACTTAAGCAGTCCCTTTACACATTTTTTTTTGCTAAAATTGCTACTTTCTGTTAGAATTTAAAATGTTAGAATTATATTAAAAGGTATTTAAAATTTTTAAATCTCCTAGATAATGCCTTAAATATTATCCTTCCTTTTATTTTAAATAATTTTATTTATTTGTATGTTTATTTTTCATTATTCTTCATTGTTGCCCGGGTTTTTCTCTACTTGCGGCAAGCGGGGGCTACTCTCTAGTTGTGGTGTGTGGGCTTCTCATCACAGCGGCTTCTCTTGTTGCGGAGCGCGGGCTCTAGGGCGCGTGGGCTGCAGGACTTGCAGCTCCCGAGCTCTAAAGCACAGGCCCAGTAATTGTGGTACACGGGCTTGCTCCAAGGCATGTGGGATCCTCCTGGATCAGGGATGGAACCTGTGTCCCCCACACTGGCAGGCAGATTCTTTACCAAGTCTTAATTTCATTTCTCTACCCAACTGAGTTGGAATATATTGATGCAGGGTCATTTGCTTTGCAATCAGGATGAGGGATTATTTTGTTTCCAGTAGCAACCCAGGTACCTCACATGTGCCTCCCACTCACAAAGACAAATTTGCTCCCATTCACAAAGTTCTCTTAGAGGAAACATCCATATCCTGCCTCAGCTGGCGCTGCCTGACTTCTCTTCCCAGCCTCCTCCAGGAAGAAGGTCTGACTCCTTGTCCTCCGGGAAGCCTTCCATCCAACCTCCCCCCAGAGCCCGGCGGGGGTGGCCCTTCTCCCACTGCCAAGCTTTATCAGATTGAGCTTCTGGAGGGCAGGCCCGGCAGGCGGTGGTCCTCTGATGAAAATGTATTTCGGATCTAAAATGGCTGTTTGTAACCTATGAACCTCTTTCCTCCACGGCTCTCTGTGAGCCTTCCAAGGCGGTGTTTCAAATTCAGATTTTCCACTGTATTCTGTGTGGTCACACTCTGAATGTTTCCAGCGCTAACATGCAGGGTGACAGTTTGAGGACCGTGGGCTTTTAATTAGCACACAGATCAGTCCCAAACAACTGCTGCCCCCAGGGGAGCCTGCATCTGGCCTGTGCCTCTTCCACCCTAGACGGCTAGGGAGAGGCACCGTGACCCACTCTGGAAAGACTGCGACCTTGCGTGACCAACTGTCACAGCACGCACTCATTCATCTGCAGCATTCATATAACAGAGAGGGGCAGATGCAGTGTGGAGCAGGACTAGGAGTGAGGGTGCTTGGTTGCCAATCGTGTTTCAGTCGCAAGCCCAGCTACTTTGGAAAGGTCATCCCTCGTAGCCTCTGTCTTTTCATTTGTAAAATGGGCATAATAATACCTACCCTGCCTATCTTGTAGGCTCCTTATTAGATTTGTAAGAGATGCTTCCTAACCTTTCCAGCTTCAAAGAAAAGGAGAACCTTTTGCTCAGCACCGTGGGGGTAAATGCTAAGGTTGTAAAGCTGGAGATGACGGCTCCTGGACTCTGCCTGACTGTCCTCTCCCCAACGGCTGCGAGGATGCATCTTTACACATCTGTACACCAGTTGGGGAGCCCTGCTGTGTCCAAACAGTTAACAAACCTTAGCCGTATACCCACACATGCTCACATTCCTATACATTCTCCGGTCATATAAATATAAAACCTCCTAGGACTTCCCTGGTGGTCCAGTGGTTAAGAATCCACCTGCTGATGCAGGGGACGTGGGTTTGATCCCTGGTCCTGGACGATTGCACACGCTGCCAGGCAACTAAGCCCGTGCACCACAAGAGACGCCACTGCAATGAGAAGCCTGTGCACCACCCACTAGAGAGTATAGCCTCCACTTCCTCCAACTAGAGAAAGCTCATGTGCTGCAAGGAAAGCTCAGCACAGCCAAAAAACAAACAAAAAAACCACCCTCCTTGTGGAGTGGGAGGAACCAGGTTCAGATGTGTGAAGTGCTGAACCTAGGCCCATGGCCATCAAGTGGCAAAAATGACAAGCTCTCAAGCTCCTGTCACCTCAGGTAGAATCTGTCTCAACACTGCGCTTTCAATCATAACCTCATCCTCAGTTATTAGTTACCTTGGGAAAACACACCCAACCAATCACCAAAGTGGTAATTCAGAGAAATGGAACATTTTGTTGCCTTCATTTTACAGCCAGACCCCTCAAAGCGCTGGCAAAATTCATATCAACGAAAACTGATGATGTTACACCTGCCTGTGTCTGCATCTATGTCCAAATCTACGTCTGTCTGCTGTTCTGACCGCAAAAACCGTTAGACCCAAGAATGGACTTCCACACATGTCAGTAAGGGCTGTAACAGCCCCTGGGTTAGATGGTGCTAGTGGTGAAGAATCTGCCTGCCAATTCAAGAGATGTTAAGGGATGCAGGTTCGATTCCTGGATTGGGAAGATCCACTGGAATAGGAAATGGTGTTTCCTACTCCACTCCAGTATTCTTGCCTGGAAAATTCCATGGGCAGAGAAGCCTGGTGGGCTCTAGTCCAGGGTCGAAAAGAGTCGGACACGACTGATTGAGCATGCACACGGGATTATAAATTCATCTATGTGAGATGCTTAAAATGGTCCGAGGCAGACACTACAAGCCAAACACTCTGTTAGTATTTATTATTATGATAATTCAAAACAAACCATATCAATCAGTTAGAAAGAGAGAGAGGATCAAAAAATAATGACTCTGCTCTGGAGACTTCTTTCGCAGCTAAAGAAACATCATCAGATCCTTGTACTCAAATAGCAGCAGCAGCATCTGGGAGCTTTTAGAAATCTAGAGCGTCACATCTCCGACATTACCATCTGCATTTTAATAAGACCCTCAGGTGACTTGTGAGCACAGGCATGTTTGAGAAGTGCTGCACTGGAGAACTCCAGGGCTCGGGCAGAGACCCTTGGGTCACTGGTATTTTTGGTTAGAAAATGATGCAAAAGCAGCACTGACTCAGAAAATCTGCTCTGTCTTATTGATGGATTCAGTCCTAATCTGGATCAGAGAATGTAGGTTGCAGGGTGGGGGGTGGCAACCATGTGCAATCCCACCCCCACCCCCCCCCCCCCATGGAAGGCAGTCTCATCTGAATCAAATGAAATGCTTTGTGCAAGGGACCGTGAGAACACATGTCAGCACAGATACATCAGAGGCCCTCGTGGAACAAGGCTGAGATCCTGGAACTGTTCTGGCATGTTGGAGGGGGAGGAACAGACGCAAACACAACACTTGAAACAGGAGGCAACATCATTAGGAAAGTTGTGATTTGAGAAAGGGAGGGAGCTTTAGGAGTAAATTCAGGGAAGGGAGGGAGTCACTTACGTTAACCCAGGGATGTTCGAGGACCTGCACGGCCGAAAATCGCTGATCGACATCCACCAGCAGCATCATAGTGATGAGCTCCTGTCAACAGAAACATCTGATGTTGTTCGTGTCTAACACTGAAAGTAAAAACTGGCGTTTTCAAATGCAGAGGTTCTCTTCTATCTTGGAAAAGCATCTGTAAAAGCTCTAACCTTAAACACATCAACTCAACTTACCTTTTAAAGGAAAGGTGAATATTTGGAATTAAAAATATACACCTTGTAGTTGAGGTAAAAATATAAAGTGAAAGGTTTAAAATCACTTTCATAAAAATGCTTTTAGTAGAAGGAAATAAAGTACATGGATGAAAGAATTAATATTCCTTTCTTTGTCTAGCATTTTGCACTTTAAAGACAGAGTCCTAAATTACTTTAACATAGAAATCACATTTTTAAAACCCCTTAACAAAATTTTCACTTTGCCAGCTGAAAGAAAAAATGGATTTTTTTTCCTCCTAACTGCAAGAGCATATTTGGGTTTGAAAGAAAGGAATGAGGAAAGACATATGGAATTGCCAACAGCTAGTTGGTAAAATAGAAACTGTTCTTTAGCTGCCAAAGAATTCAGAGGAAATATGTTAAAAATGATTCACAAATTTCCAGAACAATCAATAAAAGTAAAATAGAACCATTAAGAAACAAATTATTGAATGGTTCTGAAATGAATGCATCTCTGCCATGAGCTCAAATTTATTTGCCCCAGAAGAGCACTGCTTGGGGTTTACTGATGAAGTCTGTCAGACGTTTGCCTCCTCTGGATTAGAAGTTCCCATGTAACAAAACGGCTAGATAACGTATTACCTGGTCCCTCTCTAAGTACTGCTCCACAGTGGGAATCATTTATTCCCAAAGATGTACCGATTCGACCTGTACTCTCTAACTTGGGCCAGGACTTAACTGGACTTAACTAACGCGACTACTGTGTGTGTGATGCTCCTTGCAGGGTGCTGAGGGGTTGCAGGAGATGCCCTCTGCCCTCCAGTTATGGAAGGCCAGCACTGGGACTTGGGCACGTTCCTAAAGAACCTGCTCACAGGTGAAAACTTCTCCACCCCCACCTCTGCAGCCGTTATCACCCCATCTCCTTTCACCTCTGTGGCTCTTCTTGGACACTTCTCTCAACTCCACACATTTTCCTACGTCCAGAGGTAGACTCCTGGATAGTTGAAGAAAATGAGACATTTGGGCCCGGTGTGCACCATTTTCTATGGAAAGTGGTCAGGCCTAAAGAGTTAGATTTAAAATTGAACTTATACTCAGGATACAGTCAAAGAAGAAAAACAGGTACACTGAATAATCAAAAGATAATTAGTTGCCAACATCAGTTTTGCAAAAATTTAAGTCAATGCTTGGAAACATAAACTTAATGAGTCAACTAAAAAGTTTTCTTTTTTTAATTTAATTTTATTTTTTTTCCATTTACTTTTATTAGTTGGAGGCTAATTACTTTACAATATTGTAGTGGTTTTTGCCATACATTGACATGAATAAAAATACGGAACGCTTCAAGAATTTGCGTGTCATCCTTGCGCAGGGGCCATGCTAATCTTCTCTGTATCGTTCCAATTTTAGTATATGTGCTGCCGAAGCGAGCACAAGTTTTCTTTTTTTAATCTCAGGGTCTACTAATGTCTCTGTGTAAGATTTTCATAGTTTTCTTAGAGGTTGCTCTTTTAATGACAAAAACAATATGCTTTGTTCCACGCTGCCTCTAAATCCTGGCTGTCTTCCAAGGTCCAAGTTACACCATAGCTTCCCCACCGTGTCTTTCTTGGTCATTTTAACTTATGTTGAGCATCTTCACTTTGACTGCCTGACAGATCATTTAATTCACTCATTCTTTTATCCATTCATTCAGTATACGTTGAGTTTCAGTTACATCACTATTTAGGCACTGAGGTATAGTAATGAATACAATAGACAAAAATCCTTGTCTTGATGGAATTTATATTCCAGTGAGGAGAGTTAGAATATGAACTCCATAAATGGGATATATCCACAATTCTATATCTAGGTAGTGAAAGTGAAAGTCATTCAGCTGTTTCTGACTCTTTGCGACCCCATGGACTATACAGTCCATGGAATTCTCCAGGCCAGAATACTGGAATGAGTAGCCTTTCCATTCTCTGGGGGAATCTTCCCAAGCCAGGGATCGAACCCAGGTCTCCTGCATTACAGGTGGATTCTCTACCAGCTGAGCCACAGGGGAAGCCCAAGAATACTGGAGTGGGTAGATATCTAGGTAGGCAGACAGACACAGACAGGTAGTTAGATGGTAGACCAGATAGATGTAACAGTGTAAGTGTTACAGAGGAATATGAAGCAAACGACCATAACGTCAGCCAGGTAGGGGTTCAGAGCTGCAAATGGAAATAAGATGTTCTGGGAAAGCTTCACTGAGAAGATGACATCAAGCCAAGACTTGAAAGAGGTGAAACAATAACCTATATGGAAATCTAAGCTGGGCCCAAGCCTGGTGCGGGCAGAGCATAGCTAAAGGCTACAGCAGTGTAACTGCAGTGGCCACAGTGAGTGATGAGCCAGGGGAGCAGAGGCACCTGATGAGGTGGGTGACTTGAAGACTGTGAACGCTTGGGAAGGCTAGTAATTATGACTAAAATGCATACAGAAAGCATATTTACCATATCATTTGTTTCTTTGCACAGGATGATTCAGAATCAATAACTCCACAGAGACACAGGCTATAAGAAGAGGAAGGCACTAGAAGCCGAAACCCACCTTTGCAGAATCGGAAACGTTATCCCAGTATGGAGAAGGGAAGTCCACTTGCCCCATCAAAATCTGATCAAAAAGCACCTCCTGGTCATCACCACTTCTGTTTAGACACAAGACAATAACAAGGAATAAACACAGGAAAATGCCAACTCAAGGTATGTCTTTTCATCCTTATGCATTGGAGGCCTTCCTTCCCCCGTAATGTGTAAAACGTGTGTTTTTAAGCAATTCAAAATGTCAGTATGGAACTGTTTTGGCAAATTAGGAAAGAATGAGTTTTCAGATTATGTAAGAAAGATTTATGGAAGGCATGTAAACTAGCATGCACAACATGGAAAAAATAACAAGTCCTTATTAAGCAAAAGGTAGTAAAGTTATGTTCTTTAACACAGCATTCCGTTCTTTTCCTGCTACAGGCTCCTTTATGCATGGAGGCTGAATGGATCATTCAGGGAATGGACAAATGCTTTGTGAGTGCTGAATAAAGGATCGCTGCCCATACCCACGGAATGGAGGGAAACCACACAGCAGGATGTAAGTAATGACACCAGCCGCCCAGATGTCCACCTTGAGGCCATATCTGAAAAGGTAAGTGACATCGCCATTAGCAAAGTCCGGCCAGGACAAATTACGGAGCATGGTAAGATGGATGATTCTGCTATCATAAACCAAACACCAAACCAAGCAAAAATTTAAAAAAAATCCACAACTAACACTAAACTACAACCCACTGGCTAAACAAAATTCAAGAAAAGAGTAATAATTAAAAAAGAGACAATTTAAGGCACATGATTAAAAATCAAAGTAACGCTAGGGTCATATCTAAGTATTAGTAAGTGAACAGTTTCAGTAACAATGCTTATTATAGTCATATCAAGTTTGTTTTCTTTAATTACTATTTTTTATGAAGAGTATAATTGCTTTACAATGTTGCCTTAGTTTCTGCTATACAATGAAGTGAGTTGGTTGTGTGTATACATATATTCCCTCTCTTGGACCTCTCTCGCACCTTGCCTCCATTACACATCTAGGTCATCGCAGAGCACTGATCTGAGCTCCCTGCGCTATACAGCAGTTCCCCACTAGCTACGTGTTTTACACATGGTGTAAATAATCTGTTTTACACATAGTGTATACATTAATATGTCAATTCGAATCTCCCATTTCATCCCCTCCTCCCCTTCTCCCCTTGGGTCTGTAAATCCATTCGCTATGTCTAGTTATATCAGATTTAAGACAAAGACCCTTGAGGAGAAAATTCAGCTCCCAAATTTTAGAAATAATAATTATACATAAGACATTCTCTAATCTATAAAGCACTGGCATACATTATCTGATTTTGTTTTCCCAACAACTCTGTAACTTGTACAGGACAAGTATTATTGCCTGTTTTATAAGAAAGAAAACCTAAGTTCAGAGGAGTAAATAATTTGGCTCAAGATCACACAATCAGTGGCACAGCTGAGTTCCAACTGACGTCTTCAGGACCCAACCAAATTCTTCTGCCCCACACCACTCCTCCCCAGCGGGTCATCAGAGCACCCACCGGAGCATCGCCTGAGGTGGTACCTCGGAGGAGGTCAGGCGTGGCCACAGATGTGGCTCCCAATCAAATCTGATGAATAAGAAAGTCCTCATTACCCTGCGTTGGGGATTTCTCTTCTCTTCTGTTCTGTATTTCTGCCTTTCCAGTCTATGCATCCATAGTACAAGTAGAAAAACTACCTCCAGCTGTCACAGGGGAAGATACTATCTAGAGTGCTAGATGGGGGTTGGCTCCACTCATGGGAAGAAACGGCAGGGCTGTCTCTTCTTGCTCTCCCATCCTTCCCCCATCCTTCTGTTTAAGGACAGCATTCAGAACCCTGCCAGTAATCCTTGGCAAGAAATGGGGCTTACTGAAAGAGCCATTTGCCCACCTAGACCTGGAGTTCAAATGCTGACTCAGCTACTGTCATGAGCTTGTATCAGTCATCAGAGACTGAGTTTTTCTACATGCAAAATGGGGATTATATCATCTACCGGAAGAGTAAGAATTAAATAAAGGAGTTTAGCACCTGGCATATGGTACTAGGTTGTTAGTAAGCATTAGGCCACCCTACCATCTCCCCTGATTCTAGAGATTTTCTTTCATCTGTGTTGGCTGCGCTCAGAAACAAGCCAACTCCCAGCGGCCCTCTGACGCCTGGGGGTGTCTGTGCTGCACAGATGGTCCATGAGCTGCTAAGTGGACCAAAGTAGGACTGGAACTAGAGAATAAGGAGAGCTTAGGAGAAGGAACCACAGGAACCACAGAAGTAACTCACCCCACACAGCAACGTCTGCTGCTCTTATCTCCCAAAGCTAGTTAATTACCATCACTCTATGTTTCTCTGTTTATTTGAATATTTTTTACTAAGGGGTTAATAATGGCTGTTCTGCCTTTAACAAACGCCAAAAGGAAGGCTTATGCAAGACTGCAGTAATTGGCAACTTGATTGGGAAAACAGAAAAAATGGCTTCAACTTTTCAAGCTAAAAAAAAAAAAAGTGAAAAATAGCTGACAGCTAGTTCTGTCTGGATGGAACAGAGAACTATTTCATTTATTCTCAAAGCAGACTATGTTGCAAGCACATCACTGAAATAAACACATGAAAAGCATTTACCCAGTCTCTGCAATGATTTCGGGAGCTACGTATGTCGGGGTACCACACACGGTGTACAGGGGGCCATCTACAATGGTAGCCAGTCCAAAGTCACCCAGCTTCAGCGATTTGCTGCCATCTTGGTGTTCATACACCTAAAATAAAAATTAAAAGTGAAACTGCCTTAAAAAAAAAAAAAAAAGGACATTGTGGTGTAAATATATGTTGACCTAAAACAAACAGACTGCCAGATATTTCTCTAGCAAACATGGATTTATTCAAGATCAGCAGACAATTGCAATTTGAAGTCTGTACTCACGGCAAGTTACCTCCAAGTCCCCACATGGCAAGGGAAGGAAATACATTTACAGAGAGGAACAGGAAGTGGGAGGACTAGAGAAACAAAGAGTCCATGGCTTTTCATTGGCTGAGTCCTTGCCAGGAAAGAAGAGGAGTCTCTCTTCTTCCTGTTGGGCTCAGTTATGGTCACAGGACATGAGAGCGCCCCCTTCTGGTCGGCTGACTGTTAATAACTCCGATTTCAGTTTATCAATTTTTTAACATTTATTTTTCATAAAATAAAAACTCAGGCAACTATGCAGGGGTATACATACAAGAACATCTTTATATTACTGCAGAATTAAGAACATGGCAAACACCCTGGAAATGAAAGTTCATTAAATTACAGTACGTTCATACAATGGGAGGCTACAGGACAGTTAGAATGGTGATGCGAGTTTACATTTATTGAAATGAGTTACATTTGGGAAGTGAGGACAGACTTCTGACTGGTTGCATATAATGTCTATTAAAGAAAAAACATGTACTAAGAAAAATGTCTGGAAGGACACTATATTGGTGTGTCTGTCTCTGAGTGGTAAGATTATAGGAGATTTTTTTTTTCTTTTGATTATCTGTCTTTGACGTTTGCTGCAATTCAAATTGATCTGCAGAACACAATGAAATACAGAAATATAGATTTTGTGCTAAAAAACAAAAAAGTATAGATTTTGTGTTTAGTGCAAAATATTCAATTTATGAAAATAATTATGTCTTCATTTTAATGTATCAGAAGCTTTAAAGATGCAGTTCTTTAGTAAATGGAACAAAAAAATCTACACATCTATTAAAACACTTTATTTTCAGTGCCCCATATTTCCAACAAGATCTATTTATATTTTTTATTAATAATTGAAAGGGGCATTAACATTTCATTTTACCTGTGGCAATTTGGAAAGATTTATCAGGTGCAGAGTAAGCATTCTGTCCAGTTTTCCTTATTAAAGCAGTAATAAGTCTTTCACCTTATTATAGTCTTTTTCTAATCTTTCACCCAACAAATCAAGAAAAGGATGCATGTGACCTCAGGCAAGTATTTACACTGCTTTAATTCTAGCCCACAATCAAACAAAATGGATCTGTTCTAAACAGTATCCCAAACAACGTCTGTTATTTTAAAGAAAGTATCAAAGGGCTTTCAGATTTCTAATTCAGAGCCCTCCACTGGAATCAATAAGATACAGAAAAGAGAGCCACAGTAAAAGGCTAGTATTCCCAGTGAAGGCAGTCATCAGGAGATGCCTCAAGGAAATGGTGAAGTTCTCTAGGTACATCAAAATAATCCTTCCAGCCCATCGAGGCCTGCATGTGCCCCTGTTGTTGCTCTATGATCATCTGTACTTGCTACAGCAGTTTGAACCTGGCGCACAGCAAGGCGCATCTCCACCCATCAGGAGCATGGCTACCGTTCACACCACATCTGCCCTCCTTTGGAAAAAGTAGATTCACTTCTCATTTCACTGCAGCTTCAAGTGCAGATGTTTGGCCAGCTAAGCTGCAGTATCAGCAATGATCATTTGGATCTGTTTTGGCAGAAGAAAAGGCAGCCAGAGCCTCCTCTCTGGAGAGACTGTCTTTTCTGGGCAGAAAATGTTTGTTCACATTTTCTCCATACTTGGAACACCGAGTCCTCTCCCTGAGGGCTCAGCCACAATCAAGCGTGGGCTGCCCTTAGGCAGGTATCCAGAGGCTTGGGGGGCCACCTGCACTTGGGCTGTTAGGGCAAGGACAGCTGTATGTTCCCCAAGGATGTGGCTTTGCCCAGTGGTCCTCTGAGATGGACACCGTCGTCCCTACTTTAATGAAGCAGCCGTCCAGCCCTGGTCGGCATCAGCAAGTTTGAATCACGGACTCTGAGGTATCAGAGATGCAAAACATAATATCCTCCCTGACTTAAACACTCTCAGGCAAAAGAAATCCCTAAATTGTAGTCTTAGCATGTCAGCCATTCAGGTCGTCCAAATGACAAGCAAATGTTTTTCATGAAAAGAAATCTGAGCTGGAAACACCTAGTAGATCATCCAGTTTAATTCCCAGACAGAGCAGAACTGTTTACTTCCCTAATTCCATTTTGTTACCAACAATCTCTTCGAAATGCAAAATAACCTCTTGCTTTGATGTTCTGTTAGGTCCAAACATTCATGGTGCCTGTTTTGTGAGGTTGTGCAGATTTCAAATTACACAACTCCATTTACACAGAGATGTTGTGGCTTGTTTCTAAACATACTATCCATAATCACCCAACTCTATTCAAAAGTTGGACAAAGGCAGATGTTGGCAGATGCAGTCATAAGTAACATTTTAGTTCTGAATATGACCATGTAATTCTCCTCCATGTACCAAAGGGTTTTTTAAGCATCTACATTTTAATAGGAATTCCATCTTACTTATAGCAATATGCCAATTATACTTAATATAGCTAAGCAATAAAGTTCAAAGCTTCAACAACTAAGAAAAACCACTAAAGACTTACCTAAAATAAAGAAAATGAAGATTATTTAATGATAAAAATAAAAGTAAACCAGCATCGTTTAAATGAAATATATAGAATCTATCATTTTAATGCTTTCATCTCTCTTTAATCACTACTATGCTGCTCTCTCTTTTTTTAACTTTGAAAACCATATAGCAGAATTTTCATGAATATATAAAGAGATTAAAGTGATGTTTAGGAGAGGCAATAAGAGCTAAGAGACAAAGGCCTAATCCACGTAATTGAAAACATTTCTAGACCCAAGTACATTTGAAATGCTTCAGCAAAATGCTTTTGCAGGTGAATAAATGTCCAGGCCTCTCGTTTGGAATTCTGTTTAACTTACTTACCATCAGGCAGGGCAGGAAACAAGGTTGCTTTGGGTTTTTCTCTGTCAACACTTGGGGAGAAGGATATAGAAGAATATATTGTCGTGTTTCCCTTCCTCCCGTGGGAGAGCGCCTTCCCTAAGTGCTATTGGATTGGCCAAAAAAAATCGTGTTTTTCTGTTAAGAGCAACAGCAAACCCGAACGAACTTTTTAGCCAACCCATCACGACAGGCCTCTCACAACTGGGCTCCCGAGAGCTCCTGCTGCCACCTGGGCTGTCCTCTCCTCCCCTCTCCCCCAGCCGTTTACAGCAGGGCAGGAAGGAGGCCCTTTGAAAATGTACTCAAAACTTTTGCTAAAAATCACAGATTGTGAAATGCATGTGTTTCAAATGTGTGTGTGTGTGAGCAACACACACAATCCTTACAAAACCATCTCCAGAAAGTATTTTACCAAATGGCAGCTATAAATTCACTTTGAACTAAGTTTTTAATTAAATGTTAGGAGTCGGAAAAGCTTCTAACATGTTCACATTGAAAACGTGGCGTCCATGGCGTCTCCCACTCTCCGAATCGGCTTCCTTAACTTGTCTCCTCAGCCTGATCTTCTTTCAGAAAGAACCTTAACAGCCTCCAAGTATAAGTTTGGGCAGCCTGACCCAGCAAGTGGGGTTCTGGTCTAAGAACTTCTTGCTGTAACTGTATTTTAAAGTCTCCATAAAACATGCCCCACACATGAGGTGGGGGTACATTAATTGTCAATCAAAGAGCATTCACAACATGAGATATAATTTAACGTTCATCCAGGCCCTTTAAATACTATAGATGTTCCCCCACATTTTAAACACCGAGGAGCTATTAAAGAGATGGGGATTAGTGCAAATTACCCAGTATGTAGTGCTTTCACTGTTTTAACTAAGCAATAAAACTGTGTAACTGCAACACACTAATTGAATGCGGCTACACATAATTGTGGGCTGCCATATGTATCCTATTACCAGAAAGACTGTCAGTGTTTTGTAAGCTACTCCTGTGATCATTGCAGATGGCTACAGTCAGAAAAGTTGTTCTCTAGGGTTTATTATATGGCTATAAAGACATCCCATGATTTGACAGACTAAATGTGTTAAATGGCAACAATTATGAAAAAGGTTCCAATTAAAAGCTGAAGGCACGTCCTACCAAGAACAGACCTAGTGAAAGGTCAGGTACGTAGGTTTTTGGTATTCTGCTATTTTACACAGGATTTTCTTTTTTAAGGGAGAGTTTTATTTTTGTTTCTTTTTCATTTATTTGGGGTTTCGCAGTAGCTGTAACTTGCTGAACAGTAGATTTGGGGCATATGCCTGATCTCCCCTGGATGAGAAACTGAGACCATTTGAAAAAGTTATTTGAAAAACTAAACGATTTAATACAGAGTCATAAAATGCAGCCGGTGGCCATAAAATAATATGAAAATTCACAGATAACCTGAACCCAGTCAAATGGTTTCTGAGATTCCCATAACAGAGAACTAAAAGCTGACTAATATAACAGATGTGTTGGAACAAACATGATTTTCAATGATAATATGAATTCAAGGATAACCCTGTTGAAATATTGGCTAATGAATTGCCAGGAACCACTGAAATTTCTACACAGAGGAGCTCAATAGGTGCTAAAAATTACTTCACCAGATAGAATTTAACAAAACTGGCATGAAATTGACAAAGCCATGACAAAAAAGTGAATTTACTTTTTAACAAATATGGTATCCTTTAAAAAAGACATTGATTTTTCTTCTAGCCACGGAATATGGCCTTTATGACACTTTCTAAAAACAGTGGATTAAATTTAAACCTTTAAGAAGTGAAGTATAACAACATTTATGCAGGGAATTACTTAGCAAAATGTGTTTTATGCTCCACATACTTTAGAATTAAGCCTCCTAAAAAAACTTAATTCTTAAAAAAAACAAATTCATTTTATACCCACATGTAAAATCTTTATGAAACAAAAATTATGTGAAATAATAAAAATTAAAAAAGGTGTACATTAGTCAGAAGAGGTGCGGCAACATAAGCAGAAAAAATAAAATAGCTTTTCAAAGTGTTACCCTAGAGATGTCTGTGAAGATGGAGAAGTGAATGGAAGTTCCAGGAAACCTGACTCTCATCCCTTCTTTAAAATGGTCATGAAACTATCTAGAAAGGAGTTCTATGCAGCTGCAGCTGAGATACAACAAACACGCACATTCCTGGCTCTGTAGTGACTCTACATCCCAGAATTCTGTTATAACTGGGAATTCAGTGTCACTGCAGCTTTTAGAAACTGTTACATTTCTGTCACACAAGTAATATCCAATATGTCATTGTAGGAAAACTGGAAAAGACAGATAATATTACAGAGAGAAAAGAAATAAACTCACTCGCGATCCTGACACCTAGAAATAACCATTGTTAAACATTTGGGCGTATGAACTTCCAAAGCTTGCTTTCTCTCTCTTTCCTGTTCTTTTTCTCATTGGACAGCATACCCTGGACGTGTGCCCCAGTGAATAAGCATACATGTGTATCATGATTTTCAGTGCCTGCTGGATAGTCCATTGTATGGATGCACCAAAATAATAACCCTCCAGACCTCTGCCCGATGCCATTTACTGAGCCCCTGCCAGGCCTCATGTCGAAGACTTCATGCTTAACATCCCACTTAACCTTCACAACAACTCTGTTAGGTACTATCACTGATATTTTTGCAGATGAAAAATATTGAGGCTCAGAGATGTTAAGTAACTTGCTGAATCTTACACAGCTAATAAATGGTAGAGCCAGAACTTAAGCTCAGGCATGTTCAAGTCCATGATTCTAACCAGTATGTCCTCCCGCCTCCCCATTATGCCAATATTTAAAAAAAATCAGTGCCCTAAGTTATTTCTATATATACATTTTTCCTTTCCATGCTAAAAAACACTGAGATGACCGTCCCTATGTATGTATTACATATCTGATACTTTTTTTTCTTTAGGTCACATTTCTAAAAGTAGAATTATTTGACCACAGAGTTCATATTATTTAAGGCTGTAGTTACGTATTACCAAACTACTTTTCAGAAGAGTTCCATCAAGTTAATCTTGTACTGAGTCACATGAGATGACTGGTATCCTTGTTAAGTTTGCCAACCCTGCATATTATTATTATTTATTATTAATCTTTGCTAGGCCATGTCATTTAAAACATAATTTTATTTACTTATTTATTTATAGCTGTGTTGGGTCTTGGTTGCTGCATGGACTTTTCTCTAGTTGTGGCGAGCAAGGGCTTACTCTCTAGTTGTGGTATGCAGGCTTCTCATCGCAGCAGCTTCTCTTGTGGAGCACAGGCTCTAGGGCACACGGGCTTCGGTAGCTGAGGCAAGAGGGTTTAGAAATTCAGGCTCCCAGGGTCTAGAGCACAGGCTCAACGGCTGCAGTGCACGGGCTTAGTTACTCTGTGGCATGTGGGATCTTGCTGGGTCAGGGATCGAACCTGCATCTGCGTTGGCAGGCGGTTTCTTTACCACTGAGCCACCAGGGAAGCCCCTTAAAATGAAGTGAATGATGTTATTCTCCACCAGTGACAGAGGAAGGGGTGGTGGAGCAGACTGAGGCTGACCCGCCCGGAGACACTGTATTTTACTTCCTGTCTTCTTCCTCCTGGTAGAATCACAGGTCCTTGGAGAAGTCAGAGTGAAAGTGGCTCAGTAGTGTCCGACTCTTTGCAATCTCACAGACTATGCAGTCTCTGGAATTCTCTCGCCAGAATACTGGACTGGGTAGACTTTCCCTTGGAGAAGGGCCCTCAGTAGATGCTTAGTACAATAACGGGCATATTACTGTAGTCAATCATGTTTGGGGAAAATGTTCTTTTTCTTCTGTTTTCCCTCAACTTTTATTCAAATGCAGATAGAAGGCCTTTTTTTCTTTCCCAACATTTTCAGTCACTCAGTCATGTCTGACTCTTTGCGGCCCTATGGACTGTAGCCTGCCAGGCTCCTCTATCCATTGAATGTTCCAGGCAAGAATACTGGAGTGGGTTGCCATTTCCTGCTCCAGGGATCAGACTCACATCTCTGGCATCTCCTGCATTGGCAGGCACATTTACCACCAGTGCCACCTGGAAAAACAAGCATTCCATTTCTGCTGGGGGATTTCAGTGATTAAAAGCTACTGACTTTTCAAACAGGTGTAATTGTTAGAAAGTTTTTCCTTACGTCAACCTCAAATCTGTCATTAACGTCTTCTCATTAGTTTGAGTTCAGTGTCTCATATGCAGCACAGAAAATGTCTCCCATCTTCCATCCGGCAGCCTCTGCTGGACCACTCTGCTGCGCTCTCTCCATGTGTCTGGGTCCCTCCCCACTGAGGTCACGTGGCAGGAGCGGGACAGAGGACTCTCGTGAGAGCGATGCTCTTTCAGTGAAAGAGTCTAAGGGCACGTTGCTATTTTTAGCAGTCATGTCACACTGACTCTCGTAATGAACTTGTTATGATCAATGAACAGCCTTTGAACTAGCCCAAGTTTTCCCATTACTGTTTTTCCACAATGGTCATTAAAACAACTACACCAAAACGGACCTAGTCCATAGGGACTTATGTTTTTAACTCTCATTAAATTCCATCTTACTGGTCGGGGACATTTATGGAGCCAAAGATAGTTGCAGATCTCAGTTCTGTTATTTACTATATAGAATACATCTTCATCTCGACTCACTGGTAATGGTGATAAGGGCAGGGCCAGTGACAGACTCCTGTGAGATCCATGGCTCCCTTCCTTAGGGTGCTCCCCAGTCCGTTCATCCACACTCTGGGGGCTCAAGTTCATCTTGCAGATCTATTCAGCTGTCTTTGTTTATGACCTCTACTGTCCATCTGTGGCACTGGCCTTATCCACCAGTGGAGTGAGCTATCTGACCACAAAATGAGTTTACTTGAGGATTAAGACAGAAGGAAATCCATTATTTGGTAAACTCAGTGTTGACTTGAACTGGAAACTAAGAAGAACAGGAACACAACCTCTGGTCATCACTAGGGGAAAATAAGATAATTTATTCCTAGATTCAACCCATTTTGTGAAAATGCAGGTCATTAGCTGCACATGCCACTTTGATGGGCAGTGAGGAATAGGCACAAACACCTTGACAGAGTTTCTAAAAGGAATTTTCTGACCTAAATAAGCAGTTTCCCTGAGAAACTGCTTTTTCCCAAACAGTATTTAGGAGTTTTTAACAGTATTTAACAGTATTTAGGAAGCAAAAAGATTTTTGAACAGAAATTTTTTTTATATTTCAAGAAAATTACTGTGTTTATTTCTGGAATCTAATAAAAAACTAGTGATGTCAGTTATATTTTCTCCAGTAGGACTTTAATTTTCCTAAGGAGAAGGCATCTGCGTATACATTTAAAAAAGATGGTCCCAGCTCACTGCAAGGAACAGGCTGCTACTGATGCTTTTTGCTGCCAAGGGTACAAGTTTGCCATCTAGTGGCGACTCATGTAAATGGAAAGTGGCTGATCTTAGGCCATTTCTGTTTTGTTTTAAAGCAAAAGGTTCCTTTTTGTCATAAACTATCACATCACATGCGATGCACACAATGGTTCATGTATAAAGGCAGCTCATGTATAAAGGGAAGCTCTGTACTTACTCCCCTCCCTTCAGAAAGGTTTAGTCTACAGCCAACGTGGGTCCTTAATGTAACAGATGAATTGAGAAATGACTAGGGCTTGGCATATTTGTTTGGCTGCATCGTGTCCTAGTTGCGGTATGTGGGATCTTTAGTTGTGGCAAGTGGGATTTAGTTCCCTGACCAGGGATAGAACCCCCGGCCCCTGCACTGGAAGTGTGGAGTCGCCACTCACTCACTCTCTCATCTAATCCACCCTCTCATCCACCTGTCACTCATCCATAGCATCTAAGGACCAGGCCTGATACAGCAAAAGAATCACATAAAATCAGTGACACAATATACTAATTAATAAAATAAGGACTTAGTAGCAATGTGATAATAAAATTATAAGAGCTATTTTTATTAGGTCAGCTTCCAGTTTTCACCTAAAATATGACTGGAAACATCACTGTATATGTGTTTGTTTTTTTTCATTAAAATACCTTGATCTTTAAGTACTCAGACTTGAGTAAATCATTCATAGGATCAATATAGATCCTGAAGGCCAAACTACAATATTTTTATATTGCTCTTTAAGATTTAAAAATAAAAGTTTTCAAAGGTTTTGCTTATACAATGATACTATATAAAATGAAATCTATAGCTGAAATGCCTACAAATGTAATACATAATTCTTTGCTACTTATTACAAACACTAAACACTTATGAAGCAAAAATTTATCAGCAGTCTAACAATTTAGGTTTGTTTTTTTTTTTTGAGATCTCTTCATAAAATAGTAATGCAAAGTGTGCAGCGGAGCCTTTTTTATTTAAGTATCCGGTAGTTAGAAATGGATTGTAACTCTCTGCATTAAATTTATTAGAGCATTTTTCCAAAAACAGTCTCTCGCTCTACATTTTTCCATTAGATGGTAAATCCATGCCTGGGTAAATAGTGACACTTTAAAAGCAATGTCAAAAATGATGAAAGATGATTGTTACAACTTACAGTTTTAAATAGTTTCATTTTTAGGGATAATTTAATTTTTATTACAAATAAAAGGGGAATAAAAAAGAAGGGAGTAGTCACATGGTATCTCTTTATCTTCATAAAGTCCCCTTAAAGGAGACCCAAAGGAGTTAAGTATGTTGTTCAAGGTCAGAGGATTAGCCAGCGTAAGAGTAAAACCCTTGGTTTTGAACTTTTGTCCATCTGACTATAAATCCTGAGTATGTGATTTTTGTGTCTCCCATGATGATTCTTATTTCCACATAAAGGTCAACAGAATGTGAAATTAATAGAAGTCTCAAGGGCAATTAGTAATGTCATCCTAATTTTGTTAAAATTATTCTATTCTTCTACCTAGTTTATCCCATAAAAGCTTTATCCCTGCAAACCTCGCCAATCCTTACTACTCTCCTATAGAAAGAAATGACGATACTGGAGAAGCACAATTACTTTAGTTTTTCATATACATATATTTTAAACCTGAATTGTGAATGACTGCAATGGTGTGTGTTTATATATATATATACTTTTCTCACTCTTAAGTCAGAAAGGGAAAAATTAGAGAATTTTTGTTTTTCTTTTTTTGGGTAATTTAAAGTAAAATATGTTCAAACGAGCACAGTACTTTCAAAGTATCCTGCAAATTGTCATTTTAGTAAAAGCACAGTGCTCTGTAACCATTTATGTCATTTATAGAAACAGTGCTCTGGTGAGAAGCAGGTGAACAATGGGTGCACAAAACTGAACTGCAAAAGCGGAAAGGAAAATGAGACTTTAATTTTCCATCACTGAATTTTCGGAGCTTAGAGAAATTTTTAAACAAAGGCTCAGTTGTAAGTCCGTTCCCGTGAGACAATCCTACATAAGTCAGGACACAGGAAGAATGAGTGCAGACGAGGGGAAATTGCTGCCATTCATGGAGGCAACTATGCAGAAGAGAATGTTTAGGCTACTGTGGAGATGTGGAATTTGAGGGCCAATTAAGTCAGAACTCCATCATCTGACCTCTGCCACCTTCATTAGCCAGCAGCTCCAAGATTACTAACCTAATTGCAATTAACTGCTCGTATATGTATTTCTTTCTTTTCAATACTTATTTTTATTTGGCTATGCCGGGTCTTAGTTACAGCATGTGGGATCTAGTTCCTTGACCAAGGATTGAACCTAGGCCACCTGCACTGGGAGCTCAGAGTCTTAGCCACTGGACCACAGGGAAGTCCCTGTGTAGGTATTTTTGAAATGCCTATTTTTCCTACTTGAATGTCCCTCCACGGAGGCATAGGTCTTCCTTTTCCCTGGCACAGTCCTTGGCATGGGGCAAGCAAGCAGTAAACCTCTCTCCCCAGTTCACACTTTACATAGTCTGGTGGTTAAAAGTCTGAGGTTTAGAGAGGAGCAGAGCTAGGTTGTGACCTTGACTCCTCCACTTAAGAGTGATGATGGCCTTGAGTGGGTCTTTCAACTTCTAGGCACCCAGTTTGCTCACTTGTGAAATGGGACAGCAATAGACTTTACCCCACATGGCTGTTGTGAAGATGAAATGAGATACTGAGTGTAAAGTGAGCATGGGGTGAGCACAGAGGTGATTCTCCATAGCAGCAGATCTGGGAATGGGAGTTGTGTTGTTCATCTGCTTTTATTGTATTTTTAAAAA
This sequence comes from Cervus canadensis, assembly GCF_019320065.1. Lineage (NCBI taxonomy): Eukaryota > Metazoa > Chordata > Mammalia > Artiodactyla > Cervidae > Cervus > Cervus canadensis. The sequence continues at coordinate 73,559,084 of NC_057394.1, read as the reverse complement.
ATATTTATTTATTTGGCTGCACTGGGTCTTTGTGGCATGCAGGATCCAGTTCCCTGATCAGGGATTGAACCTGGGCCCTACCCATTGGGAGCTTGGAGTCTTAGCCACTGGACTGCAGGGAAGCTCCTGTTCATCTGCTTTTAAACTTGAAAGTTCACTGAGATCACGTGCGGGAGCTGGTGGCAATGCAGACCTGCACCCTGTCACCAGTCACCAGATTCTGATTTGGTGGGGCTGCAGGGAAGCTCAGAAATTTACATTTTTAACCAGCATCTGGGAGTAATTCTCATGCAGGGCGTCTCTGGACCACCCTTGGAGAAACACTGCTTTAGAAAAAGAATCCTCATTTCCCAGATTTCAAAAGATGGACATACTAATAGTCAAGTAATACATGACTCTTTGGGTTGGATAATGAAAGTAAAAGAACAATTAGCATCTGGAGGCGGGGAGGAATTGAATATATTTCATTAAAATTCCACCCTGAATAGCCAACAAAATTTATATTACTACCATATTCACTAGTGACAGCTCCCTGATGCCCAGTCTCTGTCCCCTAATTCTTTCAATACCGTCCCCTTAACAATGGGACCAAGAGAGCATGGTGGGGGTGGTGGTAAGAATGTCTCTGATCTGTAAAATCAGTCTTTGTCATGATCATTTTTATGCTGAGGGGCTGGTGTCTTGAAATCTCACAATGAAATTTATCCTTTTAGCTTTTAGATCGGATTATTGGGATGTAAATTGGGAGACTAAGTCTAAAAGGTCTTCCATTTGCTTTTTTTTTTTCTCTGAGTAAAAGCTTTCTGACACCAAAGTGCTATCGATAAGTCATGCAAGTGTAAATGCTCCTCGTGACTGTGTTGGCCTGGTCCGTGGTCTTAACCACAGCCCTAGATTTCCTGAGTTCTTTTCCTGTCCCTCCCTCGGGTTTCTATTTGCTAATAAGTTAAGTGCCCCTAATGGTACATTAACCCTGACAGATCAACTTAAAAGACCAGTTTCCAGCTAGTTACTGAAGGCCAGCTGGAAACGAGCCTTTAAGGGTTTTTTGTTGTTTTTTAAGAAAACGAAAAAGAAGGAAGAGAAGTGTTCATATTCACTCATACATGAGTGCTTGGGGCTCAGGACACCCTGAAGTTGGAACCCTTCTTACCAGCAGATTCTCTGGTTTGATGTCACGGTGGACGATGTTGAGGCTGTGCAGGTATTTGATGGCGCTGGCCAGGTTGTACAGCATCCCGCTGGCATCTCGCTCAGTGTATTTGTTAGTGGAGGTGATGGCATCGAAGAGGTCTCCTCCCTGAGAGAGAACAGCAGAAGTGCATTAACAGATGGTCCGGTGGGGCCCAGCCTGGAGAGGCGCCCGACACGCTATAAATGGACTGAAGGATGCACGCGGGGTTTCTGGGTTCCAAGAGTTTTCCCTGCCACCTCCCTCTCATAGGCCCAGGAACCCTATGGTGATTCCTGCCCCCGCTGCGAGAGCCAGTGACATTTCCGCCAGAGCTCAAAGGAAGGAGGAGAGGATTCTCTGCCATTAAACTCCCAACTGGGGGTGGGGAAGCGGAGCTGGGTCTCCAGGGCAGAGACCTCGGGGCACCGGGTATCCTGGTGGCATGTGCTACACCAACTGCCCGCTGAAGTTCAAATTCATAATCCCCAATCTCCTGAAATGAGAAACATACCACAGACTACACCCTGAACAAAACGTTCTGCTGCCCTGGGAACTTCACACAGACACACACACAATTCTCATCACTCTCTAGATTTAGGTCTCTTGGAGTGGGCGTCATGTCTTCTTTTTCAATAATGTGCCTCCTTGTAAGGAACAGAGAAAAGGATCAGAAACTGTCACTCCAGAGATGAAAGAGAAAGAGAGGGAGGAGGATGGAGACATTTCAAAGAAAGTTTTCTAGGTCCATTACTCATCCGAACTTTGTTTCCACTGTTCTGTGCTAATTTATTGTTATTTGGTGAAGCAAAGATTTCAGGCTCCAATTTTAGATCCATTTATTTGAAGCCCTTTCAGAGAAGTTGGGTCTGATTTGCTGAAAATGTGTGCATCCTTTTTGCACACAAGGCCCCAAAGAGCCAAACCCCACCCCCCCGGCAGAGGCTGACTGTGTAAATCTGTTACCTAAAGGGCTAAGAGATTTAATTTTTTTTTTTTTAACAGCAAATACAAACTAGCCTGTAGGCTGACCATTTTCAAATCCCACTCCCTAACCTGGCCCTCTGCGACCCTATACAATCCCTGCTTGAGGGGAAAGGGGTATCTTCCACTGACCCTCAACCTCAGCAGTTCCCGAACTAAGGAGATACTTTTTTTTCCCCAAAATGAACACCGTCTCTCTCTATGTCTGTCTCTCAAAGGCAAGGTTGTGCAGCTTTGCAGGTTGCTTCCGTGCCACCCGGGGAGATGGGGTTTGCACTGCGGTCCACATGAACGGCACCCCTGACCGTGTGTAGGGCCGTAGGAGGTGACCCTGCCAAGACTCCACCACTGTCCTCGTTGTCTAAACTCAAGACAGCCTGTAATCTCATTCCTTCTTCTTCGCCTTCAACAAAGCTGTCAACAGAGACTCTTGGTCCTGCTCTAAGACCTGCCTCTGACACAGCCTTCTGGGCTCTCTCAGGGTCTTACTCCAAAGACCCTGTGTATGATCATCACCTCCCACACTGCAGGCCAATGTTTCCTATCTTTCACTCATGAAATCAGCATCTATTCCCATGGCTCTCCCCTCTCTGTCCCCAGCCTTCACTTCAACTTGCTTAACCTCATCTCCTGTCTCACCTGGAGCAGCTGCCTTTATGCTCCACGTAGCGTGTGTCTTCCCTGGTCACCCAGACAGACCAAACCCTCCCCCAACTCCGCACTCCAAGCCCAGCCCAGAGTCTCCTCCACGCTCTCTGTCTTTCTCGCTCCCGCTGATTTCTCAGCGCCGGCCCAAGCGCTGCCCTGACACAAGGCCTGCCTTCCTCTGGACACACAAGCAGTGTGCACGTGCTCACTTCTGCCGCTGGAAGTCTAAAGTCCCGTTATTGGTACTTACGGAATTTCACCCTTAAGAATGGTTTTACTGTTCACCCACTTCACTGTTTTCTGGAACACAAACCTTATTTATCCATTGGCATCAGGTCGTCCTGGGCCCCCTATTAGACTCTCAGGGTTTGACAAGCTAAATTCCTCAGGGGCATGTCATGGGAGCTTTTCAGGTCAAATGTGGGGCTGGCCTTCTCTTCTGAGATGCTTCCAGACCTGGTCTCACAGCCATTCTCGGTCAGACTAAATGCAGGGGTATGATACAGTCGTGGAGAAGGGAACAGTGACCCACCCCAGTATTCTTGCTTGGAGAATTCCATGACAGAGGAGCTTGGTGGGCTACAGTCCATGGGGTCGCAAAGTATCAGACACGACTGAGTGACTCACACACACACACACACACACACACACATCCAGTGGCTCAGTTGAGTCCCAATGCTGAGTTTTGCAGGCACAGTCCAAGCTTGTTAGACTGGTCACCCGGAGAGAATCCCCAAAGGCTAAGTGGTACTTCGCTACAGTCACCTGACTAAGCATATTACTGACAATCAGATTAAGCTTTCCCACAAACTGTGTTCTGAACTATTAAGCCTTTTCCTCTTTTATATCTTATCTTCAAATTTAATTTTGTGTTAGCTCTCCAAAACCCAGCCAATAACAGGGGGTTGCTAATTAGTTTTTAACGGCACCCAGAGGGGCAGCAGGAATGATTTGAAGCTGTTTCTTTAAAAATTAAAGTCATTGTAAAACTACTATTCTTGGTCCTAGATAAAGTATAATTTACAATGTTGTAATTACCAAACTTTATTTGGTAATAAAGCGCCAATATGAAAATTTTCTGAATAATGAAATTGACCTTTCTTGATTGGAATAAGCGATTAACATTTTTATCTCCCTCAATCTCAACCATGACCATAACCTGGTGTTAGTACAAACTAAAAAGCCTTCGCTCTCAGAGAAAAAAATGTGAACTTCAAGTAGGAAAAAAACAGACTTTATCTATAAATATAGATTAATCACTAAGTTAAAACAAGGCCAATAGATCTAAAATAAAGGAACTATGAGTGAAGAAGGAATTCATAGGGCCTGGACTCCATCTCAGGCCTGTCCGTGCTGGCTGTGCTCGACTGCCTCTCCAGTGGACTCTGAACTCTCTGCTTAGTGCCTGTGAGGACAACAATGGAAGGATAAGACCCCCTCCAGACAGAGGAATCCTGAAGATCACATCCAGGCTACTCATTGCCTAAGAGGAAGCATACCTTAATCACACCTGTCTCCGGACAGGTCATAAACTTTTTTTCGTATCTGTCAAGATGTAATCACAGGCTTATGGATTATTAACTGGTTGGAATGTAACTGCGGGCTTATTGACTATTGACTGTTTAAGACACGTACACATGGGACAAGTGGTGGGTTTAGACACGTACACATGGGATAAGAGGTGGGTTTAGACACGTAGGCATGGGGTATAAAAGATTTTCACAAATGCTGGACGGGGTCCTTGGCTAAGAGGAGACTCTGCCTTGGGCCCGCCGGTGTAATAAACTGCACTCCACTATCTGCATTGTCCTTCTGAGTGAGTCTGTTTCCCGGAAAGCGTGGCTATAACATGAAGAATGAAAGTTTAAAGTCCCTAGAATGAACATTTTCCTATACAGTAAATGATTGGTTAATTAAATGCTTTGTTGGCCTTAACTCTTTACAGAAGGAAACCCCACATTCCAGCTGCCACCAGCTCAGCTGAGCGATTCTAAGTAGAATTCCTGGAACCCTAGGTGTTCACTGGCACACCCCTGATGGAGAAAATGATCTGACTAATTTACAACTAAAGTAGAAATTACTCATGCCTTTGGTCAGATTAACATAACAGAAAAGGCTTGAGCAAAGTACAGCTTTATGAAAATAAAACATTCAATTTTTAAAAACTTCTAATTAAGAAAATTTCACATATGGAAGTAGAGGAAATAGGTGAGTTACCTTTCACATAGATTCAACCATCATCAACATCTGGCCATTCCTATGTTATATGATCGAATAGAATAAAAACGTAATTTTACGTGGCAGGATGAGACTGTACCCATCACTGAGAGGCGGTATTCACATTATTAACAGGCTGTTGTTTTTCTATTACCCTGGAGTCTAAAAGTTCAGAGCTTGTTTTTATGATGATGAATGATACTTTTGGAGTAGTTCCTGGAAAAGTGAGCAGTTTCTGCTGGAGAACAACACTCTTACTGGCATCTAATACTTCGTGTCACAGAAGCTGGTGAAAGAGATTTCTTTAACCTTCAGAATAACACTCCTAGCAATATCGCATTTTACATAGGAGGGGCCCGAGGTACAGAGTGGTAGATCCAAGGTCAGGGACTATTTCCGTCCAGGCTGAGACTTGAACTATGGGGATATAATTCTAGTGTTAAGACTCTTAAACCATTAAGCCAGTGAACAGCGATGAGGTTGAATACTGCTGAGATGAAACAAAGGGGAGAGCTCTATCATATAGGAGAGTGAGGTGCCTTATATAGGTTTACCTCTTTTACCAAAACACACACCTTTACTAATTCCATGACAAGATACAGCTCCGTTGGCACGTCCATCTCTTCGATCAGAAGAACAATATTGGGGTGCTTCACTCTTCTCAAGATAGACACCTCGTTCTGGATCATGTGCTCCTGTTCAAGAGAAAATTATCTCCATCAAGACACATGCAAAACAATGAAGGGCTAACTCAAATCAAGAAAGCCATACTATTTAAGAGTTTCCCTGGTGGCTCAGACGGTAAAAAGTCTGTCTGCAATGTGGGATACCTGGGTTCGATCCCTGGGTCAGGGAGATCCCCTGTAGAAGGGCATGGCAACCCACTCCAGTATTCTTCCCTGGAAAATCCCATGAACCAAGGAGCTTGGGTGGGCTACAGTCCATGGGGTCGCAAAGAGTTGGACACAACTGAGTGACTAACACTTAACTTATACAATTTAAAGATCAAGGGAGATATATTTTGGTAAAATATAGTAAGTCTATCTTAAATTCTGATATTCTTATAGCCTAGAATTGGCAAAAGATATTGACGGTCCTTAGAAGATGCTTGTAATTTCAGAGCCTACCATGGTTAACTATAACTGCATATAGAAGGATGAAATGAAACTTAGATCACAAAAGTAAGAGAAGAAGTCAATATAAGAACAAAGAGAAGGAACTGAAATGATATCCCATCATTTCAACTGACTTTGATACCAGGAATATTTATAGAATAAAATTATATCCTAGTAAGTATATAACATTCTACTCTACCAAAACACAACTCCTAGGGTGAATCTGTGTTTATCTGGGGGCTCATCTTGTGTTTTTTTTTCTACCTCCAAAATAATATATTTTCAAAAGAATAAAACTTTATACATACTTTGCCTCGACACTTGCTTTTCTTGATAATTTTCAGAGCATACTCTCTAGCAGTCGACCTGCAAAGAAAAAGTTTTGTTTTGTCTTTTAATAAATGTAATTTCAGATGTGTTGAATCATCTTGTTAAGGACTCACTCGTACCCCACTGATCTGGCATCGTGGTGTAAGTATTTTGTAAAAGATTCTCTTTTCCGTTTTTAAAAGAAGTATGTGAATTTTAAGGGGCTGACCAAGTGTAAGGACAAAACAAAGATGATAGCTCAGAAACGTCACAGGCTGTTAAGGCTGCCATAATTGTAATAAAGTTACTGCTACTCCATGGGTAACTCCCCCTTGCAGGTGGCTGTGCCCTGCTCCTCCCTCTAAAGTGGACATGAAATGGGGGTGAGTTTCTGCCCTTCTTCTCCATTTCTCTTGAGGTTATCCCCGAAGTAACAGTTTTCTGAATGGTTCTCGTGGTCACACTGATAACGTTCAAGACGCAGTCCACCCTCTTTAGACTTGGGCTGTGTGCAGCTCTATGTGTTCCAGTGGAGAACTCATGAATGAGGTGTTCAAGGAGTATAGCAAGGGATACAGTCATTATCTGAGCATCCTGTGACCTCTTGAGCCTTTCAAAAAAAAATTTATTTATTTGGCTGTGCCGGGTCTTTGCTGTGGCACGAGGGGTCTTCGATCTTCGTTGTGGCATCCAGGTTCTTCAGCTGTAGCTTGCAAACTCTTAGTTGCGGCATGTGGGATCTAGTTCCCTGACCAGGGATCAAACCCAGGCCCCCCTGCATTTGGAGTGTGGAGTCCTAGCCATAGGCCCTCTCATTCGATAGAAATGAAATGGAGGTGACAATTATAAACAGCTCATGTTCCCAAAGCCACCTGGCACTGCTAAAATCAGAACTTGAGTTCTTGGGGTCTCTGCTCCTCATATAGCCCAGCCAACACTGCCCGTCCTCCATCGTGGGTGTGGGTGGGACGGCTTAGTCATACTGAACCTTTAAATAGCTTCCTAACTTGTGTGAACATTTCTAAGATACTGTAGTGCTAATAGTGACGGTCTACTGTCAGAGGACACAATGCATACTTAACAATCATCAGGAACCACTACTTCACAATCATTTCTACTTCAGATCTAGTTGGGAAACCAACAGAGTCTAGCTTCTTAGCTATAGATAAAGTCCAATTTTAGGGATACAAATGAATATGACGGGAGTGAAGTTGATTAAGAACAAAACTTCAAAATAGGGTTTTAAAATTTTCGCTTTGGAGAATCAAAGGGGAATTTCCTAGTTGTATGTTATGGTAAGAGCAAGAGAGTGATGTGCCTATAAATTAAGAGACCAGATAGCAACAATGTGTTTCAAGCATTTTAGAAACCGTTCATGTTGTTTGCTTCTCTTTTTAAAATATTTATTTACTTATTGACTTGGCTGTGCCAGGCCTTAGTTGTGGCATGTGGGATCTTTAGTTGTGGCATCTGGGATCGAACCCAGATGCTTGTGTTGGGAGCTTGGAGTCTCAGCCACTGGACCACCAGGGAAATCCTCCTGTCATTTACTTCTAAAACTTCTTCTTCCACTGCACTTCCAGGACCCTCATGGTACTAGCTTGCAGAATAAATTAAACATTGACCAAACTGTTATAATTGTATCTAATGAGAAAGTCTAGAGGCTTCCCAGGTGGAGCAGTGGTGAAAAACCCGCCTGCCAATGCAGGAGACTCAACATCACAGAAGGATCGCAGGGACTCTCTAAGCAGCTCTTTTTAAGAGGCTTCTGAAGAGTTTCATCTGCAAACATGAAAATATTCAATCAAGAGGAAAATTAAAAGCTGAAGTGTTTCTGGGTCCTGCATTTCACAAATCACACACAAAGTTATAATGAAGCAAATCTGAGACTGGAATATATGAGCAGTTTCCAATCTAGTCTGGGATGTTTCATCTGATTGCAGGGAATGTGGACTCCAGGACTGAAAGCTTTGACAAGAGCCAGCAGTAGCAGGCAGGGCAAGAGAGCTAGGACGGCGCTGACACTTGTGTTCAGCGCCTCCACACAGGATGGGAAGGTGCTGGTGAGAAGAGCAGGAATTTCTTGGCTGTGTCTTCCCTACGGTTACCACTTGACCCTCCATTTCCCTGGAATGAGCAACATTAAAGCTTTGCTGTGCTCAGAACAGAAAGCTGGAGTGGGACCCAAGCAGGCTGACTCCTCCTCTGCAGACAGATACACACGCAGCAGAATCCCCAGCAAATAAGTGAGTGTGTTGGCTCCCAGGACACCAGACAACCAGGGTATATGCTGAGCCTACAGCTGAGGGGTAAATGCAAGCAAACCTGGGCTGCAGCGGCCCATAGCTTCCTAGGAAGAGGATCTTGTGGGTTGACTACCCAGAATCTTACAAAATAGGAGTCAACACTCACTCAGATTTACCCACATTTTGTATCAGACAAAGACCCCTGTGGAGGAACCACCAAAATTAATACTGCAAGTTTTTTTTTTTTTCTGGATTCTTTGAAGAATAGAACTATAAAGTCATAATAAAATCCTTAATTGCTAGAAATGCATGTTTATAAGGAAAAAGGATGAATCTGGAATATAAGACTGAAAACACGTGTTAAGACTAAATGTCCACCATAAGAATAAACACTTCATGGCTTGCTTTCAGTTGGTAAAAAAGAAAACATTTGGCACGAAATAAAACCCCAAACAAGTATCTGCCTTCCTCCATCCTCTAAACTCTGAGAACCGCTGTGCCCGTGTCAGCATCCAGTAAGCAGGAGCATGGTTCTTTCTCGGCTACACGGGTGATAAGAGACCTGGCCTTTGACCTCAAGGAGTCTACAGTTCGGTGTGTGGAGGAGAGAAGACACCTGGATTGCTCGGGAACATCCAGGCCGTTCACTTGTATGTTCCTGAAATTATAGCCTTGACCTTTCACGCAGTCACGGAACCCTCAAAGGCCACAGCCAGAGCAGCAGCAGTGAGACGAGCTGTGTCTTCCTCCTTGTCCAGAGGAGTTCAGTTAGGTTACATTCCTATTCAGTTAGACCCCAGGCCAGAGCTCCAACTGCTAGGGAGAAATGTCTGAACTTTACAAATCGGAACTAAATCTAGCCTGTCAGGGTTGTACTGACAATGGTTTGGAGAACGCCATCCGGTTTAGCACAATGATTCCGGGCCCCAGGACAGTCTTCTTCTCACTCCTCCTTCCCTCAGCCCTGGAGGGCTGCAGAATGCTAAGGAAAAGGGCACTCTAGACCAAAGGGATTTTCGTCGTTTGCTCTGTTTTGAAGATTTTTATGAAGATTATGTGGAAGAGGAAACAGTTTCCCAGGCATTCCTCTGCCACAGCCTTTATTGACTGTCACGGCGATCCTTTGCTTATGGGTGAGGTCCTCAAGCAGAGCGGCGGTGTCCTGACTCTCTTTGTGCCCCGGAAATGCCCAGCAGAGGCCTGAACTGGCAGGGCCTCCAAACACATTGGTGGAGCTGGGAGAGCTCCAGAGGCTGGTGGCGCTTAGGATATGACAGGGAGACCCTGTCTCCTTGAGGAGTGAGTCCACAGCACTCTTTGTTTACCCAGTAATCAAAGCTAAATCTCAGCCTCCCCTGTGAGCAGAGAATGGAGGCACCCCAGAAGTGTCCTGTCAGACATTTCCGGAGTGGAGCTATATTTTGAACTTGAACTTGGGCCCTGTGGCTATCAGGGGCCACAGCATCCTTAGGGAGGAAAGAACACCGTCAGCTGAGAGACACTTAAAATCCTTCCCACTGAGTCACCCTCCAAATCCCACTTCAGAAGCAAATGCCTCCCATTATGGCTGTACAGATCTTCAAACATCTGAGGCCTTTCTAGGTGGACGCACCATGTCACTGATACTGCAGTCTCAGCTCGTTCTTGTGGGTTTGGGCCTGTCTCACACAATCGCCAGAGCCAAAGCTTTTGACATGTGGTTCTTTTATTTTATCCTATTAATTTTTTTTTTTTTTTTTGACTGTGCTGGGTCTTCATTGCCACTCAAAGGCGTTCTCTAGTTGCAGTGAGCAGGGGCTACCCTTCGTTGTGGTGTGCGGTCTTCTCATTGCAGTGGCTTCTCTTGTTGCAGAGCATGGGCTTTGGGCACATGGGCTTCAGTAGTTGTGGCCCGCGGGCTCCAAAGCACTGGCTTAGTAGTTGGGGTGCACGGGCCTAGCCACTCCGTGGCATGTGGGATCCTCCCAGACCAGGGATTGAACTGGCGTCCCCTGTACTGCCGGGCAGACCCCTAACCACTGGACCACTGGGGAAGCCCTCGATGTGTAGTTCTTTGCGTCTCCAGGTGGAGCAGGGAGAGTGGGAATCATGAGCGGCTACAGTTTTAACCGAGTTGAATCCTGTGCTGCCAAAACATGCAAGCAGTCAGGGGGGAAGGAGGGCCGGGAGCCACCCGAGACACCATGCCTGCTCACAACCGCGTCACTGGTACCCGTGGCTTGGCTGGTAATTAATCCACACAGAGCCAGGAAGCCAGGGACGAAGGGCACCTCATCTCAAGCCCTCTATCCATGCTCGGACCTCCTCTTAGCGCATTTCAGCTTTGTGAGTTTTCTTTGAGGCCTCTAAAGGCTCCACAAAACAGCTTCTAAAGTTCGTCAGCGTTCTTTAGTACATCCTAAGGGCTCCCAAGGCCACTGGAGATGGTGCTGCGGGGAGACAGGCGGAAACCGAAATGGACCTGGCAGGTCCTAGGATGGGATGTGCTGACACAGAATCAGGGGAGGGATGCGATGTCACTGCGTCCATTGTCGTAGGAAACCCTCTCCTGTGATGGGGCACTATTAACAGGAGGGGCAGACCTGTTCTTGTCCATCCACATCTATCCTTCCAAATTCGGCAGAATGTCCCCACACAAGCAGCGTGTGCCACTCAAAACATTCTTAGCCCCCTTTTACTTTCCTGGACCTCTGGAAAATATTAAAAGATTGTTATGGGATACTTCTGAGGACAGGGGGCAGCTGCCATATGTCCTGGTTCAGCGGGAGTTGAATACTAACACTTCGGGGAGCAACCTGGTGCTTAGACTCTGAAGGCTCGTACAAGGAGACCCGAGATGCGAACTCCTACAAAACGAACGCAATATAAACCAGAAAGAAAGAAATTAATCCGGGATGAAGAAATGAGAAATTTCTATCTGGGAAGACCAGGACCGCGGGACTAAGATGCCAGCATGATCTGAGGACAAGCACATGCCAGACTCAACAGATGATGCCCCCGGCAGGGAACCAGGCCCCCGCGGGGGAAGAGCACCGCGGTGCTGGACTCGGGGTTTTCTGCTGCAGCACGCATTATGTTTAAAGGGGTTGGGTTTCCTGTCAGTAAAATCACAAATGAGAAACAAAACTATATACACACACACTTCCACCCATTACTTTGAGAATGGCTTTCCCGATTTCACTTCCGTCTTCTCTGTACAGGGACAAATGTGATGTGTGTGACTTTGGCCCTGGTTGGAGACAGGAGGCAGCGAAGCTGAGTGGTCCAGTGGTGTGGGGTTTGCAGCTGAACTAGCGTCCATGCCTTGCCAAATAGAAATACTTAACTATCTGAGCACTTACTGACCTGGGCATTTAGCTTCCTCAGGCATTCTTTATATAAAATGGAAATAGTTCCAACGCCATGGTATTATGATGATACATCAATAAAATATCCTAAGTGAAGGACCCGGTATATAGTTGACATTCAGTCAACAGTGGTTGCTCCTGTCTGGGGAGGCATGAGGTCCAGAAAAGTAATGGGACATTTTCTATGTTGGTCAGTCACGCAGCAAACTGTCCAGCTTTGTGGTGGGAGTGGGGGACAGAGAGAAGGAGGGGGAAGAGGGCCTGGCATGGTCAGCTAAGGCGTTTCTCAAGCTGCCCATCACTCATACCTCTCCCCACCAAAGAGTGGCTGCTCTGGGGGCTGCGACCACGTCCGCGGGAATGGCCTGGCCCAGCTGGTATGCAGGGAGGGGCACAGTGTGAGACCCACTGCTCCAGGGGAGCCTAGCGGGGGCTCCACTGCCTTAGTCGGGCAGAGGGTGAAGGGAAGCAATTCAGTGGACACTGGCCAAACTCAGGACCCTCGTGTCTGAGGCCCAGGCAGAAGTCCAGCTCAAAGGTGACTTGAATCTTTGTTTTGAAGTCAAAGGCCTTGCAGAAAAATAAGTTCTGGATCCTGCAGGTTAGAACTTTTAGTCTGAGGCATCTGCTTCAAATGGAAGCAGAGCTTAGCGCCTTCATGTTGAGAACTCGGCCGGGTGGGCTGGGAAGAGCATTGGGGGAGATGCTCACCCCGGCCGGCCCCTGGAAGCCAGTGGACACGCTCCCTTAAGGAACGAGGCAGGTGCCCCCAGCTCTCCAATACCCTGCTCACCAGCCCTGAGAAGAAGCTGCTGGCCGATTGGGTCCTCCTTAAATAACAAATTCCAACTCTAACACTGGGCTCAGGGTTTGAGGTGGCCTTAATCTGGGTTATAACTATCACTTGTCACTTCTCCAACTAGTAGCCCCTGCTACTGTCCTTAATTAGGTACCGAGATCCTAGGGATAAACCTTTCACTCTAAGCCCTCCCCTTTGGCCCACAAGAGCGCCTGGCTCATTCATTTTAAAACATTTTAATGTATTAAATGCCATTTTTTGTGGGGATCAGTACAGTTGCATTGTGAAGCTTTTCGAAGTTCTTATATTTAATTTTATGACATATACATATGAAAAATATATCAATACACCTAGGAATGTTCTGACATTTACAAAATGTCTCCCAAAAATGTAGAAAAAACTATTAAGCTTTTTTTTTTAAACAAAATAAAAGGACTAACCTTAAAAAAAAATAATAAAAAAATAAAATAAAATAAAAGGACTTACCTTAAAGAGCTGGCAACATTTTGCTGAGTACATTAAAGAGAAAAATCAAAGCTCTTAATTTATAGATTGTCCCCAGAAATCACTACATTTTTCAAATCTGTTGTTAGATGAGCTGTTCTTTCTTTTACATTTTTTTTAACATCTGGAGTTGAGACATTAACCTATTCCATATGTGCCTCAGACCGCAAATAAAGACACAATCTCGGAAAACATAACCCCAAGTGTTTCCTTTAAAGCTCAATGCAAATGATATCTTTCTCACCTTTCTACACATTCCTTGACAACAGCAAAATTTCCATCTCCTATTGTCCTTCCGACTTTATATCGTTCTGTTATTGTGGCTGGAATCTGGAAGCCTTCCTCCGACACTTCTGAAAGAATCATTAGTATGTTTTTATTGGTAGAAAAGGGAACACAGATGTTGTGCATAGAAGACGTTTAGAAGTATCATCTAATAGACTGGCACTGATTCAGAATCAATATGTCATTTTCTGGACAGGCAGGCTAGTCTCCCACCCCTAGCCCCTCTCTGACATTGTATAATCAACTGTTTCTACTAAGACAAATGATCAACTAAAGGAAATGTAAAATCTACGGGGTCCACTCCCACCTATGTAAGACCAGCTAATGCTTTCTGCTGAAGCGGGTTGTCTGAGGAGGAAGTTTTGCTTTTCATTTCATGCCAATTTGATCAATAGCATTTATGAATACCCATGGTGTTCAGAGAGATGACATTCCTAGGTGGGGAGGAAAATGCAGTTTGTAAGGGACTCTGGACCGCTTGACACCGTACAAGCATGAAAAATGCCTGCTGTTTGGACACTTAGCTTTACTACATCCTGAAATAGAGATCTCCGTAAAATTCCTTATGTTAGAGCTAAGCACTGATCACCACCCCTCCCCAGTATCAATGAGCAGATTTTGGACAAATGTTTTCACCAGCAACCTGCGTGGCAGATGTTGAGTTAAAATTGCAGTATCTATTATGTCTGCGAACAGAACAGTTTTGTAGTTTCAATTATGTTAGTGCCGCTAACACAACGCATTTTCCCCCTTAAAATGCATTTTGAAACATTTTACAAATGCCTAATAATGCTTTAAATATCTAAGGTCATAAAACTAAATAAGCCACACTTAGGTCACATAAATATAGTGGATAACCTTTAACATCTTAGGGGTATAAAAAGCCTTTTATAGCCGGGCTCTAAAATTTACATGCTTTAAAGTTATAAATCCTGGCTTCTCCCTCAGGCAACCTGAATACAAAATGTGGTGGAAGCCTAGTGCGCTTTCTAAATGTGCTCCTTTTCTGACCTTTAATCACAAACCGAGACTAAACATTTCTTCTCAAAATGAAATTAAAACCTTAGGTGGCAAAAGGGCTTTCTGGGCGATTTTCGTGTTCCTATTGAGTTTAGTGTGCAGGGCTGGAGAACGGTCAATAGAAGCTCACAACCAGCAGGCATCTGCTATAGGACCTTTACTTACTCTGTTTTTGCGATCATCTCCACCCTGCACCACTCTGGATGCTAGAACGGATGAGATTTCTGAAAAGTATTGTACAAATGTAGGACTTTCGCTGCTGCTGCTTTTGTCCTTGGCATTTTTGCAACCTCTTCACCTCTTTAAAGGTGACGTTTTACTTTTAACCCACTAGAAGCCATCTCAGAGGTGTCCAAGGAAAGTGGGAGCTGGAGCCTTCCCTCCACTCCCCGCTCCATCTCACCCCAAAGAAGCCATCATTTTGCCTCCGTCTGAACGATGCAGCCTAGGGATTTTTGTCTGGCCTATGGTTATTCAGGAGATGGTTGGAGAAGTTTCAAAGCCACTGTAAAGCACCCGAATTTACAAAACATCTCTCGGATGACAGGGTCTTAAGGCTCTTTCCTGCACGGATCATAAAAGTAACCATCCTTGTCTGTTGGAGGCAAGTCCGGTTTCAGATGGGAAATGGAAGGAGATGCTTCTATGTTTCCATGAAGGGGACACCCATCTGGAGCACATGGCTTGGTTTCTTTTCCCCTGACTATGTAAAAACGTATCTTTTAGGCCTCTGATTAAGAAGACTTAGCCACTGGCTTAGTCAAGGACCCTTTTGTTTCATTATAAATAAAACACATTGGAACAAAAGAAGACTTCTGGATGGCTGCATTTCCTCCTTCTGGAAATACCAAAAAAGTCTGATATTGCATGGTAGTCAGGAAATAATCCTTGGGTCAGTCATGTATCTCATGTAACATAATGAAGTGTTTCCCCCAAGTGGGACTTTACTGGAAAATTAAATCCTATCCCTTCAAACAAATAAGGGGTGCTGGCTCTCTAACAGTGGCATGATTGTATCAATTTTATACCTGAGTTCCTAAATACTTGCCCATAATTGATTTCAGCCTGATAATAACCTCCAGGGAGGAAGCAGGCATGTATTAGGATACAATCTCCATTTCACAGAAGAAAAACTAAGATGCAGAGGGCAGGAAAGGCTCATCCAAAACAATCCAGGAGTTAGGAAACATCCATTCCACAACCCGAGTCACATGACCACTTTCTAAAGTGAATTCGCTGGAGGTCCAAAGAATATTTTTGCCATTCGCCATCAATTCAGTCTTTTTGTAAAGACAGATGTTCGCATTTCGTCTTTACTGAAGTCTGAGTGCCTCTGCAGGGCTATCTCAGTCAAAGAGAGTAAACATGTCTCTCTTGTTATAGAAGTGAACTGAATTTGGAAAACAAAGGCAACAGTTAGCCCCTTTTATTTGCAAGGAGGGCAAGAGCAGGCCTTCTAAGAACGCTTACACCTTTGGAGGGTGGGAAAGGTCTCCACAGTTGGCTGACTCCCTCTTCCCAGCCCTGGAGAGCAGATGCCACTCCTGGTGAGAGCCATGTTCAGTCCTACCCCCTTGTGATGACCCTGAGCTGCTTCAGGGTCATTCTGCTGGAGAACTGTCAGTTTTCTGGACTAAATTTAGCTAACCCATTCTCCGTCTGGGTACAAGCTACGCCTTCTCCTCAGACACCACGTCCCAAGCTTACCACCTTCTCCGGGTCCGTCGTTCTCGTCCATTGAGCTGCAGACTTTGGTGGACGCGAGGGAAGTGGAGGAGCCGCCATGCTGAGAGCTCTGGAGGAAAACGGAAAGAGAGAATAAAAACTGTCCATCCTGCCCCATGTCTCAGGTGCTGTGCCCAGCCCAGAAGCTCGGGCAGCAGCTGCGCCCGCTGCCACGGAGGGGACTGGTCTCCACGCCCAGAAAGGGGGGTGCTCGGACCACCCAGCTGGGACCACCGCTCCCCACCAGCTTCTCAACCAGCAACGGGTGGTGTTAACTGTGCCAGGCTCATCCTTGTCGATTTGGACGTTCCACGACCTTCATTCCATTTTCTCAAAATTAGCATCCTTTTGCTCACTGTTTAGGTTTGGCAGATTTGAGGTGTCTCACCTCACTCTTCCATAGTCTATCTGCAAACAGGCTTCTTATAAGTGGTCACTCTGATCTCTTTTTTTGTTTAATTCTTACCATAGAAAAATTTTTTCTTCAGTTTGATTTTTATGGAATATCCTTTTAAAAAATATTCAGCTTTGCCACATCCTTGGGGAAAGATTAAAGAGTAGGTTTGTTAATTCCACTCTGTGATAAAGACATAAGCACTAAGCAAGTTATTGATATGTTAAATGTTAGGTAAATAAACGTTTACTTCTTATAATTACTTTTCTTCCTGAGGCAAAGATGAAACTAAAAGCCTAAGCCTTGTGATTCAAATTTTGGGTGTATTTGGACTCAAGATTCCTGAGAGCAAACAGGGTAACAACTGTATTATAAAGCTCAGTGTGTGTGCTAAGTCGCTTCAGTCGTGTGCGACTCTTTGCGACCCCACGGACTGTAGCCCACCAGGCTCCCCTGTCCATGGGATTCTCCAGGCAAGAATACTGGAGTGGGTTGCTATGCCCTCTTACAGGGTATAAAGCTCTGAGGACAAAACAATACCAAATATTTAATACTGGGATCAGCCATGAGGCAGTATTTTAACAATGAATCTTTCCATCTCTGCATCTATTCCTTGAGAAAACAATTTGCACATATCGATGCTGTTTCTAAATAATGAACACAGCTTGTCCTAAAAGATCCTCCTTCTGTTTCCCTGGGTTTATCCACTTGGTTGGCCTGATGGGAGTCAGGAGGCGGTGAGGGGGCGGCATTGGCTCAGGGTGCCGGTTGTCTGTGGAGCAGAGAGAAGGGAGAGAGAATCTGTAGTTGAATTAATAATGAAGAAGTGGCGAGAAGCAATGTTGACCTACTTTTCCTCTGCTTACCTGTCTCCCTTCAACCTCCTCCCCATGCCATCCAGCCTTAAGTGTGCACAAAGCCGGAAGAGTTCTACATAGTCATTGTGCCCAACAGCACCTTGCATAGGAAATTCAGACTTCAGTTTTTACCCAAAGGGTGAATATAACTGGGCAAATGCTACTTCAGTCACTGCCGGGCCATTTGGGTCAACTGCACAGCATTCCCCGGGGTGTGCTAAGATGACCACGTTCCATGGGACAAGTTCATCAAAGCTGACAGCTGCCATAATGGGGACAAAAGTTAAACTCACAGCCGTGACACATCTGCTTCCTCGTAAGACTTTCTGGAAGTTTGGTGGTTACTCTAGACGTTTGGTGGGTAGTCTAGAAGTTTTGTGATTATTCTAGGAGTATGGTGGTAGTCTGTGTCGTGTGCCCTTTATTTTCCAGTATTGCAAGAATCCCCCATCCATTAGCCTAGCCTGGTGACTTGAGCTGTTTCCATCCTCTGCCACGCAACTCCCCTTGTGGCCAGCAGCGCCCATTTGCCTCATGTCAGGTCAGAAGGAGGGATTCAGATTGTGACCCTGTCTGATGGCTGTGACGCTAACTGTAGCCACAGCCAACTCTGTCGAAGGCACTGTGAATGTATGAGCCTCTGAGCGTGCTCTTTTATGAATGTCTGTTTGTGAAAACCTTGTATTTATAGTATTGGAATAGGAGGTTGAAACAAGGCAGATTTACAAGGTCAAGGTCTGGAGAAAAGAAACATTAGCGCTACCACATTTGAGGGGAAGGTGTGTGTTTTCCAGAACAGGGAGATCTTTTATCCCCGGGGTCACTGCTTTTGCTGTAGACATAAACCTGTTCCAAGCAGAAAAACAGTAAAGAAATGTTTACAATGTAGACTTTCTCTTCTGAGCCTTTCAATCCTTGAATTTCTTCCAGCAGCATCACAAATGGTGTTTAATAATGCAGACACATTGTGGTTTGGGGTGGCAGGTGCTGTCCCGTCATATGGTGTTTTAGAATACAAAGACACATTCTTTCAGAATCAAGCATTCAAATTAATAGATTAGTAGCGTATTTCCTAGCAAAGATGCCTACAACTTATGGACTCAATTCCAAAATCTTGTTCTTTTAATAAGAACACCAGACACTCAACACAGAACACTCACCCAAATAATATGAAAACATTCTTTTAAACTGTAATGTTTAATAAACTTGCTGGATATTGTTCGCTAAACTGCCTTATCAACGAATGAATTACATTTTCAACAGTGCCACCAGTTGTCTGATGCCCTGAACACTTGCTACAGTGCCAGCTGGGTTTTTCTCTGCCTTATGAGCAAAACCCCTCAAGGTTTTAGGCTCTGGTTTAAAAAAAAAATAAAAGTAGGGTTAACACAAGTCTGCTTATGCTTAAAATTGCTTATTTTCAACTTTAGTTTTCAAAATGTACTCCAGGTCATTTCAAACTTCATGCTATCTGAAGGTAACAAACAATGTAAGAGAACATTTAATTATAAATATGGTACTCTAAAAATGGAAAGTTCTCATTTCATTCTCTATGCTCAAACACAGTAAAATAAATGTATTCAATTTCTCGTTACTTCTGCTTTTCCCCAAAGAAGTAAGGTGGTTAAACGTTATACACCTTTCCAAGACAATGGCCATTCATGGATTCAAAGAATTTCAGGGACTGAAATGGACCTTAAATATTACCTCTTCTACCCTACTTCCATTGAGAGACCAAATGCCCACTATAAAAATCCCAGCCACGTGGTCAAATGGCCTCTGTGCAAACAGCTACAGTACTGAAACCATTATTTCCTGAGGCAGCCCGCTAATTGTTAATAAGGTGAGTTATGTTCAAATGATGCCCCTTTACTTTTTCCATTTGTCATTCTAATCTCTCACCTCTGAAGCCACTCAGTACAGTGCATTTCCCGATAGGACAAGGCTTCCAAAATCTGCAAAGAGCCACTGAACCCCTTCTGTGTCTTTTTTTTTTTCCCAATTATTTTTATTAGTTAGAAGCTAATTACTTTACAATAGTGTCTTCTCTTTTTCAATTTCAAGAATCCTAGTCTCTCTGGTTATTTGTAGTAAGATAGGACCCCATGACCCCTTGGTCCTCCATTGGTCAATATCTCTGGTTAATGGTGGTGCTCAAAGCAAATGAAATATTCTAGGTGTGCCCTGACCAACACAGAACAGAGAAGGGCAGTGTCTTCTTCTTTGTGAATAGAATACCAATGCACTTTAAGATCATATTGGCTTATAGGTAACAACATAACTTTTAAGCCTATACCGTGTCAGATCTCCATATTCTGAATTTGAGAGGTTAGTAATTTGGGTCGAGTCTAAGACTTCTCAATTATTCACGTTAATATCAAATTTATTACATTCATATTCTCCCAGCCTGTTACTTCCTGGATTCTCATTACCTAACATATTGCTCTCTCTCAGTTGAAGCCATTCCGTAATCATCATGGCCCTCTATGTACCCTTGTTACTACTCCTAAATATACTACCTTAGACAGACTGTGAACATTTTGATTATTGCCCTAAGTCTGATTGAAGGATTTTGAACCTAATAAAGGGGAAATGTGTAGTTCATGTTCATTCGAATTAACCCAATGAGATGAATAAGTCTTTATTTATGACCTACATAGAGCTGAAGAGTCCACTTATATTTTGCCATGCTTATAAATGAAATCAACTTACTAATTTTTTTCAGAGAACATAAACCATTTCATAGTATACATGATCATAAGATTTTGTGTTGGCTTTAGTCGGTTTGCTAATTCCAAGGCATATAGTGTACAGTGAAAAACATAGTTATTTTAGAATTTAATGCAATTAGCTGCTCTAAGAGATACTGTGACATTTGAAATGTCATCACCTCGAAGCAGATTTAATGGGAACCAGGTGGACAGGTTGCTGGCACCTGGATGCTTTTATGGCACACCTTCATAAAAGCACTGCCCTAAGTAAGAACACATCCTGAGCGTAGCTATTTAGCTTGGGATCATATAACAGATGGAGAATATATCACACTTTTTGAAGTAAGTGAGAAAGCTGACATAACAGTTCTAACCACATTTTACCAAGATGTATCTGATGACTACGTGATAAAAAAGTTCATTTCAAATATAAACGGTATGAGTTACTCCTGCCATTTGTATTCATATTATTGGTGTTACTCAGCTGGGGTCCACACCAAATAAAGATTACAGGAATATCCAATCGATCCAACTGATGTAAGCAAGGGAGAAAAATTTCACAAGATAACTTTAGCCCTTTCTTGATAATTGTATTATTTCCATTTCACATTTTGTCCTGGCATATGGTTATTATTTGGTAAATTTTTTTTTTTGAAAGGGCAATATAAGAGTTTAAACATCAACTGGATCAATTTTATAAAGGAAACACAATCAACAAATAGTTAACAAACTCATAATTGTCTTGGTGATCTTAACTTGAGGTCTGTAGAATCTCTAAAGATGACTTCATGTAGCAAAATTAATTCATAATCTTGGTGTAGAGAGCTTGAGACCAAGGGACTGTGCGTGCATATAGAAAAATCATACATTTACTTTGCAAGTGGGTAAAGAACAACAAGCTGATGACATCAATATGCAATAATTAACAAGGCTCTATCACTTGAAACAAGGCACAAAAGAAATTCCTTTCCCGAAATTCCTTTGTCTGCATTCTCCATAGTATGTTTAAACCTAACGTTTATGGCACAGGCAACCATGTGCATAAATCAGAATGAACAGTGAAACATATAAAAGGTTATCATAAACAGAGTTTTTAAAAGACTATAGAACTGCTATTCATGAAGCTGGTTTACTTAGAGGAAGAGAAAAATAAAATGAGAATATTGGCATTAAATCCATGATAGCAAAACCACGGGAGCCAAGATATCAAAAATAAATGTATTTAGTTATGACTGTCAGGCAGCCTGCTTTGCCCCTACTGTCTGTTAGCCATCACGCTCACTTAAAGCCAGGATCTATACGCTCTGAATCTCAACCATTCGTCTTGGCGCCAGGTCTCCCCTTAGAAGGTGCGCTCTGTGAGATAATCGTTTGAAGGGGACCAAGGAGCCATCTAGTTTATATCCTCTCAATAAAATAATTCCCTCCATGATCTACTCCTTAGTTTGGATTCCCAGCCTGTAAAGAAGGAAGCTAGTCACTACTTTTTCAGGCATGTGCTCCATTTTATTTTAAACTCTATATTCAGAAAGTAAAGCACAATTTGGAATTTTATACATTTGTAAAGTGAAAGTGAAAGTGGGACTTCCCTGGTGGTTCAGTCAGTAAAGCGTCTGCCTACAATGCGGGAGACCAGAGTTTGATCTCTGGGTTGGGAAGATCCTCTGGAGAAGGAAATGGCAACCCACTCCAGTACTCTTGCCTGGAAAATCCCATGGACGAAGGAGCCTGGTGGGCTACAGTCTATGGGGTCACAAAGAGTTGGACATGACTGAGTGACTTAACCTTCACTTTCAAACATTCCTTCCAGTTGTACCAATTACTGCTTTCAGCATTGACTATATCTGGTGTCCACGGAAATAATAAAGAGAAACAGTTAAAGCAAATTATAATTTCAAAGTTAAAATGAACCTGGTAAAAGTGTTAGATTTAAAATTTATATAGAATTTCAGACCTCTATAATAATTTTAATGTAAATTATTTTTTCCAACTAGGCCAGTAGAATACCATATTATGAATGAAATAGATTATGGGTTTTAGTTCTATATTAAAGTTGGGTAATCAAGTATTTTATATTTATTATGGTTACTTAACTTTTATATAAATATATAATAAAACATTATATATTTATTTATAATAAATATATAATATCATTTGGTGCTTTTGAAATAACTTTCACACACACATGTACCTATATACACACGCAAATTTTTCCCCTGGCAACTTTGGGAAAAATGCCTTCATGCCTAGGAGAAAGTATATTTACAATTTCTTTTTTTCAAAAAAAACAGTTGCCAATTTGTTTGATATATTCATTCTTGAGGCAAACCTGAGAGGAAAGTGTGTTAATGATTTTACTATAACCAAGTGAAACAGAGTTCTTCGCCAGAGAGTCTTATTTCACTGTTACTGTCAGTATTTGATACTTTGGATGTCATGTAATGTCATTCTGCAGTATCTTAAGTCTCACCTACTGATGCCAATCACGTCACAAAACACCATAAATATGATAATGAAGGTAAACCTTACTCCACACAGTCATTTCATTTTCAGTGTCTACTTACCAAGTTTTCTGAAAGAAAGTCACTGAACAACATAGGCAGTTTTTCCTGTTTATTATATAGTTATTCTAAGGGGTAAGCGTAACAACATTAACTTTGAGAGAAATAACATGGTCCAGTGTCAAACACAAAGTACAACATTTTACAACGAAACCACAGCACAAAGTGATGGAACGTTCAAAATCGGGTTCAATGAAACATTTCATCATTTCACTCTATAAAACCCTGCTGATGGCCTCAACTGATGAATTTTTAAAACCTGTTCCTGTTTAAAACGTTTTAACACCAAATGTTCTTTTTTAAGAGAATACACATCCAGGCAACTCAAACTGTAAGCAGGACATATATCAACCTCTTTATAAAAATTTTATCCAAATTTGCAACATTCGTAGTGTATTTTGAAGTTAAATGTCCTGAGAATAAACTCAATTCCTTGCTTGTTGATGAATATAAGCTCAAAGAAAAATCACAAGAAAATTAAATTTCATAGTTCTTTGTCTGTGACCTTTCAGATACCTTCTACCCTAGCTTCAAAACCATTTTGTGGCCATATATAATATAAACACCCATGTATTACATGCATCATTTATACTATCTTGGAATTTATCCATCATCTTTACTAAAACGAACCACATTTTAAAGACACTATATATCATGCGCCCTGAAAAATTATAGCTAGGGCCTCAGATTTCCTATCTTTTCCACATGCGTTACAGGTACAAAATTACAAGTATTTTTCAGCTGACAGTATAACAAACTGCATCAGGCAACTGGTATATTGAATTCAATATATCTCTCATTTTCACACTACACTTCTGTGGGATACTGTTGTTACTGACATGCACAATTAGAGATGCTAATCAGGCTAATGCAAATATGCATAAATAGACAATGTATGCATATATAGTATATTCACTCAGTTAACAATTTCAAGTGTGTATATATTTATGTAGATATATACACACATGGCAAGTATAGTAAGGTTACTACTGAAAATACATCAACAGTTTTGAATCATGTTTGAAAGAACATACAGAACTGCCTTATAGGTTATCTGGCTTTGTTATGAAACTTAGTTCAAATCAAATATAGTTTGGATTTTCTTCTATTCATGTTTCAGTACAATACCCAGTTACTTACAACCCTATAAATCAGCTTTTTAAATGAATATTGATTGACAATTGCCACATATCATACACATTAGAGAAACATTAGTGGTAGTATATAATCACTTTAATGGTTGACTATCAAGTCATAACAATATAAGCATTAATGAATGCTTATATTTAATAGTTAATAAAACACTGAATTTGTCTGAATTTGAAATTTTTTGTTTGTTTATCTGGTTTCCAAATTGTTTAAATCAGTACATCTGCCCTATTATTTGGAACCATTCTGCCATACTAGTTTAGCAAACTACCTTTGAACTTAAACATGCCCCAATTAATATGTCATGTGTAATGACTTATGACACAAAGGTTTTACATACAATTCCACAAGAGCCAGTAACTTACAAGGCTGTGTCACAAATACCATACTTTACTATTCATGGTCTATAAATATACACAATACTTACATAAGCACACCCATATACACACAGACCCTTGCAAATTTATATGAATGCCTACACACCTGGGTAGATATATGCCACATATGAAAAATTTAGTTCAATAGCTAAAATGTATGGAATTATTTTTCAAGGATATTATTCTATATATTAATTTATTTGTTTTAAGAAATGTGGTTTTTAGATTTCATTGCTTTTAAATGAAAAAAAAAAAAATCATGTATAGATTTACATTGGATGTAACCAAAACCTCTGCTGGTTAACACAGGGAACCCATATGGCAATTGAATGCTGGTTCAAAATACTTTTAGAAGATACTTGATTTTTAAAAATATTTAGATGAGCCAATTTAAGAACACAGGGGTGTGTGTAAATGGGTGGACCTGATACTTCTTAAAAGTCTACGACAGTATGAAAACACGGGAATTTCTGCCCCATCCTATCCCCACCTAATTAATAAAGCAAGACAAAGAAGAAACAAACCATGTGGCTTTCAGAACCAGTCTTTTGAGTTCACAATGAAGTTTATACTTGATAAATGATTAGGATTTGCCTTTCTAAAATGCTAAAAGCAGGAGTGTATTTATTACATTGTTCTCTGTGATGACTAAAGGAAAAAAAATAAGTGCAAGTGAAAAAAAAGTATCAAGCGGTTACCTAGAGTGCAGTGTCCTCACAGAACATTTCAGGTTTACCATAAGGACAAAAATGCATTGCTTTTCCTGGAGGTCTCTTCTGCCCAGGAGAACAATTTAAAACTTCAGTGTCTAATATTCTAAAAAGAATTCTGTAAGTAAGGAAATCTTAAGTGCCTATAAATCATCAATTCAGTTCCACCAAAGAAACAAAAACTTCTAGCTTGATGCTAAGGATTTTTTTTATATATATATTTCTGCTTTAGTATAATGGAATTATGCTCTGCATAGAAAGAGATCGCAAAGTCTATAAATGGTGTGCTGTTTCAATCTCTGAGGATTTTAGTTTCAAAAAGTAAATGATATATATTGCCTCTGAACAGTCCTTTAATAAAAGTCATATGTTCAAAAGATTAAATGCTGTGGAATAGCATTTCCCTCAGAACCGCTTGAATGGAAAGTTGGCCATGATATCTATCGGCAATTAGCACAAGTCCAGTTCCTTTTTGCCGTGTCTAAACAAAGCTCTGGGCTTCATATCAGTTGGCGATATCTGCCACTTACCCAGAACAAATAGCGTTTATTGGACCTTTCTAAGCAGTAGCTGTCCAAAAGATTGACAGTTCAGGGAAGTTAAAATTACTAGAATTTATTTTTGTTCTGGACTATCTGACCCCCACCAGATTTAAGGTAACTGTTCCACTGCTTTCTTTGCATTTTTGACAGTTCAGTCAAATACATACTAATCTTTTATGGACTCAACTGTATTAAGTAATGCATTTTACGAAGACATAACTAGAACAGACACCAGCCCAGGCAACCTCACAGATGTTTACTGTTTCAGCTAAAACAAAGCAGTCTTTTGATCTCAGCAGGAGTCTCTGTTCACAATTTCTATTGGAAACAGTTTTAAAACCTGAAGTCTGGAACAGGTATTATTATGAACTGCTCTTTCAAGATGGAATGGTTCAGCTTGTGGTTCTCAAATAACCTGCCAGAGAAGTGTCTTTCTCTCCAACAGACAGGATAATAAGGCACTAATTATTATAGGGCTAAATTTTCAAATGCTGTTAGGTTGCCTGGACTTTTTAAAAAATATTATCTTTCTTATGGTTGGAATGTATTATTCACTTGGAAGGTCAGATAGTAGCATATGTAACTATAAACCAGATGGTAAAATTTGATAGTTGAGCAATTTATCAAGGAGACAAATTGATAACATTTAAAGCATTATATGACAACTGAATTTCTCTCCATCTTGAATCAAACATTTTGTTTTTAAATTCAATTTTCAAGTAAAATTTTGGGGAAAAAAACAAGTACAAACCTCCAAATGGCATCATTCATTGTGAATTTATCACCTACTGAGATATGTCAAGCCTGTGAAATAGCAAAACCATGCTACACAAGTCTTAAATCGTTAGTGTCTGAACTAGTAAAACTAAATGATCACTAGGGCATGGCTTAAATACAACAGACCATACACATTAAATTCATTCTTAACATTCAGCTTTAAAAATAATTGTTTTATGTTTAAGCAAAGCTGACTATAATTTTTAAGTAGAGGACTAGGAAAGCAGAATTAGTAGGTTAATGCTTAACAATGGGTTATAATCACAGACTTAGTTTAACACAAAGGAGTTTTGCATATGAAAATTTCCAAAACACCAGTAAGATCCAGAATGTATCAGAATAGAGATCTGGCTATATGGGACCTGATTTATATAGTACTGTTTAAAAGAATTTTTGCTTTTCAAATTGGTTTTTTGGAAGAAGTCCAAACACATTTTTTTTTAGGTCTGTATGTTTAAAAAAAAAAGTTTCCTAACTTCAGCCTTTATACGTGTGAAAAATTGCATACATGATTGTAAGGAGGAATTATATAATTTATAGCAATGCCATTAAACAAGTTCTTCATGTTTAATCTATGCTTATGCTGTCTTCAATGAAAGATAAGTATAAAGAGTAAAATTTACTTTTAACAACAAAAATTAAGTTCCTAGTGTTTAATGTAAGTCTTCATGAGTTGTATATTTCACATGACTGTTTTTCCTCATATGTTGATTCACATATGAGGAGTATGATAAGTAGCTCTGAATATTGTCTAGGAAGAAAAAGAACTCTAATCGAATACGTTTATTAATTTGCAATAAAAGTACTTTAAAACTCAGCAATCCAAATTTTAAGAAGACTATGTAACTTCAGGAGAAAATGTCTGCTTAGTGCCATTTTAACCTGCTTGGCTAGAAAATCTGCACAGAAAGGTACAGAAAAATTGTCTCTACATGTATACTTCTGAATAAAAAGAAAACCCCATCTACAGAGATTATGACTCTGTCTTGCTACATCATTAGTGTGTTCTGACACTAAGGTCGGGCCCATATATGAAATTCATCTAGTGCCAGGTCTGGCACAAAAACCTCACCAATTGAGACCATTTGTGTTCAATCTCCTCAATCAAATTAATCAAATCTCCTCTATAGGAAAAAAATAATCCCCTTCAAGGATTAATATGAAATACCTGGATATTTCCTTTTATATGATTTGGGGTTTATCACTTCAAGGTATGCAAAACTCTTTTGTGTATTTTGCTGTTAGACTTTTGCTTAGGAAACGTGAAACCTTCACCCAACCACAAACCATACACACTGCTCCATGGTCTCTTTTACACTGAGTCTCCTACTGAATCCAAATCATCCGAAGAGAGGGGGCGATACAGGTCCTGTAAGACGAAGGGCGGTACAGACTTGTTTACTTGGGTTTCTTAGGTGCCCTGTGGTTCTCTTAGGAGTGGAGCAACACCAAATGGGCATCCTTGGTTTCTAATGTCGTTAGACCTTCTAAAGTCACCACGTTTGGACAAGAGGAAAGATCATAACTGAGAAGCCGTCTAGACAGATGAAAAGGATGCTATTTTGCCTTCTTGGCTTGAGCTGCTCGTGAGCTTTCACCTTCCTTTGTGTCGAGTTCTACAGCCCCTGAGGTCTGTCAGTGCCAACCTGCTGCTATTTGTCAAGGCAATTCTTCCTCAAACACTTCCATCCCATTCTGGGAAGAAGAGGAACATGCTTACCTCACACAATAATTTATTAGGCGCCCCAGCAGGCATTCAGCAAATTCCGGTCCCACAGCAGCAACACAAGGGTTGCATTTGTGTACCACATACATCCAATAAACACTGAGTTTTCAAAACAATATGTTTGGAAGACAGAAAGAATGCGAACCTGACCACCTCGCTCCCTTCCCAAAGTTCTCCCTTGTTACCTAAAGGCTCACCCATCACCTCCCCTCTTCTTCCCTCTGCCTCCTCCTGCTACAAGATCCTTCTGCTGGTCGCCAGGCAACCAGCTCAGATCTGCAGAGAGTGTCTAGAATCCTGGCTTCCTTTCTAATTTGAACCACCCACTCCTCACATCATCTGACTGATCAGATAATCTACAAAAGTCAGCCATGTGGGAGTATAATGGGGAGCTTCATTCGACCCACACAATGTAACACGTTTCTTCCTGATATATTAAGGAATGAGACCCCAGAAAGTTCATGGATAGAAGAGATCCTCCAGGATCTGCTTCTGTGACCAAACGCTTCTAGACAGCAATTTAAATGACAGTGTTTAGGAAAAATAGGACAGTTACTTGGTACACTGCCATTGGGGTTTTCATGAAGAAAAGTATCTGGCGTGCAGATTCCTATTGTATAGGACTATTCTAAAGTACAGAAGGAGGTAACAAAATATAATTTTAAATGAAGGAAAAAAAGCTGATTAAACCATCATAAATGATATAAATAAAAATATAGGTTTTCTTATTTGTGAAAAAGCAGTCAAATGTCTCAATAATCCTTAAAAAAAAAAGCAACTTACATTCCCGTGTTTCAAAATGAGGTAGGAAGTGTGAGTGTGTGTGTGTGTGTGTGTGTGTGAGTGTGTGTGTGTGTTGGGGAGAGAAGCAGCCAACTCATTTTCCTGGCCATGTTGCTAGGCAACACAGAAGGAAAAATAAAAGTAGCTACTGTTTTCCAATTTGCAATAAAAAGAGTTATATTTATTCTTTGAAGTGTCTTCTTTTAGCACTTGCCATCTTTCACTTATTTCAGTATTTCCTGCATAGGAGTACAGCCAACCATTTGAGAATATTAACCAAATTTGAAACAGGATCAGTTTTTAGGGATATTCTAGGCTCATTTTAACTGGGAGGGATTATTTGATGTAGTTGCCACCACACCAAGATGAAAGCTCCTCTCACTTAAGCAGCTGGGAATGTTTCCACTCGTTGACATGGTACATGGATGGAGGATGTTCATTTATGGCCTAAATTCAAAAGCCTGGAAACTGAACCATCTCTAAACTATCTCATGCTCTGCTCACAACATGTGCTTAATAACTGTTTTCAGAGGATGATAAACCTTTGTCTCCTTAAAACAGACGGGACTGTTTTTTCCCTCTCAAGTATGGGGCTGGCACTGGTAGCTTAAATGACAAAAAATTAAGACTCTCTAAGAGGACCATCCCTTATAATTACTTCCCAAGCGCTGGCAGTGTTAATTACATAAGCCACTGGCCACACAGCTGCTAGGAGTTGGATGGAAATTTTCTGCCTCAGTTGGACACAGTCATAGCGAAGTGGGGAATACAGAGGGAAGAAGCAGCACATTCTAACCTCATTTGCCAACAAATGGACAGCAGTGCCAAGCGTTTTATGTCCCCAAGATGGAAGTCTCCTCCATATAGCCAGCAGGAGGGACGCTCAGGTTGCTGGCAGGGAGTCTCAAATGCTCTAATCGAACACACTAACCTCGACAACTAAGCATGAGCTGAATCCTGAATCTAATGTAATTAATCCAGAAGATGACGAGAGATTTCAACGCCAGGTATACTCTCCAGGGTATGCACTTCAAATGAGAGACTGTGCTGTGCAAGAGGGCCCCAGCTGACCTATTGTTTTCTAAATTAGAAGTTTACTTTTATTTTTTGGCCTTGCTGTGGGGCATACAGGATCTTAGCTCCCCAGCCAGGCATCGAACCCATGCTCCCTGCATTGGGTGCATAGAGTCTTAACCACTGGACCCCAGGGAAGTAAGTCCCTGTCCTATTTCTAAAGGCTTGCCCCTGTAGATGGGGACCTCGCTGGGTAACATTTATGAGAAAAGAACCACTCATCACCCCTTCCTCCACTCAACCATAGACATCTGAGAGATTAAATGAATCTGGACCTTTCTTCTTCTAGTAGGTCACTAATGATTTCTATACTTTAAAATGCCAAATTATACTGTGACCAGGAAGAAAGCATAGGTATAGCACTCAGATGGAATTGGAGTAGAATGATAGTGTTTTCTATCTGGAAAGAGTCTTCTGTTTTTTGACTGGGGCCTGGAGAGGACCACAGACTTACCTATGACAACACAGTCATTTAGTAGAGGAACTGGTGCCCAGCTCCAGGCCTCACTGGATCATCTAAACAAGCTGGACCTGATATTCGGAGGTTCAGTGGAGCAGGATGATACAACCTGCTGTGTTGGCGGGCCAGGCTCCAAATGGATTAGGGGTTGACTCAAGTCCCCTGCCTGCCACTTTAGAGGGTGTGTGAACACAACCTTGGCAGGAGGCTTGCAAAGGGGTGCTTCCCTCTTGGAGGCAGTGTAAATGTATGGAACATAGAAGTCTCATTTTAAAGCACACATGACAAGAGATCAAATTCAAGAATCCAGGTTTGAGTTCAAAAGTTGTCAAGGAGCCTCACCTATTAACATATTCAGGGAACAGCATCCTCAGAGTTTCTATGAGCACACATCCCTCCCCACCTTGCCTGTGAAATCAGGACACTGAGAGGTCCCCTGTTGCCTCCACTGTACCATCTGCCTCCTCCCCATCCCACTACTTTTATTCTTGCCTCGATCTTACTGGAAAGTATAAATCAGGTTGTGAGCGGATCCAAACAGCAGCTCTCCCATCCAGAAAGAAGAGCTAACCCCCAGCCTCTCCCTTAGCAATGGAGAAACTAATACCATTTCTGGTAGCTTTTGACTCTGATCTCCAAACTCAATCAACATCTCCATTATGACCCAAGAAGCTACAACAAATGTACAGGTCATGATGAAAGATAAGGTGCTCGGTGTGGGTTTCATTCACAAAAACACAGGTCACACGTACCCATCACACATACAGCATAGACCCTCAGCGGCTCTGGATCACCATCCTCTGCCATAAAGCAAGTCCCTCCAGGGCCCGCCCACCTCTCCAAACCAGGCACTTTCCCTTCTTAAGGAAGGCTGGTGACCAGCGATGAGGCCTCCAGTGAAAATCCTGATAGCCCAGGAAGTTTACAAACCAGTGCCATTAAAATCTTTGTGCATTCTAGACAAAATGAGAAAGGTGTTTAAAAGTGAAGCAGCAACAGTCTATTCTTCTTGGAATGAAGATTAGGACAAGTTTTACCAGGAAACTTAAGGTCCCAAGTCCTAGCTAAGAGAAACCAGAGCCAAAACCAGTGACCCACTGTCGGTCACCTCCTGCCCTCACCTGGTTCTTCCTTAGTGACAAGCAGCCCTAACTCGAGAGGGCTGTTTGCTGGCACCATGCCATCTGCACCAAGACGTGGACAGTCTTAAACAAGGAGTTCGCTTATTCTCTTACCCTCTGCTTCCGCAGGCTTCCGGGGCTGGTGGGTGATGGGCTAGGAGACTTGCCCGAGCGCGGAGTAGAGAGCTGACTACCCGGGGTTCCATTAACTGGAAGCACAAGAATCACAGAGAGAAAAAAAAAAATGACTTATTAAAGAATTCTCTTGACAACTCAGCTTCACAGAGCAACAAACAATTAAAGAGGGACATTTGCTAAAATTCCAGACACCTTTTTATCTACAGTCCTGAACACTAGCTTCAGGGAGAAACCTTCAGAAATTCACTTGTTTTGTGAGTCCGGTGTTAAATATAGCAGCAGGTTACATAGAAAAAAAAATGTACTTTGCACAGCTTTTCTGATGATTTATTAATGATGCTTTTAACTGTGCCCACAGAGATCTTAGGCATGTGGTTCTGAGACATTTTTCAATGGAATTCAAGCTTAATTCTTTAGTTTAGCTTCCTAGTACAAGCCAGTGGGAGTAAGCATTAGCACAGCTCATAAGCGATATTCCCAGTGACTTGTGAAAGCAGACTGCTGTCTTTTTAAGAGTTAAGCACTCAAGTCTAGTTAAGTTCCTGCATCCACTTGTGCCCTGTACATCCCTCAGCCTAACTTGGAAGGACCTGCCTCCAGCAGGACGAAGTAATTGGCACAAAGACTCAGAAACTCCTCACAGTTAGTTTGTCCTGCTGTTGAAGATAAAACTTTTTTTTTTTTTCTTTTAAACAGGTTTAAATCACCAGAATCAACCTGTCTCTCAAGACTGCTACACATTATCCCTAGACTGAATCAAAGTCACACAACTCAAGTAAGTCATCCTTTTCTCTTTGTAGCACTCCCTCTAAGAACTGATAAAACACTTAAAGACATGAGTCTACAAAGATGTATCGAGTCGCCACTATTCTGCCTGTAAAAATGTCAACTTTTCTTTTGTTAGATGTTTTACATCCACAGCCAAGGAAGTAAGATTAGCAGTGAGACACACACATTCTCCAGGGTGCAACATAAACATTTTTCCATGAGGGAGAGAGCGATCATGCATTTAACTTACCTTCTATGAGTTCTAACATGGACACAGTCTCAGTGCCTAACCTGACAAGAGCAAGAAGCGAAATCCCTTCTCAGCACTAAACCCAGCACCGCGGAGGGAGGAGGAGGGAAGCGGCTGGATTAGTTAAGGATGGCTAAGGCTGCTCCCAGAGCAGGCTGAATGAGATGCAGGATTCATCAGCAGATGCCTTTCCTGCGTAAGGCTGACGTCTTCCAGGCAGCAGTGGGAGGTGCGGGTTCTGTCTTAGGCTACATCAAAGGTGTCGATTAAGCCTCATGCCAACGCGGAACCACCACAACCCCCACCGCACCACGGACTCCCGGAAGCCGAGTCCTTTCAGCATGTTCCACACTGAATCACAACCAAGTGCCTCTGGGGGCAAGAGACCCAGTGACTCATATGAAAATCAAAATGACAAGACCTCTTCCGAAGCCTGGTGACTCTCTGGGAACAAGGGTAATAAGTCCACCCTCAGAAAATTCAGTGGCGAGGTACATGTTTATTGATTTTTCACACACAATGTTTGCACCAAACCTCAGGGCCCATGGATGTGGGAAGTTCCCTGTTTTGTCATCTTCTCCAAAGACCTTTAACAAATGTCACAGAGCTCATGCGGTACTAATTTCTGTTTTGCCTTTGAAATTTATTTGGTGACTCCATCGAAAACACACGCAACCACACACATTTTTTTTTTTAACAGATTGAAGTAGGAAGCCCTGAGAATGCTTTGATTTGCGTGCCTTCTCTGGTCCTGTCTTTGTTGAATGGGCCTGCTGCCTAAGCCTCCTGGCACGGCCCTGCCCAACCAGTGACTCTAACAGGAAGGGGTCTGAAACAGGCAAGGACTCAAGAACTGTGGGCAGAGGCAGAATGTACAGCTAATAAGGCAGGAGATCCCCTAGGGTTGACTGGCAAACAGGCTCTGGGAATATCATCTTTGCCCACATTCTACATCACTTTACATCTTTACATCACCCCTACGCAGACTGGGGAAAAAATGAGCAAATGGGAAAGCAAACACAGTACTTACATTTTTTACTTTTGGGACTCTAATCTTAGCCAGTGGAACATTAAAAAAAAGAAGAAAAAAAAGATAAAATGCATGCCCAGTAAAACTGATTTAGGAATAGTCAGCTTAAAACAGCAAAACAAAACAACAACAAAAAGTCTGCATCTACTAAATACTCACTATGCATGCATCTCAGCTTATCGAAGACTTATTTTCCATGGACTAGTTAATACACTCAAACCTTTTATATATATACACATATACGTATATGCAGGGCTTCCCAGGTGGCTCAGTGGTCAAGAATCCACCTGCCGATGTAGGAGACCCGGATTCCATCTCTGGGTCAGGAAGATCCCCTGGGAGGGCACAGCAACCCACTCCAGTATTCTTGCCTGGGAAATCTCATGGATGGAGGAGCCCACCTGGCTATAGCCCATGGGGTCACAAAGAGGTGGACGCCACTGAGCAGCTGAGCATGCACGCACCTATTGTCTATTTGCGCGTGTGTGCACACACACACTATTATCTCACTGAACTCTCAGGGTCACCCTGTGAGGCAAGCAGCATAAAGATGATAACGTGACCAGTGAATACAGGGTGGAGCTGAAATCTGTGTACTCTTTACCCCCACCTTCC
Organism: Cervus canadensis; assembly: GCF_019320065.1. Lineage (NCBI taxonomy): Eukaryota > Metazoa > Chordata > Mammalia > Artiodactyla > Cervidae > Cervus > Cervus canadensis. Next base: position 73,524,671 of record NC_057394.1, on the reverse strand, counting down.
CCTATAACACCAGCCTTCTAATCTGAAGGAAAACTACACAACTCAACCCGAAATCACAACCAAGTTTTCTGAGAGGGGGAGCACTGGGGGTTGCTCTTGACCCCCAATCACCTATGGGGTCAAGACTAGCCTACACCCTATACAGAGAGAGTAGCAGGTAGTGAAGTCAGATCCTAAGTATTAGTAGCAGTTGGCCAGGTATGTAAGGTAAGCACTCCAAGGCAAGAGGACCACCTGTTTCATGGCTGGACATGGAGGAGGGAGCAAGCGTGGCACTTTGAAGGGACCCCAACAGGTGAGCATAGCAGCAAGTGCTTATGAATGAGGATGGAGGAGGTGACAGGGGTCACATAATGCAGGGTTTTGAAATTCAAGTTAAGGAGTCTTGTTTTTATCCAAAGCACCATGAGAAGCTATTGAACAATTTAAAGCTGGAACCCAGGGGATCAGACCTGCATGTTAAAAAGTTCTGAAGAGCTCTTAAGCTGTCAAGAATGGATGAGAGGAGAACAGTAACAGGAACAGGACATCCCTTAGTCAAAAGTCCAAGTGGGAGAGACTGGGGCACATTTAAGGGTCTTGTGGTCAAAGAGATGGGGTGGCTCTATCTTGGGTAGTGCAGTGGAGGTGGAGGGAAATAGAAACATTTCAGAGAGATTTAAAAAGTAAAAACTATAGGACATGGTAATCAATTGGTGAAAAGGATTAAGGCTAGAGGATTAAAGTGACAGCTCCTCTGTCCGTGGAATTCTCCAGGCAAGTTTCCTGGAGTGGGTAGCCATTCACGTCTCCAGGGGATCTTCCCAACTCAGGCATCGAACCCAGGTCTCCAGTCTGCAGGTGGATTTTTTATTGTCTGAGCCACCAGGGAAGAAACTTAAGACTCAACATGAAAAAAAACTAAGATCAAGGTATCTGATCCATCACTTCATGGCAAATAGAAATGGAACAAGTGGAAGCAGTGACAGATTTTATTTTCTTGGGCTTCCAAATCACTGCTGACAGCAACTGCAGTCATGAAATTAAAAGACGCTCCTTGGAAGAAAAGCTATGACAAACCTAGCCAGCATATTAAGAAGCAGAGACATAACTTTGCTGACAAAGGTCCATATTAGTCAAAACTATTTGTTTTTCCTGTAGTCATGTACAGATGTGAGAGCTGGACCAGAAAGAAGGCTGAGTGCCAAAGAATTGATGTTTTTGAACTGTGGGGCTGGAGAAGACTGTTGAGAGTCCCTTGGACAGCAAGAAGATCAAACCAGTCCATCCTAAAGGAAATCAGTCCTAAATATTCACTGGAGGGACTGATGCTGAAGCTGAAGCTCCAATACTTTGGCCACCTGATGCGAAGAGCTGACTCACCAGAAAAGACCCTGATGCTGGGAAAGATTGAGGGCAAGAGGAGAAGGCAGTGGCAGAGGATGAGATGGTTAGATAGCATCACCAACTCAATGTACATGAATTTGAGCAAACTTCAGGAGATAGTGAAGAACAAGCATCATTGTATGTATCTTGATATACATGGCTGGCATAAAAAAAAGAAAAAAATTTGCATTGCAAATTGGTGTCATTTTTGCAGTGTGATATGAGGAAACTGAGGTTCAGAGAGGTAACCTATGGAAAGACAAGAAGATCAAAGGCGGGAGAGCTAGAAATGAGTCTCATTCACGTCCTACTCAAAGAACTGCATACTTTTCCTATGAGTGGCCAGCTCATCAGGACACGTCCAGGTCTATCGCTTCCTGTCTGCGAAGCTGAGAATGTATAGGCTTCTCTCTCACTGGGGCACTGGAACCTGCCTCCTTTATTTATAGCCAGTGGGCTCACAGCTTCTACTTATCTTGCCATCTCTCAGGAGGAATGAAGTTCAAGTGCCAAACAAGTCACTGACAGTGAAACATTTCTGGAACACAATCTGCTTGTAAGTTGGGATCGACCTGTCCTGTTAAGGTCAAAGTTCTGTAGAGACTCTTCCTCTTGGCCACTTAAAAAGCACCGTCAACTTCTTAAATTGGTTCTTGACCTCCAGAAAACATCATACTCCTCATCCTGCTAGGACAAGTAATTTTGTCTCATAAGTAAGGTTGACACATGTATTGAGTCCCATTGTTTTTTAATCCTGTACTACCAGAAATCCCTGAGTGCCAATTTAAAAAAAAAGGGTTTTCTCATTTATTTAATAGAACTCATTAAAATTCAACTAACAAATGGTATTACAGAGGCCTTTATTAAACAATTCATTATTTCGAATAGGAAAAATCCAACTTCATATGGTTGTTTCTAAATGGCCAAGCAGGCCCAACAATTAGTTATCTCAGTTGGAAGTCACTAACCTAGATAGCATATTAAAAAGCAGAGACATTACTTTGCCAACAAAGGTCCGTCTGGTCAAGGATATGGTTTTTCCAGTGGTCATGTATGGATGTGAGAGTTGGACTGTGAAGAAAGCTGAGTACCAAAGAACTGATGCTTTTGAACTATGGTGTTGAAGAACTCTTGAGAGTCCCTTGGACTGCAAGGAGATCCAATCAGTCCATCCTAAAGGAGATCAGTCCTGGGTGTTCATTGGAAGGACTGATGCTGAAGCTGAAACTCCAATACTTTGGCCACCTCATGCGAAGAGTTGACTCATTGGAAAAGACCCTGATGCTGGGAGGGATTGGGGGCAGGAGGAGAAGGAGACGACAGAGGATGAGATGGCTGGATGGCATCACCAACTTGATGGCAAGAGTTTTGAGTAAACTCTGGAAGTTGGTGATGGACAGGGAGGCCTGGTGTGCTGCAATTCATGGGGTTGCAAAGACTCGGACACGACTGAGCGACTGAACTGAACTGAACTGAAATGAACATCTGAATTATTAAGGACCCATCAGATCCTTTGCCTTAGATCCAGCTCTGGGTTCCTTTGCTCACATCTGTCTGGGCACATTTTAAATGCTATATGCTTTGTTCTGATTTTTACCTCCTGAATGAGAAGTGCTTAATTCTAGGTTGGATTATTCTCATAGTCTGTGATGATCAATTTCATAACTAGCCATCAAAGAGCTGTAGAAGAAATCTATGGGGCTGACTTCTACCATCTCCAGTCCATCCCCTCTTGGGGGCACCTGAGCCTAGCAAGGACACAGCAGCCTGAACTGGACACAGACCATGACTCCTCATGAAAGATCCGACCTCACCTCTTCATTATCAAAGATCGATGATCCTACTCTCCTTCACTGGAGCCATGAATTCAGGATTCTATAATCCACCATTCAGTACACGCAGCGTTCACTTACCACATGCCTGACTCTAATGGTCCCTGTTCTCCCAAAACTTACAATTGAATGTGAAAGTTACCAAAAAAAAAAAAAAAAAAATCTAGAATCAGGAAATACTTGGCTTACTTGTTCAAATTCATTGCTCCTCTTAAATGACTTTAAACTCATGTGTGTTTGAGTTTAGCAAACCCTTTGTAAACTTAAAGGATTTTTTCTCTTTACAGTTTCATTAGTAAAAGGCTTAGACAGCAAGTGAAAACCAAATGCTTGAATGTCTCAAACTGGTCTGGAAGTTAGAACACTCTCCATGCAAGACCATCTCATTACAAGGTGACTAACCTTTTGGACCTGAAAAGCTATCTTGCTGTTTCTCTATCTTCTTTTTGAACTAAGGTGGCTCATTTATTAACATTTATGCTGCTGCCCTTGCAGGCATGGGAGGAGAGAACGTGTTTGCATGCATGTAAGTCCATCTATCTGTCTGCGTGTTCAGGGGGTGGTGATTCAGGCAGGCTTCCCGGGAGATCTGGCTGCTTGCCTTAGACTTTCCCTCACTCCCTGATCATGGAGGAGGCTGTAGATACTCTAAAATATGTTTTCCCAGCCTTTGTCCATTGCCTGCCACATTATCGAGAAAGAAAAAAAAAGAAGGAAAAAGCAGATGGAGTCAACCTTAGGCAAAGACAAAACAGACAAGTGTCTGATGGGTGGGAGAACTCTTGAGAAAAATGCTTTTTCCTCGTTTCATCTTCATAGGTGCTGACTTCATAGATGAATTGGAACCCTGATTTTCTCCATCTGTCTGCATTTTCTTAAACAGGAACAGTAGGTCCAATTCAGAGGGACTGTCTTATTGGGTTAGGAAGATCCCCTGGAGGACGGAATGGCAACCCACTCCAGTATTCTTTCCTGGAGAATCCCATGGACAGAGGAGCCTGGTGGGCTACAGACTGTGGGGTCACAAAGAGTTGGACATGACTGAGCGACTAACACTTTTACCTTGTTGGGACGGTCCAGTGGTTAAGACTCTGCACTTCCACTGGAGGGGGCATGGGTTCTATCTCTGGTCAGGGAACTAAGACCCCACATGACTGGGGGCTAAGATCCCACATATCATGGGGCATGCCCTCTCCCTCAAAAGACAAAAGGACTGTCTTATCTGCTGTGGACAATGGCAAGGCAGGAGGTCAAAAAGAAACAGAGGGGTTGGAGAGAGGAACATGGCTCTGTGAATTAATTTTTTAATATTTACAAATAGGGCCTTGAACCTCAGGAGATCTAGGCAACTTGAAAAGATCCCATTGTTCCTCAACTCACTCATCCAGCCAGCATTTACTCAGTAGTGACCATGAACTTGAAGGCACTGTAGGATGCATTAAAGAACTCCTCCCTCAGAAGCCCTGACTTCGTCAAGCGACACAGCCTGTCACCTGTAGCCTGGGAGCCAAATCAGCTGTCACAAGATGGGGGAGGAGGGAGAGACCCTCAGAGAGGTCAGCTGGGCCAAACTGGGCATGTGTGCTTTTGACCAGAAGTGACAGAGGAAAGGCTTCTAGAAAGTGACAGGGACAAAGGTGGAAGAGCCCCAGGGGTTCCTGGTGGAAATTTAAATTGGTTTCCAGGCTACAGCACAAGTCCAGAGGAGACATGAGAGATACAGATGGACAGGAAGACTGTGGCCAACCCAAGACAGTTCTTCATCCTAGAATAGAGTTCAGAATTGATTTAGCAGACAGTAAGCAAAGGCAACAGGATTCCCAGGTGGTGCCAGTGGTAAGGAACCCGTCTGCCAACCCGTCTCTGCAGGAGACATAACAAGCGGAGGTTTGATCCCTGGCCCCTGGAAGAGGCATGGCAACCCACTCCAGAATTCTTGCCTGGAGAATCCCATGGACAGAGCAGCCTGGCAGGCTGCAGTCCATAGGGTTGCAAAGGGTCAGAGGCAGGGAGTGGGTCAGCGAGCTGCTCCTGCAGCTGTGAGAAATCGGTGTCCCAGGACCGCAAAGCAGGGGCCGAGAACACTGGTGACAAGTGGAAGGTGGACGAGGAGGAGAAAAGGAGTCAAAGATGCTTTCAAGGAAAGAGGAAGGAGATCTTGAATTTAACAATAAGACCGCATCATCTGGAATGCTGGTTTAAAATGATGAAAACATGTCAGTGGGGATCGCAGAAGAGGCTGGTCATTCTGAAGGAACTAGGTGATTAAAGGCACCACCAAGGAGCAGCGAGATGAGGGTCTCTGGGTGCTTAGACCCCACCCTACCAGGTACTGCAGGGCGGCCTCCCCTTGGAGTAAAGTCCGGGAGTCCGCCCCGGGGGGCAGTCCCGGAATGACCCCGGGACACAGTGCCCGCTGAAAGGGACTTTCCACAGGTCACAGCAGTGTCCTTACTGTCAAATCCTGTGTTCCCTCCAGTTCTCAACTCTACTTGCCCCCACATTAACATTTCTGGCCTCTCCTCCCTCTTGAAGCTTTCTGCCCCCTTTGACTTCCGTTCCTGCACACTCACTGTGCCCTCGCCTTTTCTAACGTGCTTTTTTTTAAAATCGAAGGATAACTGGTTTAGAGTATTGCGTTAGTTCCTGCGGTGTAGCAGCGTGAATCAGCTGTATGTGTGCATACATCCCCTCCCTCTAAGCCTCCCGCCCACCCCCCAGGTCATCACAGAGCACCGAGCTCAGCTCCCTCTGCTATTCGGCAGCTTCCCACCAGCGAGCTATTTTACACGTGTGAGTGTATATATGTCAACGCTATTTTCTCAATTCATCCCACCCTCCCTTCTCCCCCGAGCCTGGTGCCCACGAGTCTGTTCTCTAAGTCTGCGTCTCTGCTCCTGCCCTGGAAATAGGTTCATCTGTACCATTTTTCTAGATTCTACATGTATGCGTTCTATGCGTTAATACAAGGTACTTGCTTTTCTCTTTCTGACTTACTTCGCTCATGTCCTCTGATGTACCCTTATAACTGCACATGTTCCTGCAGTTCCAATCTCTCCTTGGGTTGAGGGGAGGTGCATTTTATACTTCTATTATTTAAATCACTACTATATGCCAGTGTCTCTCCAGTACATAGACAGACAGCTCAAATCTGACTTCCACACCATTCCTTCCTACCTGCCTACTGATGTTTCTGAAGTAGCTCACGTGGACGTGGCTACAATGGGACCCATCCCTCATCAATGGGCAAATCATCTCTGATCCTTCTCTTTGTCTGGCCTCACATCTGGTGAAATACTTAGTTTCATTCCCCTTTTGAAGTTTCCCACATTTTATTTTATTAAAGATGTTTTTTAAATGTAAACCATTCTTAAAATCTTTTATTGAATGTGTTACAATATTGCGTCTGTTTTATGTTTTGCTTTGTGGCCACAAGGCATGTGGGATCTCAGCTCCCCAACCAGGGACCGAACCTGCACCCCTTGAACATTGGAAGGCAAAGTCCTAACCCCTGGACCACCAGGGAGGTCCTGTCCCCCATTTTAAAAACTGTTTAAACTCTGTCCTAACAGTTTTTTTCCAGGTGGCCTCACAGAGTCTTCCTGGCCCTCGGTCCCTTCTGTGCAGCCATCCTTTCTACCCCTGTACCATTGTATATAAATTCAGGTAAATAACTAATCATGGCCTTACTAAAAGTCACCTTTTACCCCCTGATACATACAACATTGTTCTCGTGGCATAATGCATGGTGCAATCTCAGCATAACCAACTGGGCTACCACCATCTTCTCCCTCTCCTAGAATTTTATCATCCATTTCTACTGGCCTAGCAACAGCTCCTTAAATGTGCCATATGTTTCCATGCTTTTGTGCCTTAACTCTGTTTTCTCAGGTGATGATGCCCTCTGGGCCCTTCTTATCCTGGCAAGATCCTTCAAGTCCCAATTTATAAGTCTTTTTCTCTGACCCTACTAGTGAGATGTAGTCCTATGGCACTTACTACACTATTATCAGTTCAGTTCAGTCACTCAGTCGTGTCCGACTCTTTGCGACCCCATGAACCGCAGCACGCCAGGCCTCCCTGACCATCACCAACGCCCGGAGTCTACCCAAACCTATGTCCATTGAGTTGGTGATGCCATCCAGCCATCTCATCCTCTGTCGTCCCCTTCTCCTCCTGCCCCCAATCCCTCCCAGCATCAGGGTCTTTTCCAATGAGTCAACTCTTCGCATGAGGTGGCCAAAGTATTAAAGTTTCAGCTTCAACATCAGTCCTTCCAGTGAACAACCAGGACTGATCTCCTTTAGGATGGACTGGTTGGATCTCCTTGCAGTCCAAGGGACTCTCAAGAGTCTTCTCCAACACCATAGTTCAAAAGCATCAATTCTTTGGCGCTCAGCCTTCTTCACAGTCCAACTCTCACATTCATACATGGCCACTGGAAAAACCATAGCCTTGACTAGATGGACCTTTGTTGGCAAAGTAATGTCTCTGCTTTTTAATATGCTATCTAGGTTGGTCATAACTTTCCTTCCAAGGAGTAAGCGTCTTTTAATTTCATGGCTGCAATCACCATCTGCAGTGATTTTGGAGCCCAAGAAAATAAAGTCTGACACTGTTTCCACTGTTTCCCCATCTATTTGCCATAAAGTGATGGGACCAGATGCCATGACCTTAGTTTTCTGAATGTTGAGCTTTAAGCCAACTTTTTCACTCTCCTCCTTCACTTTCATCAAGAGGCTTTTTAGTTCCTCTTCACTCTCTGCCATAAGGGTGGTGTCATTTGCATATCTGAGGTTATTGCTATTTCTCCTAGCAATCTTGATTCCAGCTTATGCTTCTTCCAGCCCAGCATATTATAGTAAGTAGCATATGTGTTTGTCTCCCAACTTGAAGATAAGCATTGCAGTTTAATCACATTTGTATCCCTACAATCTAATACATGCCTGGAACACAGTTGATGTCCTGGATATATTTAATTAACATGCAGCAGTAGTGGTGAGGATTTATTAAAGCAGATGCCATAGGGTGCTGCCCCCACAGATAGCGTGTCAAGATAATGGTTCAAAGTTTCAAAGAGTATCTTTGGAAATACTCACCTGCTGAGCAGGGCGGTTGGCGGGGTGTGGGGGAGGGGCTGTTGATGAGTGCAGGGAAGGAGAATGGAAGGGGGATTCAGCTCTATAGGCAATAGAAAATTCTAAAAACACAAGGAATGAGTCATCAGCCCTCTGGATGTGCTTGCTGCATTTTGTTTTCAACAATTCTCTTGGAATGTCAAAGCAGAAAAGATCCTCTATAGAACGTATATGTCTGAAATCTCTGCACTAAAGGAAAAAGACAGCTAAAAATTAATAGCTAGCCATCTGCCTTTGATGGTGCTTGCTATAAGTTTTAAAAATTGACAAATTGGACCGGTATGCTGATTAAAATTCTCTTTGCTTCCCCAGCTTTGATCCTTATCTGCATATGTTGCATAAAATATTTTATATAACTATAAAAAAGTAAAATTTGACTAGCATAAATAAAAAAGACTTGAGGATTTCCAAAGTCACATTAAAGTAAGTTTTAAGCCTGAGAAATATGAGATAATGCTTCCATCATGGTAGAAGCTCATCAACTAAGGCACCTAGCTTTTTCTTCTTTTAAATGTTCACTCCTGCATCTCTCACATCACTGGCCCCTGGCGGGTTTCAATGCATATTGAATGAATGAATGTCTTAGACTATAAGCTTCTGGAGGGCAAGAAAGTGCATCAGTTTATGCTTGAATTGATGAGCATAAGCATCCACTGGGGACTCAGTTATGTTTGTTATGGCTTCTAAACAGAGGCAGTCACTATATAAGAAAAAAAATGGCCATCCACCTGACTGGGAATAAAACTCTAAAACAAACAAAATTCTCAAAGTTCTTATAAGGGATCTAAGAGGCCAAAATTTTGAAATCTCCAAGTTTTTAAGGAGGACTGCAGCAATGATGATTCAAGATAGGTAAACATAGCTTTCTTCTACTTTTAACATTAAGAAAACAAAATAAAGCAAAACGAAAGCTTATCCATGCTTACTGAAATTGAATGAATGCATTAAATACTCTTATTTGGAGAGAGACTTTGTTATAATTTCCCTGTGCAGATAAAGGAATTTGTTGACGAGAAATTCACCTGTAAAAGTACACATGTTGTGAGATGTCTACGTTCCAAAGAGACACATGAATAAAACTTCGATCCACACGAAATCCTCTTTATGATGCTCTTACACATTCCTGTTTCTTTAAGAAGTAAGTAAAACCAGTTTTCTCCATTTCTTTTTTTAATTAATTAATGTTTGGCTGCGCCAGGTCTTCATTGCGGCACAAGGACTTTCTCTAGTCGGGGCAAGTAGGGGCTACTCTGGCCGCGGTGCGCGGGTTTTTCACTGTGGTATGCGGGCTTCTCACTGCGGTGGCTTTCCTTGTTGTGGAGCACAGGGTCTAGGTGCACAGACCCATCGGGCTATTGAGCACAACTATAAGGCTCAGTAGCTGTAGCACATGGGTTTAGTTTCCCTGAAGCACGTGGGGTCTTTCTGGACCAGGGATTGAACCCACGTCCTCTGCATCGGCAAGCGGATTCTTCACCACTGGACCACTGGAGAAGTTTTCCCCATTTCTTAATGATACCTCATTCAGTGTTTCAGCACACAACTGTCTCGGGACTCCTTATTCTCGTTGTGTTTAGACTTCTGGTTCCTTTTTCTCCAGCTCCAATTTGCCTTCTTTGGACCCTTTCTGTTATGGAGACTAATAATAATTCAACAGCTCTGTGAATTACACTAGGTGTAAATTATGTAGGGGGCTTAACCTGTGTGCTTCTTGACCGGAGAGGCTATTTCTTTCATCTCTGCATTATTAGTGTCTAGCAAGCGCCCGACACTAGCAGGATTGAACTTGATATTTCTGAAGGTGTAAATGAACACCTTACCTTAATAAATCACCTCTAACTTCTCCTAGTCTCAAGAGGAGGAATGAGTAAGGAACAAAGAAAAGATTTACTGAGGAGTCTCATTCTTGTTCGAACATTTGACTTACAAAAGAAAGTTTCTCTCTGCTGCTGGCAAACAGCATGAAGCTGGAGTGAATCATTTCACCCCCTGGAACTGCCCCTGCCTGGGACTAACACTTAGGTTTCTACTGCAAAGGGTTATGATGTTGTAAATCTCAGTCTTAAACTAGGTACTCCATCCGTTATTTCCTGAAGATCAAAATTTTAACAAGCAGAGGTGAAGAAACAGGTATCAAGAATGGCCAGCCTGCCATGTCCAGAGCACTGGAAGCCCCAGTTGCCTGTTCTGAGCAGACACATTAGCCCTGTGACTCTGGGCCAAGCAGCTCCCCCATCCCTGACACTGCTTCCTCATTTAAAAAATAGAGTACATATTATATAACAAAGAATAATGTCTTGTCTTGCTTGTTGTTGGGAGAGGAAAATAAAGAGATTAAAGTTCTATGTTAACTCTGATGTTTCATTTAAATGTAAAGCCCAGTGCGTCCTTGGTGGTCCTGTGGCTAAGAATCTGCCTACCAATGCAGGCGACATGAATTTGATCCCTGATCCAGAAAGATCCCACGTGCAGTAGAGCAGCTAAGCCAGTGAATTGCAACTATTGAAGCCTGTGCACCTAGAGTCCCTTTTCTGCAACAAGAAGTCACCACAATGAGAAGCCTGCACAACGCAGCAGAGAGAGGCCCCCCACACCCCATAACTAGAGAAAACTCTCACACAGCAACAAAGACCCAGTGCAGCTATAGATAAATAAATACTTCTAAAAGTGTTAAAGAGATCATTAAAAAACTTTTAAAAAATAAATGCAAAGTCAACAAAACAATCACAGATGGCATTGGGACCTACAAATCTCAACTTCATGCAATGCTCCAATCTCTGTATCAGGCAGGAAGATGAAGACAGGAAGCAGAAATTTTAAAATTGAAGGAGAAACCAGTTCAAACTTTAGGTGAATGTGTAAGGAGGAAAAACAAAAATTCCTCAATGTTACAAAGTCAGGTTCAGGGTGGAAGGGGGCTGTGGGGGACATCAATGTTCCAGGAGTTTGAAAGGGAAGTTATTCACATTCCAGTCCTATAATTTATGAAAAACACCATACAGGCTATTTTAAGAAAGTTCAGATGCAGTCAATACAGAGATAATTCACTGCTCCCTTCCACGTTTTCAAGAGACAAACTTGAGTAGAGGCAGGAGTCTTAGGCTGGTTCAGTGGAGGGGACCAAGGCAGCTGATCCCCTGACATCCAGAAAGAACACTTGCCCTCAGAAGACATGGAGACACCACTGAACTTTCTAAACCCTGGGCTTAGGTCCTCGGAAAAGGGGTCCTTGAGGCAATCCATGCATTTGCGACTGGGTGTTGCTGCTCTATAAACCCTCTCAAATAAGAATCATCCAGAGGAAGGTGGGAAGATTTGGTAGCAAGTCAGAATCAAGAGACAGTCACCACATATTATAAGCTCTTACATAACCAGGAAATGATTGTATGGCATGTCTTGTAAATCATAAAGCAGGGAGTTGAAAACTATACGCATAAAAGGCTCATATTAAAACGTGATGAGTGCTTTTAATTACTTTTGACCTAGAAGTTTAAAGATACCTTGAATGAAGTGTTAATTTTTCAAGAATACATTGATTTTAGGATGGATTGGATTATGCTTTCTGAATAAAAATGATAATTCCCTGGCATGGTGTACCTATCACATATTCCAGGTGATTTCTGGTCAAATCAGCCAGGTTTTAACTGGTGGAAAAGGGATTCAGAGAAACAGCAGAAAATAGAAATGCTTGTTTGAAGCAACCTATTGGTTTTGAGGTAATGTGTCCTATGCGTTTTAAACTTCTAAAGAGAATGGTTCCAAACGTTGGCAGTGACAAATTCAAATACATCTAATACATTTGCCTATCTCCGTTTTTGAGTTTCCAGAATTACTCTTGGTAAATGATATAGTCATCTTTATTTATAAGATTATAATTAAATACATTTGTAAGATTTATATAATCTTAAGAGATGTTGAATAGTGACTCTGTGACCAGTTAATTCCAAAGTGAAACAATTTCCTGTATTCATAATTATCTTTTTAAGATTAGAGTGATGGTTCTTCTTTTTTTTCTTAACTGAAATTTTAGATTCCTTTTTTGAAATAAAATAGGCTCTTCATTATATACAAGCTTATTTTTTTCTGAGTTGTAAAAATTTTCTCCTTTTTTTTTCTCTTGGCCCTATATTACCCATGGGAGGCCCCTGTTCAGTCCTGACTGCCATGATGAGACAGACAGAAGCATGAAGACACTTCTGCATTTGTAGTGGAAACCTGAGCTGCAGACAATAACTGCTCCTGGTGTCAGGAGCCGGTCCTTGGACACGTGCACAAGAATCTGACCTGCCCACAACCTTCTGTGACCTATGGAGACAAGAAGCAGAGAGAAAAGAAATTCTTGCCCAAGCCTAAGAGCTTCTAACTGCCTACAGCTCCTAAAAACACCACCCCCAAAGGTAATAACAAAAAGTTAATAGCAATAAGTGCATATTGATTCCCTTAAAATATCTATGATATTAAGAGACGTAAGATTTTGGCTAATCGCTCATTTTCATTATTAGATACTTCCCCCTTAACCACACCTGATAAAAATTTTTTAAGTACTTTTTGAATTTTTGATTTTTTGGTCTCACCCCACTACATGTGGGATCTTAGTTCACTAACCAGGGATCGAACCCAAGACTCCTGCAATAGAGGCACAGAGTCTTAATCACCGAACCACCAGGGAAGTCCCATACCCCATGGTGTATACTAAGAGGAAGAAGAGAGGAAAGTAAAATTGTGCAGTATCAAAGTGGGTTGGATAGGGCACAAATATTGTTTTTTAATATAGGCTTTTTTTTTTAGTGGTATTGATAACGTTCCAACGAATGTGAGGCCTGTTTCTCCCTCATAGCTTTTCACGATTGTACTAAATAGCCACGATTTTAGGGAAAACGGGCTGGCTTGGCCCATCACCTCCTCTTCCTTCCTGCTCTGTGAGACTGCATCCTACAGCCCAGGTGGGTCTGATTGGAAAAAATGAGGACTGCTCTTTGGTCAAGACTGATCATCCTCCAAAGGGCTCCACTATAACCTGTGATTGATTAATAACAAGCTACCGCCCCCGAGGGGAGCTTTAACCAGCAGCCTTTCCTGTCGTCACCCCACCATTCTTGGAGTCTGCATCTGCAGGGAGGTGGCATCTCCCCAGAAGAGAGAGCCTTTCTCCAGTATCAATTTCCAGAGAAGAGGTGATCTTCAGATATAAATTCTCTCTTCTCCCGGGGGCCTGGTTCTCTGAAAGCAGGTCATCATGAGGACGCAGAAAAGGAGACTGGCAGCTGATACTCCCCTCTGCTCACTGCTACACTTCACGGCGGCCAGGGTTACAGGGTTAAAGACGGACACTGCTGCTCGGAGGCAAGCAGGGAGGCAGAAAGGAAGGCATCTTTGTTATGCCAACAGATGAAGACGAGCGGGCCTCGTCTTCCACCCTTGACAATCCAGAGTCAGTGACTTCCCATATTTATCTCTCCTTTTGTTACCCACAACCCAGGGGTTCTTAAACTTAGGTGAACATCAGAATAACCTGGAAGGCTTGTGAGAACACAGACTGCTGGGCCCCAGTTCAGGGGATGGTGATGCTGCTGGCCTAGGGACCACACTCTGGAAACCACTTCCTTACCTGTCCGTCTTCCTAAATCTGGGACTGGGATCACTTGAGCAGAACTGCCTGGAATACTGGTTAAAACAGGCTTTTGTCCTTGTCAGAATCTAGACAGTTTGGGGGTAAGAATGGCAAACTCTATACCAAGTTCCCAAACGACTCTCATGAACTTTAAACTTTTGAGTCTCATCACCTTACTCTTTAGCAAAGTCTGTCATCAGTGTTCCGTCCAGTCTAGGTGAGCTTACGACACAATAAGGGAGGAGCTCTGAGTTCATCGGAAAATAGGTGAGGCACACTCGCCCCACCTCAAGGGCCAGCTGTGTTGTGAGATGCTGTAGCCATGCTGTGGGGAGGAGACAAAGTGAAAAGAAGGTCTTGGAGGATCTGCAGGGGAAGAGTGTGCATGCGGGCATGAGAAGTCGCTTCAGTTGTATCCAACTCTTTGCAACGCTATGGACTGTGGCATGCAGCAAAGCCCCCAGGGAAAAGCACCTCTTAGAAAACCAAGGTGGACCACATGGTCTAGCTCTCCAGCCAACTAAGAGTCCCTTCTTCTAAGACTCGTTTCTGAAGTTTCAGTTTTAATTAGGAAAAAAAAAAAGATGACAGAGTCTCCACTTTTAAGCAGGGAGGCTGTAACTCACACTGGGCAGTCGTGCCTGAGGAAGGTCCTAGAGATCTTTTCCCATCCCTCTGGGACCACACTGCTGAGTGGAAGAAGGCCTCAGTGTAGACCCTAAAGGTCTTGGTCTCTATTTATAAGAGCTTCCCCGCCTGCGTTTGTGAAATCAGATGACGATCACTCTGATGTATGTATCACTTAATAATTCACATTCAACAGTTTAGAGCACTTAGTAAATAATTACCTACCATCATGAAATAAATCTTCTACCTAAGACACAGACAGACAAACTAATTCACGTCAGTTTAAGGCCCAAGAAGGACAGGGCAGAGCTGAGGCACTCATCCTATGAGTCCACATCCTGCCCCAACACCAGCCCTAGAGCCCCAGACAGACAGGAGCCGGGCCCAGAGTCACTGCCGTTACCGTGGCCCCCGGGCTGTGCTGGGGCCACAGCGGAAGTGCGCTGATCAAGAACCAGCGAACACAAACGGCAGCCAGCCAGTCACAAGTGGAACAGAAGCTTTAATGGAGGTTTCTGGAGTTGGGGGCCCTGAGCCTAAAAAAATATTTCTTTCTTTCTTTTTTTTGAGCAGAAATGATGCAAGTCGGGAGCGTACTCCTATTTGTGGGCAACTCTGGGTTTTCCGAATCTTTCATTAAGTTTTCCTGAACCCGATGTTTCTTCTTGCAGCCAACATGCTAGACTCTGGCAAATCTGTTCCCCCAGCTTACCATGTTCTAAAATTATAAACCGGAATCTGCACTCCGTTGAAACCTCACGCTCTGGGCTTTCACACACCCCCTGCTCAGCATGCGTCACAAACAAAGCAGTCGCTCTGGGCTCCTCCGCGGCCTTACCTGAGCTGGTGGAGGCCGGGGATTTGCTGCGCCGGGAAGGCCCTGGGCTCTTGGTGGTGCTCCTGCGGGACGATGAAGCTATTTTGGTGTAGGAAGTGGACTTCACCACGCGACATTCTGGGGGAAGAAGAAAGGCCACACGTCAGTAGAGGGGCACGGCGCATACCATTCGACATGTACAATAAACTTAGAAATATACAGCCTTCCTCAGTCACACGTGCTTCCTGCCAGCCCAGCACATGTCCATGACAACAGAACCAAGACGATGACCAGAAAGGGCACCTGGACGTCTCAGACATCGAGCTAAATGCAGCTGTCCCTCTGTACTCACGGAGATTTGGTTCCAGAACCACCCGCCCTGAACCACCACCAGTGGTTACTCTGGCCTGGCCAAGTGGCCCTGCAGGAGATTCCCACTTCTTAAACAAAGACAGACAAGAGTGCATATGAACAGACCAGCACAAATTCAAAGTAGACACAAGCAAGAAACAATATCAGAAGACACGATCAGAACCACCATATGAATAGCGTCTGAGAGTGTGTCTCGAGGTTTTAATTCACAAAATGGGACTTCCCTCACAGTTCAGTGGCTAAGACTTGCCACTCCCAATGCAGGGGACCCAGGCTCACTCCCTGGTCAGGGAACTAAATCCCACATGTTGCAACTAAGACCCAGCACTTCCCCCCCCCCCCAAAAAAAAATACATATATATATGCACACACAGAGATACTTAAAAAAAAAATACATACACTATGATTCTTTAAGAGAATAAAGTGTTAGTCACTGGGTTGCATCACCTCTTTGTGACCCCATGCACTGTAGCCCACTAGGCTCCTATGTCCATGGGATTTTCCAGGCAAGAATAATGGAGTGGGCTGCCATGCCCTCTCTTCCAGGGGATCTTCCCGACTCAGGAATTGAACCTGAGTCTCCACTGCAGGCAGATTCTTTACTGTCTGAGCCACCAGGGAAAGTCATGTAATTCACAAAACAGATCTTTGCACCATGTGACAAGGACATCCACTTGGCTCAAGGCTCTGTCCACACCACGGCCAACACCACCTGGAGTCTGTCCCAGCCTACAGACATTGGCCTGGCCTCTCAGAAGTACATTAGGAACTAGATTGGACAGATCTAATGCTGCCTGTCCACTGGCACGCTTCCAGTGACATTGTTACCAAGTGTTCACTCCATGCCAGGTGGTGAGCTCTTCTGGCCTGGAGGAGAACACACGTGACTTTGGAACCAGAAACGCCGACCCCCTGGTAGTGCACCATAATCTTTTAACCAACGAGGGCTTGTTTTTCTTCTGTGGACCTCATATTTGAAAAATGTTGGCTTATGAAACAAACTGCACAAGATAATAATACATTTCTCACTGTAAATCAAAACCAGGACTACAAGGAGGGCAAGATGACCAGGATTTTTTTTTCCTAGGTCGTGAACATTTAGAGGTCACATGAATTTAAAATAATAATTTAAAAAAGCCCGGCGTCTAGTTAGCAGGGATGAATGGTTAAAATAGAAAGCTACCAGATGGTGCACACTGGTAATAACACCCATCTGTGAGCCGCAAAGTGAATTAAAAAGTTGATTTTGGGGTCTGTCGCATGCTGTTTGCCACAGGTGCCAGAAATTGCTAGTTCTGGGCTCCACCTACCAGCTAGGGTTCTGGAGCAGCATAATAGAACCACTGTTACCACACTAAGTTGACATGTTTCCAGCCACCAGAAAGAAAGTGGGTATTTTTGTCAGGCGCTCAGTCTTACCAGAGCTAATGTAGGCGTTCTGTTTGATTTTCGGAGCACTGAAAAAACCCTGTGGACTCATGCCATGCTTCTATAGCTTCTATGGCTTCTCTTGAACTCATTTTCCACCATATTATTAATCTATCAAAAGGGTTCATTTATTCATTTGCCTCCCCATCCCCTACTCCCTTGGTGGTGGTTTAGTCGCTAAGTTGTATCTGACTCTTGCGACCCCATGGACTGTAGCCCACCAGGCTCCTCTGTCCATGGGATTCTCCAGGCAAGAATACTAGGGTGGGTTGCCATTTCCTTCTCCAGGGGATCTTCCCGACCCAGGGATCAAACCCGGGTCTCTTGCACTGCAGGCAGATTCTTTACTGACTGAGCTACCAGGGGTACCACCTAGTCCTGGCATATTTAAAAGCATATAATAGCTGCTCAATAAATACTGGCCCCCGTTGTTACTCATCTTGTTACCGCCTGTGTGAACTCAACTATTATTTGCTAGAATGATCCAACCTCTCATTTTACAGACAAGGCAAGTGAGACTCTGAGGGTCTAAATGGTCTGCAATGGAATCCCAGTCTCCCGGATCCTCACAACCCCAGGATCTGGTGCAGTGGCCTGTTTCATTGTGAGTAAAGGTTGGAAAATTAACAGTGACCATGGACAGGGCAGATGGACAAGTGGGTGGTGGTGGATAATGGGAAGGAAGGCAAGCAACCCATTCTCATATCAACATTAAATTAAAATTTAATTACTAAAGCTGGGAGTCTGTCAAGATGCTTACTGCATCAAAAAAAAAAAAAAAAAAGAAATAAGGAACTCTCTTTCAAAAATGGAATTATAGGAAATAATCGTTTGGGAGATCATGGAGTCTGAAAGACAATTACAAATCTCAGGCCACTTGCCTTCAGGACAAGAGCGAAGCTTCCTGAGTCCTACAGGGAGATTAGCATAATCCTGAAAGGCTAGGGCTGAATAACAGAAAGCAGACACTCAACAAGGATAGTAACTGCATCCTCCGCCACCACCCAGGGTCAAAATAAAACCAACTGAAGACACTTGCAGCACCGCCATAAATTAGAGAAAAAAAAGAAAAAATACAAAGGACTCCAATCATCTTTCCCATTACAGTTTAGATTTTAATTACTTTAAATGGAAGTGGTATTTTATGATGGTGAAAGATGTCATGGAGAAGGACAAATGCTTCATTACTTTAGAGAGAATGCCAAAATCTCTGTCAGCTTAAAAGCACAATTTAGAAAGCTTGTGAATAATATGATCTAAATGGCCAGTAAAGTACAAAACTTTATTTGTTCTCATGAAGGCCATTTTCACAGTGTCTGGCAAGGAAGCAAATAGCACCCTCCCCTCTCTGCTGGGGTCATTTGCCTCTGGGGTCAATCACTTCATTCTGATATTTTTGGCATCTTCCTATTAAGAGGGATGCATTTTGTTTGGCTGTGGGGACACTTCTTGAGGAGTATGAGATTGAAGGGCTTTAGGTAAGCCACTTGAAAGAAGCTTCAGGACAGTAATTTCTCTTGCCACTGATGGTCACACCTTACCCAAGTACAGAAAATCAGATGAAATACATTAACTGGGTCTCTGTGACTGGACCTCCCATAGCAAGCAAGTAAGCAAGCAAAGTCTGATTAAATCTCTGCTTCAGAAAGTCGCTATAATCATAGCTCTGTGAGGGGGAGAGTACCATTCTCCATATGGCCTGTACTAACGTTAGCTTTACAGATGTTCCCATAATTTGGTAAGAGAGGTTAGGACACTTCCCACCTTCACCCGGGACCCCTACTCATGAAACAGGTGCTCTGTGATGCCAGGATGTGAATGCAGAGGGAGGAAACTGGGGAAGGAATACACCCTTCGGCCCCATTCCCAGTGGCATGAGAACCACCCCTCCTCCCACCCCGCAGAGCAGATTCTCCCCCAACTCAGAAATAGTTGGGAAGTGTAGGCTGATGTGTAACGAAGGGTGCTAGAGAACAGGAACAATTCCAGAACTCCATCACTGGCATCAGCAGCTGACCTGAGCTCACATAGCCGAGACGCTCATGCATTCAACAGAGCCTGATAGTATCTTTTGGAGAACCGTGAAGGACAAGGTGATGTCCCCTCAATGCCTAGGCAGCCTTACTGACATGCTGCAAACTGGCTAGAGAATATCCTCTAAACAAGAGATTTCTTTACTCCTCTAAGCTCTTTGTAAAGCCAGCAGATTAAAATCACTGTCAGGCAGAGACCTCTCAGTGATCACTACTCTAAATTCAGTTGTCCATGAGATGGGCACATTCATTTGGAAGCATCTGTTACCAGCAGTAGATGCTCTGTGCTTTCTTGCCCATCCTGGTAACAAAGACAGGCTCCCTGCTAAACTTGGCAAAGGTACAAAGCTTCCAAATGGAACAGTATAGCTCAGCTGGTAAAGAATCCACCTGCAATGCAGGGGACCCTGCTTCGATTCCTGGGTCGGGAAGATCCCCTGGAGAAGGGAACAGCCACCCACTCCGGTATTCTATACAGTCCATGGGGTCACAAAGAGTCGAACAGGACTGAGTGACTTTCACTTTCTTTTACTTCCTCTCCGTGGCTACATGCCAGAGAGTCAGGGAGACCATTTAGTTCTAGAGACTTTTGACAAATATGGCACAAGTTCAGTGACCAACAGAGAAAACCTGCAATTCTGGCTGTCTAACTGTCCAGCAAAAGTACCTTTTACATGTTCAGATGCTCTGGGTTGGAATGACCCATCTGAGAATACCACGGTTATAAATGGTTACCCATTCAAAGCTGTCCTCAATTCATGAATATCCTCCCCTCCTGTCTTGGTGAGGGGCTGGCCAGAATCTTTCTGGTGCACCTCCAGGGCCTGGGGTATTCACCACCTTCTGGATCAGCCTTCTGGCTGTTGAAGCTCTGACCATCCTGCTTAGCCTCCAACTTTCAGTGTGGATGAGCTGGAAGACCATTCCTGGTGTGACTGACGGCTCAAGTTTACTTCCTATAGAAACATAATGATTTTCATACTTTAGGGCAGTCTTTTGAAGTGAAATGGCTCAGTCGTATCCAACTCTTTGAGACCCCATGGACAGTAGCCTGCACCAGGCTCCTCCGTCCATGGGGTTTTCCTGGCAAGAATACTGGAGTGGGTTGCCATTTCCTTCTCCAGGGGATCTTCCCGACCCAGGGGTCAAACCTGGGTCTCCCGCATTGTAGGCAGACGCTTTACCATCTGAGCCACAAATGTTGGCTCCTAGGAACTCCTTGGTGGTCCAGTGGTTATGACTCCGCAGGGTTTACGTTCAATCCCTGGAAGGGGAACTAAGATCCTGAAAGCCTCGCGGCAAGGCAAAAGAAAACAAGCAAAAGATTCCACAAAGGCAGGCTCCTGCAGGAAGGGCCGATCTGCTGAATTTCCCTGGTGGGGATGAAGGCTCTGAGAACTGAGGCCCATTCTCTTTTTTCTGCACCACTCAGGTTCAGTCAGTTCTCACACCGCAGTGAGAACTCCCATTCCTACTGATGGCGGGGTTTGGAACCAGCGTTCCAAAGCTCCAAATGCAGCAGGTCTTGGCATAAAAGCAGTGGAGACAGAAATACCCTAAACCATAGTTTTTCTAAAAAATAAAATCTGTAGCAGATTGGACTGGAAGCAAAGGTGTCAGCTGGAGTGGCTTCACTGGAGAATAAAGTCCCAGAAACTGAGATTTTTTTAAAAGCACCTTCTAAAAATATATCTCTGTGTGTCTAAACCCAGCGCCTAGCCTGGCCCACCACAACCCTCAGAAGCCCCAGCTCAGAATGGCAGGTGGCACACACGTGTTCCTGCGTGATGCTGCGTGGCTGCCGGCTGTGAAACCAATAGGAATCAGCTCTGGAGCACTTGCTAGCTGGGTGTTGACCCTTCGATGACATCTAGAGGATGCTTTCTGGCGCTGGCATGCTCTGTCCTGACATCTCGGGAGTCACCACTCAGATCTACTGTTTTAATTGTGTGAGCGAGTCTCTTCCCCAAATACTTTTTTTTTTTCCTCCTGAGAGTCAAGTAAGAAGTAATTTTCCCTGCATAACAGCTGAGTGTCATCTGGTGCCTAGAGACGGCCTGGTAGCCCAGGTTCCTGCTGTCTCGTCTGTCACCCTGAGTGTTCTTCTCCACGGAGTCCCAGCCCGTTCCTCGTACCATCTTCAAGTTTCAGCCCTGGGGAAAAGAGAAAAAGAGGAAGTCTTCCGAACACGAAACAGGAAAGGCTGCCGTGTGCCTCGCCGCACCAGATCTTTCCTTCCTGATGCGAATCTGGGTCTTTCCTTTTTGCCACATCAGCTGTGCTGTTCAGTGCCAGGCGCTAGTGGACTCCCTGCTTGCTACCCACTCGATTCCGGCAGCGTCTCCCTGGCTGTGACGACCAGAACATGTCTCCACACGTTGCCACAGCCCCTGGCTGAGAACCACTTCTGGATCTCTCCACTAGCCACGTTCCCAACGGTCTTCAATAAATTCTTCAATTCTTCCTTGAGGGCATTAACGAAGCCATCACCAACCACCTGCCCGGGGGCCTAAACAATGCACTTTGCACATTCTTTCCATAGATTGGGTCAACATGACCATGCCCTCCTTGAGGGGATCTTCTCCACCTAGGGATCAAACCTGCGTCTCTTATGTCTCCTGCATTGGCAGGCGGGTTCTTTACCACTAGCGCCACCTGGGAAGCCCCAAAACAATGCATTCTGCACATTCTTTCTGTAGATTTGGCCAACATGGATTCATAGTTTCAGGTATCTGTGGATCCGCTGCAGAGAAGATAACGTGACTGGCAATGTTGTAAGTCTTCCAGTTGTTTGTTAAAATCAGATCAGCACGCACTGCTTTGCCGTCTCTGAGAACACAGTGACATGGGACCCTGAAACACTCTTGGCTTCTTAGTTGAGAGTTTGGAAAATGGAAGAACTCTGAAATCAAGGTGCTACAGAGCCACCACAGTCCCTTCGAAGGTTCTAGAAAAGAACCCTGGCCTTGCCGCCGCCTCTTCCTGGTGGCTCCAGGTGTTCCCTGGCTCACGTCCGCATCATGGAGACCTCTGCCCACATCTTCACGTGGACTTTCCCTCAGTGTGTCTGTGTCAAAACCTTTTGCCTCCTTCTTAGGCTGGTATTTGTGACGGCATTTCAGGTTTGCCTGGAAGATCAAGATAATCTCCTCATCTCAGGATCCTTCACTTAATTATATCTGCAGAGAAGCTTTTTCTAAGTTAGGGAACATTTCAGTCAGTCAGTTCAGTTGCTCAGTCGTGTC
The DNA here is from genome assembly GCF_019320065.1 of Cervus canadensis. NCBI lineage: Eukaryota > Metazoa > Chordata > Mammalia > Artiodactyla > Cervidae > Cervus > Cervus canadensis. The sequence goes on along the minus strand of NC_057394.1, from coordinate 73,502,203 downwards.
TGACTCTTTGCGACCCCATAGACTGCAGCACGCCAGGCTTCCCTGTCCATCGCCAACTCCCTGAGTTTGCTCAAACTCATGTCCATCGAGTCGGTGTTGCCATCCAACCATCTCATCCTTTCTCGTCCCCTTCTCCTCCTGCCTTCAATCTTTCCCAGCATCAGGGTCTTTTCCAAGGAGTCAGTTCTTTGCATCAGGTAGCCAAAGGATTGGAGTTTCAGTTTCAGCACTAGTCCTTCCAATGAATATTCGGGACTCATTTCCTTTAGAATTGACTGGTTGGATCTCCTTGCAGTCCAAGGGACTCTCACGAATCTTCTCCAACACCACAGTTCAAAAGCATCAATTCTTTGGTGCTCAGCTTTCTTTATGGTCCATTTACAAGGGACCATAAAGAAAGGGAACATTTACAAGTTGACATTCTTGGGTGGTCATTCAACCTACTACAGTGTATCGCAACTTTAGGACAAACCTTTCTTAAAAATTTTTGTCAGGATTCTGCTGTTACTTCCCTGCCTAAAGCCCTTCTAGGACTCATTGCTGCTCTTTGAGAACACGCTGAGCACAGCCTGTAAGGTCCCTGCCCACCTCAGCTCCTCTCTCCTCCCTCTGTACACACTATGCAGTTTCTGACAGACACTAAGTATCTTCCTGCCTCTGGCCTGTAGAGAACACTAATTTCCCTGCAGGAGGAACAATTCTACCCTTGTGCTGTCTCATTTCCGCTCATCCTTCCCTGTTCAGCTTAAATTCATCTATTTTGCAAATGTTTACCAAGTTCCTGCTGTTTAGGTGCCAGGATGCAGTAGTAAATCAGGAGACAGGGTACCTGCTCTGATGGGAGTTTACACCATAGAAGATGAAATGGGCCTTAAAACACAAAAACAAGAACAAGAGCAGATTTTCTAAAAGCTCTGTCAAGGAAAGAAAGATGCCGTGACAGTGACAGCGAGTGGCTGGGTGAGCAGTTTCTCTACAGGGGTGGCCAGAGAAGGTCTCTGGGAGTAGAGGATGCTGAAGGTGAGCTCTGAACACGGGAAGGAACCAGCCATGGGTAGATTACAGGAAAGAGGGAGGTAGGGGCCAGAGTGAGTCAGGATTGGGAAGATTAAATGAGGCGTTTGGATTTTACTGAAGCAAGATGGAAAGTTGCAGAAGGAGTTTAAACAAAAGCGTTGAAATGTTCAGGTCTGCAAGTCTAAAAGATCAGTTCAGTCGTGTCCAACTCTTTTGCAACCCCATGGACACCAGGCCTCCCTGTCCATCACCAACTCCTGGAGCTTGCTCAGACTCACGCCCATTGAGTCGGTGATGCCATCCAACCATCTCATCCTCTGTCATCCCCTTCTCCTCCTGCCATCACCTTGGGGCTAATCTAGGTGAGGAAGGGTGGTGGCTTGGACCAGGACACAGGTAATAGAATGGATGGAGGAGAAGGACTCGACATACAGTGTGGTGGTCCAGTCCACAAGGCTTAAGGGAGGTCTGGGTGGGGTTGGTGGGGGGAGTGGGCAGGACAACCCCCGCTTACACGATCTTTGGCAGGTGTACTTCTGAGACCTACTGACTGGTCTGCACAACGGAGTGGCTTCATGTGCTGAAGCCAAGAGAGACCACAAGTTTACCAAGGCTCATGGTCCCCCTTCAGGATAAAGGACAGACTTTCCCACTCTAAAAATGGAGACCCCTTGTCCTTCTTTTGACCAACTGAATTAGAATCACTGGAGATGGAACCTAAAGCATTAAAAAGAAAAAAAAAAAATCCCCAGGTGATCCCAATAGTATCAGTCCACAGACCAGAAACCTTCTGCCACTCTCTGGTCCACAGATAAGAAAATCACTAAAAAAAAAAAAAAAAATCCAGAGGCTCAGCATTTGAAGTAATTGTGCAATGTGACATTTGGAACAAAGGATTAAACTAACAGTCTGAGGAGAGAGATTAGCAGGATAAATCAGCCTTGAAAAAACAAAAATTATCCATCCTACTTAGATCTGGTCCCAACTCAAATTTTCAAAAACAACAAACTGCCGCCCTGAGGCTCAGCCGAAAGCAGACTTTGGAAGAAGAATCGCAGTTCACGTTTATTAACAACTCATAACCACCTGGTTATCATTAGTTACAAGATGGAAATAATCTGAAAGATAGGTAAGAAACAGATAAATTACCTAAGGACCAAAAGGAAGAAAAAAGTGAGTTATAAATTTCTCCTAGAGAAAAACAAACAAACAAAAAAAGCATGGAAGTGAGAATCGAAATAAAATTTCATAGCTCTGTCCTGTAGAGTAAGGCTCTTTTTATGCCTGACTTTATCCCACTCCTGCAGAAATAAGTGTACATCTTTGGTCTAGTGGCTCCAGCCCAGGCCCAAGTGGTTCAGGAGTCAGGAAGTCTCGATGAGGCTCTCTGAGAAAGGGGAAGGTGTAGAACTGTCCTTTGCTGCCTTAATGAGATCAGGACTAGTCACAGCTTAGATGGGGTCTACTCTCCTCCCATCAAAACAGTCACAGGCTCTGTGCTGTCCGACAGTTTAGGCCATCTTGTTTAGGGACGTTCTCTAGCATCTTGTGCTGACGTGGTCCACGGACCAGCAGCCTCAACATCGCCTGAGAGGTTGTAGAAGCTCAGGTCCCACTCCAGACCTACTGACTCTGAAGGTGCATTTTCCCAGTGTTCCTAGTAATCTGGATTCACATTAAAGCTTGAGAAGAACCACTCTAGAACTATAGAGGGATGCCCTATTCGGATCAAAGGGAGCATGTGAAAACAAACAAACAACAACAACAGGTTCCCTGGACCCAGTCCCTAGAGATTCTGATCTCAAAGGCCAGGCATCTGCATCTTGAACAAGCACCTCAGATGATTATGACTGTGGCACTCAAAGGGTAACCTAAGAAACAGGCCACAGATGGTAATAAATAGTAATTAGTAACTCGAGAAAGGAATTAAGTTAACAGATATAGTCCAGCATCTTCCTGAGGGGGCAGTATTGTACTGTATCACTTGGGGGTCATTGTTGAACACACAACCTCCCAAACCCCTTCCCCACATGTTTTGATGCAGTAACTCTGGATGAGGATCTGGGAATTTCTATTTCTAATTAGTACCCTGGGTGGCACTTAAAGAGATTTAGGTGCACTGCTCTAGTGGGAGATATCCATGGTACAATTGAGAAGGGCACTGTGTGAGGCAAGCCTGTCCTGGCTGCTCATCACCTGTCACTTAAAGCAGAAGAACTAGGTTCCTGGTGGGGGGAAGGGCTCATGTACCAAAGAAGTTTCCGCAAAGTCATATACATGCATGCGTGCATGCTCAGTCGTGTCCAACTCTTTGCAACCCCATGGATCACAGCCCACTAGGCTCCTCTGTCCATGGAATTCTCCAGGCAAGACTACTGGAGTGAGTTGCCATTTCCTCCTCCAGGGGATCTTCCCAACCCAGGGATCAAACCTGCATCTCCTCTGTTGGCAGGTGGATTCTTTACCGCTGAGCCACCTGGGAAGTCCAGAAAGTCATCTACCCTCATGTAAATGTTCTGTGGAGTGGAGATCAAGCTTAGCTGGGAACAGAGACTTTTCACCAGGAGGAAGTTCCTGCATTTGGGGAATAATGAGCTAAGTCTCTTCCTGAGAAAAGACACTCAAACCTATGTCAATATGAGGTAAATGGTACTTAGGGGTCACCTCTCTTTCATGTCTTGAGGCAAAGGAAAGATTTGAGAAGATAATTCTCCAAACAAAATCATCTTTGAGTCTGCACTGTCATCTCAAGGAGAAAAAATTAAAAAAAAAAAAATCAACAGAGAAACCAAGGGGAAAAAAGTGTTAACTAGAAGACCAGGAATAAAGATTCAGACTCTGGTGCAGAAGAAAGTAACCAGGCAGAATGACTGTCATGAGAAATGACAAACTGAAGTTACACGGTTATAAAGGGACTGATGATACTCAAGAATAACGATTCAAATCTACTTCCGAGCAAAGTCTCACTGGGAAAGAATTTAATTTAGAGGGTTTGCCTTCAAGGAACAGGGACAATCACAGAGGTTGACAAAACTCAGCTGCTTCAGGGAAGAAACAGGTAACAGAAACATGTGCATTTCACAGAGCACAAAAAATCAGAACATAAAGAAAAGCTGCTAGATAATAAATGCTGTATGTGTGTGTTACGCACTCAGTCGTGTCTGACTCTTTGTGACCCTATGGACTGCAGCCCGCCAGGCTCCTCTGTCCATGAAATTCTCCAGGCAAGAATACTGGAGTGGGTTGCCATTTCCTTCTCCGGGATAATAAAAGTTGACTAGGTTCTTAAGAAAGCTCGTATTTCCTTCCAAGGAAATGCTTAGAAGCACGGCAGCCAATGGTTTTCCCACAATGGTTTAGATATTGTTCGAACTAACGATCAGCAGGCTTTAGAATGAATGACTTCTTGGGGGTATCACGGAAGTACCTACCCCGAAGAAACAAAAGCTCTTAGTAAAAGTTCCCCATCAGTACCACAGAAGCAACACTTCTCTGCTAAGAGTGTTCTAAGAGTGCCATCAGGGGGACTCACTGGAGAAATTAAATCAAGTGCTGCACAGAAATTCATTTTCTGGGAATCAGTTATGCCTATGGGTGTCCAGGGTACTCTTTGAAGATCAGTAGCATGAGAGACCCCAGGAAACTGGGATGAAATACATTCTTTCCATCTTTTCATAATCAGTACAGAAAATAGACACTGCCCACAACAGGGCAACTTTTATAGTCAGTCAATAGCTTTTTGACTGCTCCACGGCTTCAGGGAAAATAGCAAGTCTGGTTATTTCACTGAGAGATTAAATAGGATAAAAACGACTTAAAGCTCAGAGACAAAGTTTCACAGATTTAATAGAAATAAGAGATATGTTTCTAGGTGCTCCACTTTCTAGGGTCATTAATATAGTCTAAGCTTCTCTGGGGCCAACCCCCTTCACCCCTGCAATCCTTGCTGAGAAGGCAACTGTGTCTTCAGCTGAATGGCAACGCCCCTACCATTTAGCTTGCAAAGCGGCTGCAGAGAAGAAATGTTCTGTTGCTTCTGTTTTTGACAAAGTGAAGAGCTTGTGTCAGTAGATAAACTCTGCTCTTCTATAGTTAGCAATCACATAAGGGACACGCTTGTCAAATACAGCTAAGAAGGCTACATGTTAAAGGCCTGGGGGACATTCCAGGTTTTCCAAGTGCCACACTGTTTGAATGAGCAAGGAGGTGGGGCAAACACCCAAAAATGGTGGAACCAACATGACATGGGCATTCCTGGTGAATTTCTCAGCTGTTGCTAGCCCTGCACTTCTAAGCAGCTCACATGGGTCTTTGAATTTAGCATGGAACCATTAAAACAAGAGGACAACCAGACAAGATATTTGCCATAGTTTTTGTGATCCACTGGATTTCTGGCTGCATGATCTGGGTTGCTCACAGATCACAAAGGATGCTGTATTCGCTTCTCAAACCTTCCCTTTCACCTTGTTTCATGTGAGTCGGTGTCCAGGAGGAAGAAGTGGTATGGGGAGAATGATAAGGAAATGGGAGGGGATCTGGGAAGAGGGAGCCACTAATATCGGTTTTCAACCAAGATTGCCAGTTTCTAACTATGCAAACCTGAGGAAGACTATTATCTAGGAGCTCATCTCGGTATGCATAGCTTAATCCCCGACGTCTTACAGCTCAGACATTTGTTTAGGACAGAGTTACAAGAACTAAAGAGCTTCTTGATGAAAGTGAAAGAGGAGAGTAAAAAAACTGGCTTAAAACTCAATATTCAAAAAACTAAGATCATGGCATCCGATCCCATCACTTCATGGCAAATACATGGGGAATCAATGGAAACAGTGACAGACTTTATTTTCTTGGGCTCCGAAATCACTGAAGATGGTGACTGCAGCCATGAAATTAAAAGACGCTTGCTCCTTGGAAGAAAAGCTATGACCAACCTAGTCAGCATATTAAAAAGCAGAGGCATTACTTTGCCGACAAAGGTTCGTCTAGTCTAAGCTATGGTTTTTCCAGTAGTTGTGTATGGATGTAAGAGTTGGACCATAAAGAAAGCTGAGTGCCAAAGAATGGATGCTTTTGAACTGTGGTGCTGGAGGAGACTCTTCAGAGTCCCTTGGACTGCAAGGAGATTCACTCAGTCCATCCTAAAGGAAATCAACCCTGAATATTCATTGGAAGGACTGATGCTAAAGCTGAAACTCCAATCCTTTGGCCACTTGATGTGAAGAACTGACTCTTTGGAAAAGACCCTGATGCTGGGAAAGACTGAAGGCAGGAGAAGGGGACGAGAGAGGATGAGATGGTTGGATGGCATCACTGACTTGTTGGACACGAGTGTGAGAAAGCTCCAGGAGTTGCTGATGGACAGGGAAGCCTGGTATGATGCAGTCCATGGGGTTGCAAAGAGGGGACATGACTGAGTGACTGAACTGAACTGACATCCGTACAAATAGGAAAGGGATGAATTTTCAGCTACACATACACAGAGAATGTAAAAGTTATGAATGGCAGAGTTCTCCTCGATCAAACACATTTCTAAACCATTTCTTCTTTCTAAATTCTTTCACATTCATGCAACATGAGGGAGACACTTTAAGAGTGAGCTAATTCTTATGGGTAATTCTCTGTAGCCTGCTCTGAAAACTTAAGATTTCCTTTCCTCACTTTTGCCCAAAAGTGTCATATTTATTACCCTGTTTCTCATGTTTCCTTGTTACTTGACTTTCCTTTTAATGAGAAGTATCCTTCGCATCAACCTCCTAATAAAATCCTTGGTTGTATAGTTTAATTTGAAAGCACCTCCTTCACGAGCCATTTATCTATTTTCCCTTCTATTTCAAATGACAGACATTAAATTACATCTCTGGGTAGATGTGATTAATCTTCTATTCTAAAGTGAAGAAAAGAAGAAAAAGGTTAGAAACATTTAAAGCCTCTTTTTTTTTTTTTATTAGGAGAAGGCAGACTCTGGGTTGAAATCTTGATTTATTCCCCTTAAACCTATTTGAAGATCACCTTTAAAACAAGGGGTCAAATGCGGCTTGAAATGAATTCCCTGTGCAGTACTTATGTAAGTCCCTGGGTTATAGTATTTCAAAGCTAATAAATATTGTAGTCACATGAAGGCGGCCTTCTAATATGACAGTATATAGGATTTTAGAGGGATTGTGGTCTTTCAAGGAAAAGGATCTGGTTAGAAGGGAGACATTAGGGTAGACTTGCTGGAAAGCTGCCTGAAATCAGATGATAATTTTTTTGCATTTGGCCCTTAGCCATCAAACAAATAAGTCATTACTGCAGTCCACAAGGTAGTTATCTCTGGCCCAGGAGTTCACTAAATCACTTCAGTAGATAACTTGCTTTTTGTGGCTAGATTTATCATCTTCAAATATTTACCCCCCAGTAAACTGCAATGCTGAGCTAAGGTAAACTTGCATTTTTGTGGCGAATTTGACTCTTTATTTCCAAAACAGAGAGGAAAGTGTCAAGCCATGTTTAAAGACATTAAGTTTCACATAGAGAGGATTTTTTTTTCCTTTCCAAAAATATTAGCAGAAATGTGTTTAAATAATTTTTAAAAATCTGTTCGAGTTAGAAAACAGACGAGTGAGCTTGTTCTTCCCATCCTTCCTGGCACATCATGTACCTGATAATTTTTATTTTTAAAGAAACTTAAAGCATCTTGTAGGCTAGGAGAGAAGATATCTAACATGATGGTCTCTTAGCAACCATAGGATTCTAGAGAGGTCTACTGGGCCCCACTTAATGGAGAAAACATGGTTATACATAGAAACTTCAACATTTAATGCATAATTTCATAATTTTTCTTTGAAAATAATCTACCAAAAATGTTAATGGATTTATTATTTTTATAAAGAGGACCTATAACCATTATAAAAATTCAAAAAGTGCAAAAAAGTTAAAAGAAAGCAGTAAATCATTCCAAACAGGAGTTTGGAGCTGTGCCATGCTCTGCCACACTAGAATCTGCTTTGTCTTCCTTGGCAATCACTTCTTAAAGTTGATGAGCCAGATTTGTTCTTCTTTCTTTACTGGAATGTGATTGATGATCTATTGATTTTTAACATTTTCCTCTTAATTATTTAAATTAAATTTTGACAATTTTATTAGGAATACAGCAGAAAAAAAAAGGAATACAGTAGAAAACATTCTATAATTTTGAATCATTCCCTCATCATTTTTTTTAAGATTGCATGATATATGCTATTTTTTAAGAAGGAATTTGGCTTTTGATTCTGACTCACTATCCAGTGCTCATCTATAGCATTTTTATTTTTACAGACCTCTTACCACCTTGATTACTAATCTCTCTCAAATATTTTTTCTTTCAATTTATGAAGAGAAATGAAGAGAAAATGTACTACCAACCTATCATGGCCATATAGTTAATAATGACATATTTATTTTAAAAGTACTGTTAAGGACTATTTAATAAGGGATGTTTATGAGTGAAAAAAAGAGAGTATAGTGTGCAAGCATGCATGTGTGCTCAGCTGTTCAGTCGTGCCCGACTCTTCGCAACTGCATGGACTGTGGTCCGCCAGGCTCCTCTGTCCACGGGATTCTCTAGACAAGAACAGTGGAGTGGTTGCCATGCCCTCCTCCAGGGCACATGTATGCAAATAAATATTTTAAAAATATTTCTGAATAGTTTTAACAATGATTTTTCCAAACCTTAGGTCAAGGAATTACTTTTAACTTTTTCTTTATACTTTTCTGCATTTCCAACTTTCTATATGACATAGCATTGCTCTTTAAATGTGAAAATGTTCTGAAATTTTACAAAATTCAAATATTAAGCATGGATCTAAATAGTAAAGAAGGGCAGGCAATAAAAAATTATTTCCTCCCACTTCCTATCTTAGTTCAGCACCCACCCAGGGGTGCTAACTGATAACAATTTCTTGGTGAAAGTGAAAGCTTAGTCACTTAGTCGTGTCCTGACTCTTTGTGACCCCATGGACTGTAGCCTACCAGGCTCCTCTGTCCATGGGATTTTCTAGGCAAGAATACTGGAGTGGGTTGCCATTTCCTTCTCCAGAGGATCTTCTTGACAGAGGAATTGAACCCAGGTCTCCCACACTGTAGGCAGATGCTTTACATTTGCCATCAGGGAAACCTGTCATAAAATTCAAGCATAAAATACAAGCACACATAAATATGTATATGTGTACAAATGAGTATGTATATGTTCTTTTGTATTAAAGTAGAATATAATACAAAATATTGATACTTTTTTTTTCCTACTTAGCAATATATATTGGACAAGTTACAATATTGGCCTATCTGGGTTGACCTAATGCTTATTAGGGACAGCATAGTATGCTCATTTACTTATTTGGCTAGACTGATAGCTGTTACTTTTTCTCTAGATTTTTGTTATTATAAATAAACTGCAATAACCTTTATACATATATTTCTGTGCATCTGTGCACAAAATTTTCTAGAGACACAGTTGTCAGATCAATGATCAAAGACAGATATGCCTTTAAAATTTTTACAAATTGGTACTGTCTGGCATTCACCGATCTCTTACCAACTTTGCATGAGACAGTCTTCCTTCATACTTTCACAACACTTTCTTTAACTTTTAAGTAAAAATGGGATTTCACCATTGTGTTCATTTTCAGTTCATTACACTTAGTGAACTGAAAGCTTGAAAAAAAAAGTCTCACAGTCGTGTCCGACTCTTTGCGATTACATGGACTGTAGCCTGTCCTGCTCCTCTGTCCATGGAATTCTCCAGGCAAGAGTACTGGTGGGGGTTGCCATTTCCTTCTCCTTATTTATAAATCATTTGCATTTTCTTGCTTGTGAACTGCGTGTCCATATCCTTCCAACTATTTTTTGTTGTTTGTCCTTTTCTTTACTGCTTGATACATACTCTCTCTGTTACAAAATTTAGTCCTTTATAGGTTATGTTTAACAAACTATTTTTAATTTGTCTCCTGACTTTAAATTTTTATAGTGTTTTCCCTCACAAAATTAATTGTTTTGCATTGTAATTAGAGAAACTTTTCTTTGATAGGTTCTGGGAATTAATTTTTGTAAACCCATCCAATATGAAATTTAAGCAAAAGGCCACAAAGTACTTTCAAGGAACATTTTCATTAGGTGCGTGACATTATAGGTTCTGGAAATGACCAAAAATGCACATAACTTAGGTGGACTGTATGTTGGAGTTCTGTCTCAAGAAAATAGCACAAAATGTTGAAATTTACAATTAAAAAGAAAACTAATAATAAAAATGTTTAACAATCATAGTTGCCTTACCCTCAATTTTAACATTACTTTTGTAACAACAAAAGAATCATATTATAAATCTAGGTTTATACATATAAGATTTTTCTCTTTCTGTTTGAATAAAAATGAACTGTGGGACTGCTAAGGGTTAGGGGGTTTATTTCTAGAGAGACGAAAATGTTCTAACCGTGATCATGGTCAAGGTTTGCACAATTCTGTAAACACCCCAAAAGCCATTGAATTGTACACTTTTTTGAGTGCTGAAAAATTGATGCTTTTGAACTGGGGTGTTGGAGAAGACTCTTGAGAGTCCCTTGGACTGCAAGGAGATCCAACCAGTCCATCCTGAAGGAGATAAGTCCTGGGTGTTCATTGGAAGGACTGATGTTGAAGCTGAAACTCCAAGACTTTGGCCACCTCATGCGAAGAGCTGACTCATTGGAAAAGACCCTGATGCTGGGAGGGATTGGGGGCAGAAGGGGACGACAGAAAATGAGATGGCTGGATGGCATCACCGACTCGACGGGCATGAGTTTGAGTAAACTCCGGGAGTTGGTGATGGACAGGGAGGCCTGGTGTGCTGTGATTCATGGGGTCGCAAAGAGTCGGACACGACTGAGCGACTGAACTGAACTGAATTAAGTGGGTTAACTGCGTGGTATGTGAGTCCTGTCTCAATAACGCTAAGAAATATTAAATTTGGTGAGTTTTGAGTGGAGCTGTGTGCAAAATAAATTACTGTGGTTTGTCAGCTCACTGCCCACAGCATCTTCTGTACCAGCTAGGACACAGTTTCATTAGGAAATGCGTTTTCAGTGGGCTTCTCTTCAGAGATTCCTTCCCTGATCCGCCCTCTTTTCAAATTCTCACGATTGGGACAGAAGCCAGAGCAGATGCTGGGGCATTTTCTCAACTCCTCTCCTATGTTTCTGCCATTCCTCTAACCACTGGGGTTATCATACTTCCTCAGTGGAGTCAATCAATGCTCTAGAACTTGACCTGCCACAATATGGGTTAGCAGAGGGTTAAGCAGCCCTGGATGATTCAAGGAAATTTAGCCTGGCTGGTACCAGCTGGGGGACATCCTAAGGGACTTTCACGCTCTCACAAGCTCTCATCTTACTGAGGGGAGTGTGACCCAACACATTAAACAATTAGTTATACAATCACTATTTCTTACAGAATCTCTTCCGCCTGTCTCCTAAAATACCTACAACGATTATTCAGTGGTAGACATTTTTTGCTTTTTATTCTTGAAGACCTTTCATTAAGATATAATACAGAGAATAAAACTACAGGTATTAGTACATTATTTCCAGCAGCTTTGAATGACTGTTACCTTCATCATTGAATTTTTAACCCCCAGAGTATGAGTCAAAAATCAAGGTAAATAGTCTTTCTCTCTTGCACAGATCTGCAATGAGTCAGTGATGAGCAAAAATCTCTAAAACTAGTTTAATTCCTTGGAATCATCCTTAACACACATAATTGGAAAACACTGTCAAGTTTTTCCATCCATGTACGTTAACATATTGGTGAGTTTTTTTTTCTTTGTGCCTCAGACTAAGGCAAATGTTAATCAGAAGAGGCCAGACAATTACACAAATTTTATCAAGTATTCTGAAAGCCCCATAAATGGTCTTATATGCAGAGTACATCATGCAAAATGCCCAGCTGGAATTAAGATTGCTGGAAGAAATATCAACAACCTCAGACATGCAGATGATACCACTCTAGTGGCAGAAAGTGAAGAGGAACTAAAGAGCCTCTTGATGAGGGTGAAAGAGGACAGTGAAAAAGCTGGCTTAAAACTAAACATTCAAAAAGCTAAGATCATGGCATCCGGCCCCATCATTTCATGGCCAATAGAAGGGAAAAAAGTAGAAGCAGTGACAGATTTTTCTTTTCTTGGACTCCAAAATCACTGCAAATGGAGACTGCAGCCATGAAATTAAAAGATGCTTGATCCTTGGATGACAAGCTATGACAAAGCTAGACAGCATATTATAAAGCAAAGGCATCACTTTTCTGACAAAAGTCTGTACAGTCAAACCTATGGTTTCTAGTAGTCATGTACAGATGTAAGCGCTGGACCAGAAAGAAAGCTCAGAGCTGAAGAATTGATGCTTTTGAACTGTGGTGTTAGAGAAGACTCTTGAGAGTGCCTTGGACAGCAAGGAGATAGAAATCAACCCTGAATATTCACTGGAAGGACTGATGTTGAAGCTGAAACTCCAATATGTTGGCCACCTGATGCGAAGAACTGACTCCCTGGAAAAGACACTGATGCTGGGAAAGACTGAGGGCAAAAGGAGAAGAGGGTGGCAGAGATGAGATGGTTAGACAGCAACACTGACTCAATGGACATGAATTTGAGCGAACTCCAGGAGATAGTGATGGACAGGGAACCTGGAGTGTTGTAGTTCA